>NC_080432.1:68876870-69183969 GCF_028018845.1 Melospiza georgiana | reverse complement strand
TTAGAGAGAGGGGATGTGCTTTTCGAGTATTTTTGCTAAGAATTTATCACTCTCTCCCCCCCACTTACTTCTTCTAAGGTTTTGCTTGCAATTTCTACTTGTAGTGTCTTGAGGGCACTATTTATTCGTGTCACTTAGTTCTTGTGTTTTATTCACATTTATGCTGAGAATGAGATTGGGATCATAGAAGATTTTTTTTGGTGTTTATCAAAAGCAATGATGAAGAAAAGTTTTCACGTAAGGCAACAGCAAAAGTTATTATGTATTACATAAAAGATATAGAGAATTAAATGCAACTTTTAAAATTCATTTGATGGTATGCAGAAGCTAGCAATAGTCTTGGGACAATGTATTTTGCCTAGAGTTCTTTTTCAGGGAACATTGATCCTGACGTATATATTTTCTTTGTCTGATTAGTAAATATTTGAATGAGTGTGAAGAAAACATGACTCAAGCTTCTAAAATCAGTAAAAACTATGAAGAGCTCCTTACACATCTTTCTGGATTCTTGGACATAGACATCAGAGAAAAAGAGAAACCACAAGAACATTTAACATCAAAGGTGATTGTGTAGGCAAATGTTTCTCTACAGTGATTTAACAGAAAAATACTTAGTTGTCACAGAAGTAAAACAAATAATAGAGATCTTTGTATTTAATTATGGTTTGCAGACAGTGCTATCATTTAAAGACAGTTTTTTTTTTTCCTACTGGGCTAATTTTCAAAGGTGCTGAAGACTAATAGGCCTCGGTGAACTCAGTCTGCTCTTATCTGCATGAATAATTTATCAGCCTGTAGTTCCTACATACAGCCCTGCTTAGATACTTGGTTAAAAGCTTTCCTTAAAACTTTAATGGGGGGATCAACAGGTGATGTGTAAACTGTAGCACTAGATCTTATCTTGAGCTGACATACCATTAAATACAAACATCTGAAAAGGCATGCCCTAAACAACAACCTTTTCTGTGTCCTGTAATTAAATGCTGTAAATAACTTTGTGGTGCTTCTGAGACTTAATAATATAAATTTATAATTTCTCTTCAGAATACTTCAAAACCTTTTGAAGTTCCAAAAACTAAGCTTCCATTTAGGAAAAGAAAGTTGCTTGTATATTCTTTTAACATCTGTCAGTGCTTCTGAAAGTAATTTTATTCTAATTTTATGCATTTGACTCATCTTCTGTCCACTCTTTGATCTCTATTTTTCTTTACTTTGGAGCACAATAGATATTTGGAGAAATTCTATTTCATAATAGAATTCATGTTATTGTAAGATTACAGTCTTAATAAATCAAGATCATCTAGGTATGTATCCCAGTGAGTGTACGCCCTCATAATATTACAAGCACATTCAAATTTTAATAGATGCTGTAAAAATGTTGCCACGCAAGATGCACTCTTGCATGCTTTAATAATTAATAATTAATCGTTGGAGCTTTAAAAAACATATTTTCATGTCTTTTAACAAAGTAGTAATAAATCTAGTTGGGAAATCTAATTTGTGCTGACAGCTGTGCCTTAGGAAACCTTAGCAACTAGTTTTCCTGGGGTCTTGGCACATCTATTTAGCTTCTTTTTCACATTATGGTTTTATTTAAGACAGAATTGATCTGTTTTAGTCTTAACAAATGTCTTGCCAGCAGGAATCAGGGTACATTTTTTGCTCACTCTTTGAAGTGCCCACATTTGTCTATTCCACTGACTGGAAATAGCATAGTGTACCAGAACAGCCCTGGAATCCTCCTGGAAAGGACTCCTTTTTCCAAGGTGTTGGCTGCTCATAATGTCAGCACATCAGGTATTTGGCCCTGTCCTTGAATGTGCTTATGAAATATCTGTTACTAACTCCAACCTCCAACCTTTTTAGTTTTATAAAAAGTTTTGAGCATGAATTGCAGCTTTCTTGTTTCAAATGAAAGGCACACATCTGAAAAAGCCAGGCTGGAATGGTTTGCTTTTCCCATGAAGGAGCTGCAAGGTCTGCTTTCTGACCTGCCTCGTGTCAAGCATGGATATGCAGCAGCAGTAGCTCTCCACCTGTTTAATACATCATAAACTCTGTGTGGGAGCAAATCTCAGTCACATTTAGCTAAGGTGGGGGTTTATAGTGAGAATATAATTCTATGATTTTAACTGTCTTTCTACTCTTTTTCTAAAGGAGCAGTAGCGTGCAATTATAAGTCCAACCTAGGGGTCACCAGAGACATTGAGTCGTTTTTGGCATGATTAGGAGCAGGTATAACTGGGATGAATATTTTTAATTTTTAATAGCTACTAATATTTGATTTATTTCTCAAGGTCTCTGAAATATGTAAAGAAAATGTGACACTAAAAGACCAGGTTGCTGCTCTTCAAGAAGCTGTGAATGTCCATGAGATGGAGTCTAAAGCTAACAGAGAAACTATCATGAGACTGGTTTCAGAAGTGGCCAAGGAGCAGAAAAAGGCAGCAGGATACTACCAAGACATGGAAAAACTTAGTAAGGTACATAATTGCATGGCGTTTATGCTTGTCTGGTTTTCAAATGTTTTCTTAAAATTTCAAATTAATTTTCAATAGGAATTGCATGAGAAAAAATTATGTTGATTAGAGTCTTTCCTAAAAAGGACATTTTTCTAAGGTTATTTTCAACTTTTTGAAAGTGAGATATGAAGATTAAACAATGACATTTTGTAAAGTAGATCTGAGGTAGATTTGATGGCTTTCAATGCTCTTTGCAAATTTCTGTTTTTGTTGTCTTCTTAGTGTTGTAACCTTTGTGCTTGCACAAACATGTAAATAAATTAATGTGTATATTGTTAATATCTCAGGCACAAGTATGAAGTGGTGAAAAATGCTTTTAAAAATAATATTGATTTCATACTGCAAGTCCTCTGAGAATTTTTTTTACTCAATTTTACAAAAATTCTAATGAGAAATTAAAAGGAATTGATTGGACACTATTCTTTCTCTTAAAGCACTGGCAGGTTAAGTGTCTTGGCTTCCATACACCCTAGATTATCTTTTCACTGCATTATAAATTTGTATTTCATAACCATTGACTCACAGCCCAAAAGCTGTAGCAATAGAATGGCTCTTGCAAGAAAGCAAGAAGTTTCACTGTTGGGGAGCCTTAGAGGAAATCTGTGCAGCAGGAAGGGTGTTCAGATGAGAAATGTGAGTTAAGTTGTAGGTCAGGTATTCCAATTTCACCTAGCTGTGATTTGTGAAGGAAAAGGATGTGATTTAAGGATTGAATTGCTCCAGGAGCACTCCCCATTAAGAGTTCGTATATTTCAAAGGATGGATGAACAAAGTGCATTTCTGTAGCAATTTTCCTTATTGCTCTGCACTTTGGGTGATGTCTATGGAAAGGAAGCAGTTTAGTGAAGCCAGAATGAAGATTTCCTGCAGGTGAAACAGTGCAGTTAAAGCTGATGGCCAGAATGTGAGAAAATAAGAAACTCAGACCGCCAAATGCATAGCTGAGCTGTGCGTGATTGAGTTTGTAGGAATTTTTAACATAAAGACAACCTCGTGCAAGTGAGTTTTCCAAAGTAGTACAGCATTTTCCCCACCCCTGGCATTCCTCTCTTCCTGAAGAAGAGACACCCACCATGCACTTTGAAGGATATAGTGTTCTGATCTGGTTGTTAGCAAAATACTTAGGAGATGAGAAATAGCTGGCAGCCTGCTCTGGGAAAGAAAGAATTTGTGCGGAAGATAAATGTAAGTACCACAAGGGTAATAAATTTTTATTACCGCTGAAAATAGTTCTTACCAAGCTGTGTACAATTTTCTAAGACTCAATGGAACAGAGAGAGAGCCTGCACCAAAAACTTAAATAGGTCCTTTTTGCGAACATTTTGTTTTCACGCTTCACCTCAAACACAGGTATGTGAGGAAGAACAGAGTGTAGTTTTTTCAGTAAACCAGAATGAGGAGATGTTTTAAATCAAGATCAGGGCTCCATTTGTGGCTTGTTTTCCAAGTTTACTCTGACTCCCAAAACATTTACCAAGTTGAGCTGTTTTCTGAAAAATATTTTCCTATCGTTATTTTGCATGTGCCAAATACATAATTTATTTAACCAATTTTACAGAAATATCTTTCTAAATTATTAGTGTTGCTTTTCAAAAGCATTGCCTTTGAAAAGCCCCATCTGCATAGAGGCTGCAGATTCCTCCAGTGCAATTTCAGTTTAGCAGCTCAGATTTTCAGACACTGAGTAGATCTGTTGAAAAGGTTTTGCATTCACAAAATCGTATGAAGAAAGTCAGTATTGAAAAAGAAAGGAAAAAACAAAAAATGCTTTAAGTCCTCTCATGTGAAGTGTGGGATCCCCTGTTCCCTTGATGGGTGTGAGGCTTGGTTACAGGAGGGGCACCAGTGGCATAAGCCAGTCTGACTTCACCGTGTACCTCATTCTGCACAGTTTCAGCACATGCACGGAGCTGCATGTGCTGCGACATGTTCCCCCGTCAAGGTGAGAAGCAGAAATCCATACTGCTCTGTGCCAGAAGACTCATACTTGGCTGTGTGGTTCTGGGCCGGTTTTGGACTTAATTAATGGAATTGCCTGTAGCTGAATTTACCCAGCAAAGGCTGAGTACAAGAGACTTGCCTGTGTGTACCAGCAGCTCTCAGGATCAAACATTTTGGCCATCTTCACTATTTCGCCCAATTTTCTCCTAGAATTCTTCCTAAGTGTATAGAGATCATCACACTGTTCTGTCAGTCATCTCCACCAAGATCTGGTCCCCACACTGTTCCCTGCCACCCCTCTGAATAATTGCCTGTTTTAATTGCCAGGTAGTTCTCCACTCCCATTCCTTAGGAATTCTGTGAATTCCTTCTCTTGATCAGGTGCCTTTTTTTTTTTTTTTTAATGCCCCAGGAAGAAGTAGCTGCCTGTATTCAAAAATTCTTACTGACTAAAATGAAATCCAGTTAATTACATTTGGAGGTTAATATATTTAAAGTATTCTTTAGCACGTTTAATACTTGAGTATTTGTTGCAGTTAGCTGGTCTTCATTTGAGGCACATTAACAAGTGAACAATTATTTTATCTGTTCCCCTCTCAGTCTCCATGCATGACAATATCAAGCAGCAAAGAGTAAAAGCCAATAATTCCTGAAGCTAATAGAAGTAAAAAAAAACCAATTCAAGAAGCTGTTTTTTTCCTAATCCATTATTTTTATTTATTTCTGAATATATTCTTCTATTTCTTTCTGAATTTCTCATGCTTCTGATAGAATATTGCAAGATTTTGCTTCTGGAAATCTGTAAATATTGTGCATACCTTTATTATGGCTGCATGGGATGTCAAATTTGCATTTGATGAAAAACAACTTTTAAATCCTGCCCAGATTTCTAGATTGAGGATCAGAATACCCAAACTTTCTTTCTGTATTTCCAGAGAGTGATCCCTGATTATGCTAATCATAATTAGAGAGTTATAACATTCTTTGATAGTGTCTATAGGTCCTCTAAAATGTCTTACTTGCTGTGACCAAGTTTCTTTTTAATATTTAATAAATTCCTCTATGCTATTTACCTAAGATATAGAAGAGGATGCATATATTCTTCCAGATTAACTTAAATACAGCATTGCCACAGATGAACCACAAGAACTAGTAAACTTTCTTGTTCTTTTTCACATCTTTGCTGATGGTTCAACCTGGAAATATTTGTGATTTCCCTCTGAAGTGTTATTTTAAACATTTGTTTTGCAAAGATGTGCACTGTGCAAAACCATTAAAGAACATACTTGAAATGTATGCAAGCAATTTTAATTAATACAAATGTATCTGCATGTACTACTGATGCAAAATTAACCAAGAAAATACTCTTCAGTATTCAATATTGGCTTATATTGTTATGTTAATTAACAAAATAGATCTAAGTAGTTTCTAATCAATATAAACGTATTAAAATAAATCTATTTTATGAAAAGAGTTAATTAAAATATGAAAACCTTATTTAAGGACTTTGATTGAAGTTGAGAAACATGGCTACATTTTGAATATACCCAAATACTTAGATTGTAGGAGAGACAGTCAAATGATTTTAGGTTTTTCTTGTCCCAACAGATATATACAGGAATGAGTTTCTCAGAACCTGGATATTTTTAGTTTTTGTTTTTGTTTATAAGATGCCATTAAGAAAATATTAGAGGCAGGTTTCAGCAGGCATCACAGATATTTCCAGATTGAATCACTTGAGAAGATAAGAGATAAGAGCAAACTAGTTTGCAATCCTAATGGTACAACTGTAGTAACTGGAGGTGCAGCTGGTGTAAGAATTGATCTGGAAAATACCTCTGTTCTTTTAATACCTTATTATTACTGTTAATGTAATCTGGGCTCTTTTTTGTATATGTATACATAGTTGAATTTAGTCTATTGAGAGCATGCTGCTGATTGGGGTGTCAGTATTGATAGAATCATGGAATTATTTAGGTTGGAAAGGACCTGTAAATTCATGGAGTGCAACAGTTAACCCAGCACTGCCAAACCCTCCACTAAACCACGTCCCTAAGTATCCTGTATACAGTATCCTGCATCCTAATGTCCTCTATATCCCTAAGTATGTCTCCAAGGGTGGTGACTCCACCACTTACTTCCCTGGGCAGCCTGTTCCAGTGCTTCATAACCCTTCTTATGAAGAATATTTTCCTAATATCCAATCTAAACCTCCCCTGGCCACAATTCAGGGCCATTTCCTATGTTTCTTAACTGGGAGAAGAGATTGACCCCCACCTGGCTCCAGCCTCCTTCCAGGCAGTTGTAGAGAGTGATAGGGTCTCCCTTGAGCCTCCTCCAGTTCAAACACCCTCGGCTTCTCCAGGTCCTCCTCGCAGACTTGTGCTCCAGACCTTTCACCGGCTCTGTTGTCCATCTCTGGACACCAGAGCACCTCAATGTCCTTCCTGAACTGAGGGGCCCAGAACTGATCACAGCATTCGAGGTGCAGCCTCACCAGTGCCGAGTACAGGGGGACAATCCCTGCCCTGCTCCTGCTGGCCACACCATTGCTGATCCAGGCCAGGGTGCCATCGGCCTTCTTGGCCACCTGGGCACAGCTGGCTCATGCTCAGCTGCTGTCAACCAGCACCCCCAGCTGCTTTTATGCCAGGCAGTTTCCCAGCCACAGTTTGGTGGCTTGTACTTCTTTATTTTAGACTTTGATCTCTTTAATAAACTATGTTTGTTTTCAGATGTTCGCAATTTAACAAGATGGTGATTAGGGAAGCTCCCTGGTACTGGCAAACCATTTTAGCACTGCCTTTCTGAAAGGAAAAATACACACTGCTGAAAACTGTAATTGAAATAAATGACTCTTTATTCTTTGCTGTAATTACCATAATGTAGTTCTGAGCACAGGTGGGAATTTTCTATTAATAGGACATGTCTACAATAAAAAAGAGCAATTGGCAAGGAATCAGGCCAACATTTGTTTCTAAAACAATTCTAAAATTACTTCAGAAATGTGAAATAGCAAACAGTTTCCTAAATGTCAGGGGTTGTTTTTATTTATGTTTTTGCATGTTTGCATTTTTGCTGCTATTAAAAATTTTAGTGGTTTTAGTGTCATATTTTTATATTTTATTTTCTAAAAGTGTCCTGCAAACTCCTTTTTTTTTTTTTGGCTACCCTCCCTGCTGATCTACAGAAATGCTCCCAGATTTAACTGTTTGATTGGTAGGTATTCTATTAAGACAAATGACATGCTATACTCCACAGCAAGCACACACAGACCCTTGAGTAATCACCATATTCATAACTGCTCTGGGAACAGTTCTGTAAGTCCAGTGTGCATGACCTTAACTCATATCAGTCCACTTACTGAGCCTCTACTTATCACTGAGACCTCCAGAGAATCCAGTCCCTCTCTGTAAATATTCCATCCTCCGGAGTAATTTTGTTGTGTGTGGAATAATATTCTTTCCCATTTGTTCTTCCCAATCAATAAATGCCCTGAGAAATGAAGACCTAATCTTTGCTGTACTTTTAGTTGGTCTTGCTGCAAATATTTTTCCTGTATATGTGTGTGTAAGCACTCTTAATATTGGTATTGTGGGGAAAGGAGAGACTTTATTTTTTATGTTTACATGGTTATTTTTCTTTATTTTTTTCTGTCATAATTTGTTTTTGTGTCATGGGTCAGGATGCACAATTCTTTCTGTCTGCTCTGACCTGTTAGGTCAATATTTATATACAAATTGTATAGATACATAATGCACTGGCTATATTTTATTCCTTCCCAACCAAGCCTTGGTTTGTCTGGTCCCTCACTTCTCATTTCTGTGAATAAATAATCTCAGGAATTTCTGTCACATGAACTTTTTGTCAGATAAACTGATCTCAGAGATCAGCTCTTATCACCGTGTTCAGGGATTGTGTCTATGGTTTTGGTTGTGTCTGTGGTTGAATTGTCAGGCAGTTGGAGTTGACCATCACTTGCAGGTCCCTTCCAACTGAAATATTCTATTCTATCCCATCCTTTCCCCTCTCAGTTGTAGTACTTTGGCTTTATTTGTGATGCATCGTTTTCACTCCTTGTTTTTCAGGCCATATTGTCTGGATGGAAAAGCAAGATTTTAATAGTTTTACAAAAAAAAATTTGGTTTTATTCACCTGAAAATTTTATTTATGTATTCCTTTTTGCAAACCAATATAAGAGGTTAGTCTTTAGTGTGATTACAGCAGGCAAGGTTTTCATCAATTTCAGTGGCAGTTCCCCTATGAGACCCTGATGTTGAGCAAATATGGGGAATGTGGGTCCTCGTTTCTCTGTCTGCAGTACCTGCTCCTGAGTTATTCCTTAATTTTTGTCTTGTGGAGAGGGTTTATAACTGATTCTAAAAGTCTTGTTTAATTTTTCATGCGCTTTAGGATCTTGACAGTGCTATAATAAAGAAGCAGAGTTTAGAGATGGAGATCAGAAACCTCCAAGAGAAACTGACTGTTAAGCAGAAAGCTTTGGACACCTCAAAGCAGGAGCTGCACAATCTGAAGAAATCTTGCAGTGAGTTAGATGCAAGCTTGAAGAGTAGCAGAGAAGAGGCCAGGTCTGCTCAGAGCTCTTTAGAGGCTTTTAAAGAAGAAATTGCTACCCTGCTCAGCTGTGAATCTGCAATAATTAAACCTTCTGGGAACGCCATTTTGGAGAGGATCCAAGAAATAAATTGCAAAGAGAAGAATAATGAAATAGTAAGTCAGCAACTACTGCACTTGCCCAATGTGTGTATTTATTCTCTTTGGGTTCTCTTTAATTTTATTCATCTGGTAGAGTATTGGTTCTTTCTGCTTGGGTTTTGGAATTACAGAAAACTTTAATTTTGCTGTCTATTGATTTAAGTTAAGAGGGGAAAAGCATTCATGTTTTACTAAACAGGAAGAGTTCAGAAATTAAATTAATAATAGATGATGTTAAGAAGAAAAGACTTGGAATGGTCTTTCAGTTACAACATTGAAATTTGGTTTCTGTGCCAGCAGACATGAAAAGTGGCTATTTGGTTGCTATGATTTAATAAAACCTGTGAACAAGTATGGATTTGCTGCTACAATGGTGACTTCAAGAACTGACTTCTTTCTCAAAGCAGATATAATTGATGAGTTGCCACAGGCAACTTCTTTCCCTCCAATCCTCAAAACCTGCACCTAAAAATAAAGATGTGTTTTTACACTTACATCTAAGCATTATTCAGCATCCAAGAAGGCAAAAGGAGGACTCTGGCTTGAGGCATTTGGGCTGGTGGTTTGCAAAGGTGCGTTTGAATGTATAGATGGAGAAGGGACAAGGGGAAAAGTGAATCAGAATGCCAGGAAAAACCAACTTTAATATTCTTGCTAGATTTTGAAATTCTAGCATCTCCTGATGATGTGAGCAGCAAATGGTTTTGTATTCTGTCCAAGGCTGGAAATAGTTCTTGAAAATATCCTCTGCATTTTGGTGAGGTACTTAAAAACAAAACCAAAAACAACCCAACAAAACCCCATGCCATTGGCCTTATTGCCTACCTGGGCACATTGTTGGCTCAGTTTCAGCCAGCTCTTCACCAGCAGCCACACATCCTTTTCCACCACGCAGCTTCCCAGCCCCTCTGCCCAGCCTGCAGCAATGTTGTGACCCAAGGGCAGGACCTGGCACTTGGAACTGGCACTTTGCCTTGTTGAACTTCGTACACTGGCATCAGCCCATTGATCCAGCCTGCCCAGATCCCTCTGCAGACCTCCCTACCCTCCTGCAGATCCACACTCAGACCCTGCTTTGTGTCACATGTAAAATTGTTGCAGTCTGAAATTATCCAGCAGCCACATTGAAACAAAAAGTAGGATTTTTATTTTGCAGGTTGACTGATCAAGCTGCATTAGTCCTAGGAATGAGAAGTTGTGGAGGTCAGAACTGAAGGACCAAAAATGCAGCCTTTGTAAAATGATGGATTAGGCATGGGTGGGTAACAAGGCTGCAACGTTGTTTTAGGAAATGCCTACCTTGTGGATTGTCCCTAAGCCAAGGATGAAAGTTACATCATGATGCCCCAGGATGATAAAATGACAGCTTCTGCTCTGCTTCTGTGGTGTAGTCCTTCACTTTCTCATGTTTAGGGATCTTTGAAGCCTCTAAAAACCCCTCTGCAACCTGATAAAGGGGCTGTAGGCTCCCTGGCAGTAGCACCTCTGTGGTTACTGAAATTCTTGTTCCTGCTGGATGATGTGAAATGCAAAATAACATAAAATATGTTTGTGGGTTCTTGCAGATTTATTATTGTTTAGTGTTGTCTACTGCATAAGCATCAGTAATTTCAGTGGTTTTAGGCAAGTTGGGGCAAACTGTTTGTGTTTAATTGCAGTTTGAGTTGGAAACCTTTCAGTGCCATTAAAATTAATGAGAGCTCTGTGTACTTACTGTTAATTTTATTAACAGGAACCAACAAGATGTTTAAAATTAAGAGGCTGCTTGGAGATTAGTGTCTGAACACTGAGTTTCAAATGCACTATAGTTAACTATGTAACCAAATAATTATATGACAATAAGAAGAATACAGAGGGAAACAAGCAACTTGGTGTATAGAACTGCCTTTCAGTATTTGGCAGTGGCATAACCAGATGCTTTAAAGTATTTAATTTATGAATAGTTTACAATTTAATATCCATTACATTATATGCAGGTGTTGTAAAGTTAACAGTGAAGAATTAGAAATTTTTTCAAAATGGTTCTAATTGCTCGTTTTGAGATTTTATCCTTTTATCCTTGGGCTCTGGCTAGATTACAGAAATTATTATTACTAATATTTTTTAAAGCACAATCTTTTGAACACTGCTTAACAGTTACCTGTTGGGAAACACTCCTCTGAGACTTAATTATCCATATCTACATTCTCCCCTACATGCTGCGTGTATTTTCTAAATAACTTATATGCTTTTTCTAATCAACTCCTCAATAGAATAGTGATTTTTTTGGCCTATTTCAAGGAATGATAGCTGACTACCAGGCATTGCTGCTGTGCCCGCATCTTTGGAAATTTTGTGTCTGAATTACTTTGTATTGATTTTTTAATACAAAGTAATTGTATTTGATTAATATTATTTATAGTATCTGCTGTTCATTTGTGGGTTGTCTCCACTTCTACAATTTTTGCTGGTGGTTACGGATTTTTCTTTTTGACTTTTTAAAGGCATATATTTTTAATAATTTAATTTATCTTTCATATCCTTCTAGCATTTCCCACCTAACGCCATATGCTTTGTTGTTTTGCTTGCTCCCTAGATGGTATCTCAGCTTGAAACGCAATTAGCTAAATTGACTAAAGCTTTGGAAAATCAGACCAGATTGTACCATGAAGCCCTGGAGAGGAGCAGGAAAGCTGAAAAATGTTCTGAGAATTTCCACGATCAACTGAAGCACTTGGAAGAGGAATTATTAAATGGAGACCTGATGCAAGATGGTTTGAAGCTTGAGAAACAAAAAGTAGTTGCACACATTATTTACTTTTGAATGGAAGTCACTAAAGGCAGAGGCACAGCTCATTGTATTGCTTTGGTCTACTGGAGCAGTGCAAGTAATGTGAAACAGCAAAATCAGACATGATGTAGGGAGTAATAATACTTTTTCTTTGACCAACAATTGGAAGAAATAGCTAAGCTTTTGAGTTCATTACTGTGAAACGAAACAAACAAAAAAACCCCGACTCCCCCCCGCCCCAGAAAAAACCCAAACAAACCCACTAAGCAAAAAAAACCCCCAAAACTAAACGAAACCCCAAAACCAGTTTAAAAGAAGTCCCTGTCAATACCCCATCAGAAGTCCTTCAATTATTCTTTGATCTCAAAATTTCTCTCATCTTTATATCTTTCTCTAAAACATAATATGATCTGCAATCTCTCAAGATCTTGTGTTGTGTCTTTGATTCTTTTATATTATTAGGCAATTATGACTACTAGGTTTTTTTTGTGTAATTGTATGAATGAACACACTGTTAGCCTATAACTCATTCACATACCAAAGAGTTTGAAAAATGACATATTACCTGGAAAGCCAAACACTACAGCTATGAAAAGCAAAGTTGCAGCATGTTGCCAGGCCAGGATTAGTGCTAAGAAGAAGCAACAGTTTTGTCCTATTTGTTTTGTCTTAGACTATGATAAAATAACTTTTTTGAATGAGGCACCCATCGCATTGGGAGAAAATTAGAAAAAGGAGCTGTTCCTTCTGCTCTGTTTCCTTTGTGAATAACATGTGGCCCTAGATTCTTAAATTATTCTCTACATGTTGCTGCAATGATTTTTTTTGCAATTTTTTTCCTGTCAATGAATAACTGCAGTGCTTTTCTCTGCTGCTGCTGTTTTTAGTTATTTGAGTCAGAAATATCATGAAACAAAAAGGTATCCTTGGTAATGAACAAATGGTGAAACTGTTTTGATGGTGTTTTGGTTTTTTTTTTCTTTTTATTTATTTTGTTGGTTCTGTGCTAAGATAATGGTTTACGCCAGAAGTAGGAAGAGACAAAGGGAAACAGTTCTTAATGAGGAGGGTTTTGGATTTTGCAAGAGAAGCTAATTGAGAGCAAGAGACTAAAGCAATTTTTAAAGAGCAGGATGAAAGAAGGAAAAATTGGATTAAATGCTATTAGATATCTGTATGTGTTCACATCAGTAAACCAGATGGAGATGCAATTAAAATAACCTTAAAAGCAATTTGTAAACCAGTAACTTATCTCTTACTGTTCCAAAGAAGGGCTGAAGGCTGAGGGTGTTAACATTCCTGTGTCTCCTCAGACTACATCGTATGTCATTCATGGCACCACTGGTACCAGTTCTCTCTGTTTGAGAGCTGACAGTGTGGGGCAGTCCCACACTTGCAGCATTACTTGGGACACAGCTGCCCGTTCTAACTTCTCCCTGCCCATGCATGGCCGTGTAAAACAACAGAGCTCCAGACAGAAACTGGAGCCAGAAGCAGGGCCTACCCATTGCTGCAGAGAAGCAAAACCCAATTTTTCTTGCTAAGAAGACAAATACAGTAGATCTAGGGATTTATGGACAAAGTAAGTGCTGACTAAGAAAAGGACATATGGAGAATTTGCAGTTGTGTCAGGAGCGTGCCCAATTACACCCTTTCAGTATATTATTTCTTGTAGTGTACTTGTACATATTGTTGGCTGCCGCTATAGTGGGGATTGCTTTTAAATTGTACTTCATGACTTTGAATGAAATTTTATTATTCTTCTGCCCACTTTCCCACATCTTAGTATATGAAATTTCTGGAGCAACTTAATGAGAAGATGAAGCTGGACAGTCTAGCAGGAGAGGTTGGATTTGATATGGCCATGGATGTGATTCTGGCCCGGGTAGAGCAGCTGGTGAAACTGGAAGGGGATGCAGTGGTTGAGAACAAGACTGTGGCATACAGCCTCAGAAGGAAGGTATACAAAAATACATACCATTCAAAGATAAACATATGGCTGTGTCTCTGTAATGGCTTGCTAGAGGCAGCAGACTGTATATGTGCAAGGAGTTTCTAAGATATCCTTGACATAAAAAGAAGATAGTGAATGTTTGCAAACTGTGCAAAAAGGCTGCATATTGAAATAATTAAGCCTGCCAGTCAGTTGAACATGATACTGCTTTTCACAACTTCTTAAGAAAAAACTATGAAGTTATGGATGTTTATATCTGTATATTTGTCTAATTTTAATACGCATTTATAGTTCAGTAAACAACTGCCAGTAATATTTAAATTTAAAGGGATCTGCCAAGGAGGGAGGCGCATTACATAAACTTCTCTAGAAACTAGTAGGGTCTTGGTTGTACTTCACCAAGAATTACAATGTTTCCAACAAGAACTGTTCCTTCATTCAGTTGTTCCTATAGGAACAAGTCTGTTCAAATTTGGTCAAACAAGTCTCTGTCATCCTGTTACGACATAGGAAAATCTTTTGGGTTTAGGCTTGTCAGACTGATATGGAGCTGGGAATTGGGTTTGTTTGAGGTTTAAAACAATAGAGAAGCACAATGAATTGGTAATACAAGGAGTATCAAGTGAGGGTATATATGTTCATACTTCCTCACAAAGTTTTCAAGAGAGGAAAAAGAGCTCAGGTTATAAATGCAACATGAGGATTAAATTTGTGATTATGTAGTACCACGGTCTCTCATATTTATTTTTTCAAATGTCCTTGTGTTTGGAAATCAAGTTGAAGGCTCAGAAAGAAAAGCTAGAAAGCAGAGAGCTGCACATGAACCTTCTGCGGCAGAAAATAACCCAGCTGGAAGAAGAGAAGCAAGTAAGGGCTGCCTTAGCTGTGGAAAGGGATGAGGCCAATCTCACTGTCAGAAAGTTACATAAGATGATCGAGAGGCTACAGAAGCAGCTTGATCTGGCAAGGGAAGCAAATACTGATCTCAAAGCCAAGCTGTCTGAAACCAGCGAACTTAAGGTGAGTTAAAAGATTACATTTGTACTTCTATCCATTTTTCTATTCCAGTTGGATACAGCTGGACTTAATTTAAAATAAATGTGTGCATGGAGAACTCCTTAAATCTAGGTGGCAAAACCAAATATAATACTACAATATTTTGAGTATTTTGCATTTTGTCTTGATATGCTAAGTAGCATCTGCAAAGCAAAATGTAAATTTTTGGGCTATTTTTACCAGCAGAACATTTGACAACTCTTTTAATACTCTTTTTCCAGGAAAGAGAGTGAACCTTCACTGTGGATTTTCTTTTCTGTCCAGATACCTCTCTTCACAAAACCTGTGGAGAATTAACTGTCTTTGAAGGAAAAATATTTTTGTTAATTGTGTTGAAATAGGCCTGTCTCCTTAAATAACTTTTCAGTTCACATGTACATGTGATGATTTAATGAAGAACCCAAAAGAAACCACACTAAAGTGCTTATTTGTGACCACTACTGATATTTTTATTGTTTGCTCTAGTTAGATTAAAAAGTATGACAAATTTAAAACTTCCTTATCTTATGGCAGATCAAAACTTTGGAGCAGAACAGAACGATAGAAGAACTCAATAAGTCTCAAGACAAATTGGAAAGAATGAAAGAAAAAGCTGAGAAACAACTTAGATCTGCCAAATCAGAACTTCTTTTAAAGGAGCGTAAAGCTACTGAAGATAAAGAAAAAAACAAAAATATGTTAGAAGCAGTCACCAGTGAGATGAAGGTGCTTAAAACAACCCTTGCAGAACTAGCAAAAAGAGAGAGACAGGTGGGTGTAGAGGTATTTGACAAGTGCTAGGTGTTCCTTAGAGTGTAGGAAAATGGTATATCTGGAGCAGCTATCCACTGTGCTTTAAAGTGTTCCAAACATTGTCAAACAAGGAAATTTTAGCTCACACTTGTGAGCCACAGTGACAGTTGTGATTGCAAAGCTCTTCTGCAAGTTTTACAAGAGAATAATAAATGCAGGCATTTTCTTTGCTCATCACAAAATATTACATCACCTTTTACAGAAGTATTAAAATGCTGTAAAATCCTAGCATCTTTCTTAAGGTACGTCTTTTCCCAAATATCTTAGGTATAGAATTTACCAACTTCTCATCTGTTTCCTTTTGTTTCTCACACACTGGTCTCTTGCACTTTCTCCTTGCCAATTGTAAGAGATTCAACCAGACTAAGTGATAGGATGAAAGGAAGGAGCTTCAAGGTGTGCTGGGGAGGGGAGGGAGTTTATACTGGATATTAGGCAAAATTTATTCACTGACAGCGTAGTCGGGCGTTGGAACAAGCTGCCGAGGGTGTGGTTGAGTCACCAGTCCTAAAGGTGTTTAAAAGACACCTAGACAGGGTTTAGTGATGGACTTGGCACTGCAGGTTAGGAGTTGGATTTGATAGTCTAAAGGTCCTTTCCAACCTAAATGATTCAAAGAGCCTGTGTTACTGTGTAACTGTGTATAGACCATAAATTCAAAGATGGATGGAAAATACAAGAAACACCTAGAACTTTATTAGATTCCCAGCTAAAAACTTTATGGCATGTCTTGGCCTTAACAATGACTCTGGATGAAATTTAAGAATGCTATTTCAGAAAATTAGTCTAGGAAAATATTTTTTAAATTTACATGGGGAGAAGACCAACAACCTGGGAATCTTTTTTTCCCCTGGAAATCTTTAGTGCTGTTTTGTTTTGTAACAAAGGTTAGAAATTTGAAAGGAAGATTTAATTTCTTCATACATCTCATGAGGAAACAAAGCATCTGGCACAGAGTAGAAGATATTAATTATATGCAGTAAATTATTCCAGGCAGTCATACATTGAGTATTGTGCTAAAAGCACAAATAAAAATGTTGACTTTTTACCATCTGAATCCAAGGGGTTTCAAAACACTTGAATATTGTTGCAATATTCTTTGGACTTTTCTTTTTGTTCTCTTTCTGTTGGAATAAGACCCCTTCTACTTTCTTGTAGCTACAGTTTGAAAATAAAATATAGCATCTGCTTTTAACTTCCTCAAAGCCCAATATCTTGGGTTAATGCTCCAAGTTGCATTAATTTCTTTTTTTTTTTTAATTCTGATAATTTTACTCACTGAATGGAAGGTGCAAAGAAAATTTAGCAGGAGTGTTGTTGTCTGCAGCATACCTTTGTGTTTAAGTCTTTAGTACTGTTTATTTCTTTCCTTCATCTGAAGGCTGGATCTTTGCAGAGACCTGCCTTGATCTTTCAATGTAAAGTCTGTATGGAAACAAATTCCAGGTTTGCTGCCTCTTTATCCTGTCTGTGATCCAGATGTTTAAAAAAAAATCTTTAGCTTCTGCTAAGGGAGCTTGTCTAGCACACTGCCAGACTCCTGCATCAGTGACCTCCTGAACTAGTGTAGAATATAATGTAATATAATATAATATAATATAATATAATATAATATAATATAATACAATACAATACAATATAATATAATATAATATAATATAATATAATATAATATAATATAATATAATATAATATAATATAATATAATATAATGTAATATAATATAATATAATATAATATACGGGAACTTTGGGATTTTGGTATAACGTTGTTCCAACATTTGATCCAAGACATCTCACTGCCTTGGTAGTACAGGTAGTTGGGACTGAATTCTCAAATCACAGAATCATGGAATGGGTTGGATTAGAAGGGGCCCTAAAGATGATCTAGTTCCAACACACCTCCCATGGGCAGGGACAGCTCCCACAGGACCAGATTTTTCAAAACCCCATTCAGCCTGACCATGAACACTTCCAGGGATGGGATGCCACAAGTTCCCTGGGCAAACCTGTTCCAGTGCCTCACCACCCTCCCAGTAAAGAACTTCTTCCTAATCTAAATCTCTCCTCTTTTAGTTTAAAACCCTTCTCCATTGTCCTATCCCTATATGCTTGTGTAAAGTGTTACTCTCCCATTTTTTCTTTTCTTTTTTTTCTTTTTTTTTTTTTTTTATAAGGCCCCTAGAAGTCCTGGAAGGCTGTTATAAGGTGTCCCTGGAGCCCTCGTTCTCCAGGCTGAACAGCCCCAGCTCTATCAGCCTGACTTCATAGAAGAGGCTCTTCAGCCCTCTGATCATCTCTGTAGCTCTCCTTGGGAACTGTTCTAACAGGTCCATGTCTGTCTTGTGCTGAGGACCCCAGACCTCAACTCTGTTCTTTATTGGTTTCCATGTTTGTGTTTCTGAATCGGTGGTAGCTCCTCAGGGTTTGAAACAAACTGCCTTTGGCAAAGTCTTAGAAACTGAGACCTTGTTTTCAGGAAAGCTGCAAACCCTTTTCCTCACAGAGTGAACTGCTTTGGAATTCTGCACAGTGTTCTTGGGGTTGGAGACATTTCAGAACTGTCCATCTTCTCCTTAGCCTTAGCCCTTGGCAGGATTGGTGGAGTGAGGATGTTGCCACATCAGAACATGAGTCCAGTTTCTTAATGGTTCTGATGATTTTGTGGCATTTTGAGTCTCTTTCATGCTTGGGAATGGGGATCTTGTCATTCAAATAGAGAGCAAGAAAAGCATATTTCCTCAAATAGTAACATTTTCCTCTTTTATGTGTTGATAAGGAGTATTGAGGCATTTGTCATTTTGGCTATGTAATTTATTGTCTGTTCAAGAGGCCTTGAAGTTTGATAATGATACATATTGTGAGTTGAGAAGAGTAAATCAGCAGTGATGACAGCCACTTGTGGATGTGTATCCACTTGGAACTGCAGAGAGAAAGCTGATGTCTTTAATTAATTACTTTACCAAATACTATTCCTATGACATTTTCAGCAGCCATGCACAGAAGAAAAACAGGCATTTTCTTAAGCTGCATCTTGAATTTGGGCTGTATCCTGATTGAAATCTAAGTCGGACTGCAGTATGTGCCAAAAACTTCCACCTTTCTTCTAACCTCCTCCTTTCTTTTTTCTCAAGAAAGTGCAGGGTAGAGGGGAGAGGTGGCAGATGGTGGTCAAGGACAAGCAAAAACCTCTGCTCTGGGAAGTGCCCACCAGAGTTTCCAGTTTGTATGGTTTTTGGTCATCTGGGTTCAAGTAAAAGAGTGTTTTCCTCAGTTTTTGGAGTTCAGTCAGCAGGGAAGATATTCTTGTGAAAGATACTAAAGAAACACTTGAAAACTGTTTTGTGTTTGAGATACTTGACATCTCAGCTGTTTGTGTTTTGTGATTTGATGCATGCCTCAAAGTGCTGTTTCTGTCCTCTGCTGCTCTCTGTATTGAGCAACAGCTGAAATGCCTATATTTAGCACTGATAACACAAGTGCTTGTGTTTGTCCATGTCCATGTTTTCCCTGACTTCTCCTTTGCTTCCCATTTGATTTATTCCTTTGTGTTTGCCCTCGCAGCTGGCAGATTTCCGAGAGGTGGTCTCGCGGATGCTGGGCCTCGACATTGCCAGCCTGGCTCTTCCTGACTATGAAATCATCTCACGCCTTGAAGGGCTGGTCCACTCCCATCAGCACCACTTCTTCCCCTGTGTCTGCCTCAGGGATGTGGCAAGGACCCCAGAGGAGCAGCAAAGAAACGTCCAGCTTCTTCACTGAACGGAGACGGAACAAAGTAAAATTCTCTGTTGGCTTCCTTACCTGTTGGACCTCCACAGAAAACAGATCCCTGTTTCTGGTCCCTACTCCAGAGTCACCAACCAGGGCTGATTTTTAGAACTTCAACGGAGAGACTGATTGGAATGGGTAGAGTCAAGCCAGCAGCCTGGAGATGGCAAACAAAAAATCCCTGGGCAGCTTACTACTTCAGTTATGAAAATGATAGGCAACACATCAACAATGCCCTCAAGTTACAGTGCAGAGGCGTTGGAGTCATGGGTCACCCAAGGTCAGCTCACAGTTTTGAGAAGTTACTTCAGTGGCATTCCTTGTGTTTTACCTCTAGGTGACAAGGATGAAATCAAGCAGGGGTTGCTCTGCTGCTGTTCTTCTTGCCTCCTGGGACATCTCTGCATTTTTACACATAAGGGCTTTAGCTTCAAGATAATTGTCTGCAAGATTGAAGATTATCTTAATTTTGGAACAAGAGTGGTTTTTTTTCTTCTGTTGGTTGCTTTTGTCTGCTTGTATGGCAAAACAAAAAAAAATAATTTTTGCAGCAAAGGCTTTCTCACAGTGTCCCGTCATGTGCCTCATATAAATATATTTGATAAAATTGAGTGTTGGCCTTGGTCTTGATGTCTTGAAAAGTTTGCTTCCAGCTGCTGTATTCCTTGGGCAATTAATCCACAGTGGTAATTCTTCTGGGTTAATGAAAAATTATTTTAGAATTCTTGTTCACTACAGAAAATAGCTGAACTACTAAAGTGTTTATTTTCAGAGAAGGGTACAAAACTGATGTTGAGGTGTACAAAACTACCTCTTAGTAGTAAAAACTGCTTTCTGAGTGTTGTTAAACATCATGATTTTAAAAAAAATTAAATATAGACAATAAATCTGTTTTAATAGTACATTCAAACTTGATTCTGTGGTTTTAGTTTCTCTTCCCATTATATGTTTTGTATGGTTGTGTAGAACAGTAAAGATGACTTTCTTATTTTTGTCTTGACCATTTGTGGGCTTTCTACAGTATCTCAGCGAATGATGACCCACTCAGTAAAACTGAACACACTATTTTAAGAAAAATAACACTTTTTCAAGTAAGAGTGGTAATTTTGGTATCTGGCTGGGGACTTGAAACACGTTTTTATTTCATTGGCTTCTAAAGAATTATTTCTCATTGACTTGCTGTAAAATAAAGAAATAAACACTCAAGCTTTTGTAAAATCAGTCATTTGAGAAGATAGAAATAAATCTTGTGTAAATTCTTATGCTCCTATGGCTAACTGGATTGAAAGAAATTTAATTTTTTGTTTTGCAATGTAACGTTGTTTTGGGGGAATGACTTCAAATGGAAAGAGAGCAGGTTTAGATTAGATATGAGAAAAAAATTCTTTTTTGTGTGGGTAGTGAGGCGCAGGTCGCATAGAGAACTTGTGGATGCTCCATCCCTGGAAGTGTTCAAGGCTGGATGGAATGTAATTTTTAAGCATGATATGTTGATTGGGTAATTAAAGGATGGAAAAGGATGCAAAAAGGATGCAGTAATTTTCTAATTCTTTGTGAGATAATACAAGTAGTTTCACTTTGTGTTTTATTGGTTTTATTGGCACTTTTTGATTTATTACTAAAGGACAAAACCCATTTTTTTCATCCACATTAATAAAAATCATACAAAACATGATTTACATGATTATTTTGAAAGTTAAGTAAATTGCATTACAAATTCAGGTCCATGCAGCCTAGATAATACATTCATAACATTAAGAAATAGTCTCTGAGAATGACAAATGTGAAGTAAGGTTGCATTGCAAAATGATTTCCTGATGTCTGCAATGAGACTTGAAGCCTTCTGTCAGGGCCGCGAGCCTCGTCCCCTGGCACCCTGTGACCAGCCCTGGCTCCAGCAGTGGAGCTCCAGCCCCACAGAAGCCACCAGCACGGGTCTCTCATTATTTCAAAGGAGGCAGGTTTTCACATTCGCAGCAATGCCGCAATAAGGAATAAAGGTTTTCAAATGTTTTGGTGTTTTTTTAGCCCAACAGATCTGTATTTTCTGAAGTATTAATGCTCACCATGTTCACAAAGGAATATGACGTATTATCTGACTACTAATATTCCCTGTATTTGCTTTACTTTTGGAAGAGCACTGACATATTTCTCCACTTGGCCAAAGAAAAATAAATAAAAAAAATAAATAAGACGCAATTTGATTTGAACAAAGCTCAGGTGATTTTTGACCTATATAATTTAAGTAAGCCCTGAAATCACAGACTTTCACTTTTTTTTCTAAGGCTTGTTCCATACAGCACTGAAGTAAGTCTTTCTTTTGGGAGAAAAATAGAGAAATTCAAAGAGGTTTATGAATGTTTTGAACATTTCTTTCAAATGTTTTCTTCTTTTTAAAACAAGATGCATTCCTGACAAGACAGGCATAGCAAATGTGTATTAAAGTTCTATCAGCAGACACCCCTCTTCGCATAGATTATTTTTATTAGGTTTGTCTGTATTAAAAAAGGTGTGGGATTAAGAGTTTACTATCTGTTCATAATTACTCTTTAATTGTGGTAAAGTATATAAAATTCTTGATTTATCAGCACAATGCATTCTGAAGTAGAAGTAATATATGTTAACTCACAGAGCAGTACAGCTACAGAACTACATTTATTTTCTCCAAATAACAGTTGAACTAACTCCAGTGAAGACAACTTTACTAAGTGTCCAGCCAAAACTCAACAAATTAAAATGTTGCAGTTGTAGATATTAAAGTGAAATTATTTACATGCCATAAACACTGTAAAAATAAAATCACACAGCAGAAAGAAAAATGTGTTATAAGTGTGTTAAAGTACATGGAACTGAATTTTTGCCTATGCATCATATTATTGATAATACACTATTTGCAACACAGCAGAACTATGCATCAGAATATTAATGTAGTAGAACCGTGGTTCCTCAATGAAATTAAGTGCAAAAGTATTCAAGTACTTGCTAAATTAGAATTAAGATGCATCAAGACAGATCATGTTAAATTACTCTTTGACTTCTGTTGCTCTGTAGTTTATTATTACAGAATAAAGCAGTTTGCTTTTTCACATTTTCAGTGTGTCATGCACAATTTCCTGCAGCTGTTCTGTTACTGGATTATTTTGCACATTATGATGGTGCAGGAGAAGGGAACTATGAATGACCCAAATCATAACAGATTTTAAGTTTAAAAATAGCAGATGAGGAATCAGGTACATTTCAAGAGAAAAAGTAATGTATTCTACCAAATTTTTCATGTGAAATCAAAGTATTTTGTAAGACTACAGGTTGTGACTTTTTCTTTTGACCATCTAAAATAAAAAGGGTGAGGAATGAAGCAAAATGAAGTGAAATTCTGTATAAAATTAGAGAAAAGGGATTTCTTGTATCACTGAAGCATACAAAACAAAATTAGTTAACTATGTGGAAAATAAGAAAATGATAGCTTGCCAGAATAGAAACTGGAAAGAATGTTCAAAGATAATCCTTTTCAAATGGAAGATTTCAGATTTTTTTTTTTTTTGATCAAAACAAGTAAGAATCCTCTATGGAAATACTTTTTTTTTTTTTTCTTGAAGGGAGATGAATTTATTAGATTGGACTCATAATTAGTGAGGAATAACTGAGTCAGAAAAAAAATTATGACACATAACAATGTGTTTGAACAAAATAGTTTACTTTTCTGTCAGTTTTAAAGTCAGCTAATGAGTCCAGAGACAATGAAAACCACTTATTTTCAGAAGGGAACAAATAAAACAGTTGAGATATGTTATTTCATTTTTTCCCCTGTGACTACTTACACTTTGGATAAGTAGGAGAAACAACACAAAGAAGATTGCAAAATGTGAGTCAGTGGACTCCAAACAGGTTCCAGGTAGAGAATCCAAGTGTCAGATGGCTTCTGGTATTGCTGGGGATGGGACTGGAGAGCAGGAATTCTCACCAAACTGGGGGCTGGATAGCTTTCAGCCCCAGGTTATGTGCACCTTCTATAATTTTTGTTATAATTCAGTGTTTTTGTGAAATGATTTGGGCTTTTTTTTTTTTTTTTGTAAGGAATGTTAGTATGTTGGGTGGGGAGGTTGAGTGCTCGGTAATAAACAAAACATTCAGTTTTCTATTAATACTGTTTTTAAACAGGCCAATGGATGCAATTTAATCTGAAAAAAAAAAAAAAAAAAAAAAGAATCTTGCCCACAAAACGCTGGGAGCTCTGATTACAAAACAAATAAGTGATGGTGCCCCTGGAATGCTGGAAAACCTTCCCCAGGGCTGGCAGCAACATGCCAGCAGAGCTGACTCAGCTCTTTGCTCTTCTAGTCGTGTTTTTGCACTGTGGGGAAGAGCAGGGCCCCGGCAGCTCTGGGGGCTGTGGCAGGGCATGGAGGGAGCCTTGCAAATGCAAATCTGGGCACACCAAAGAGGCACCTCTGCTCCCAACAGGGACTGCCCCCAGCCTGAAAATGTGCTTTGATTGATGGCTTGGGCTTAAGCTGGCATGCAGTAAGGTACAGAAAGAGTATTTCTAGCACTAAGACTATTTCACTGAGTATCTCAGAGTATTTCCTCTGTGTACCCTTTGTATTGCAGCAGCGATGTAAAAATATGCATTGTGAATTATAAAGTAACTGTATGAATTGATATGGTCAGCCACTCTGGCTGACTTCTTGCCCTTAGAGGAGGTCAGAGACTCATGATTAAACCAACAGGCATCCCAAAGGACTAGCAGAAAAACATGACTGGCGACAACTCTCAGACCTTTAACAGAAGACATTTTTTTCTTAGTATCTACATGCTGCATTGGATTTGTTGTCGTTCACAATACCTTTCTCACCTGCAGCAAGTGCTCAGCCCTGTTCTTCATCCAGCAAGGTTTCACATCTGCACGTTGCAAGGTTGGGTCAGCTGGGTTGTGCAGGTTTGCTGGAGAAATCTGTCCACAGTTTTGCTCCGCTGCCTCTTTCCATCCCTCAGACCTGGCAGCCTCCTGCTGCCCCTCATCTCTAGCCAGGGTGTCATCTCTGCACACTGTGTGGCACTCAGCAGACACCAAGACACAGCTGAATTTCTTGTATAAGACTGCAGCGCCTTTTAGATGCTTCCTATCCCTTTAAAGTATTTTTCTGGAGCTGCCAGGGCAGGGATAGTGAGTCCATGTTTGTGTGGGCGGGAGAAAGAGCTGAAAGGTTTTGGTCAGCCTAAAGGATCCTATGAAATAGCAGGGCTATGTCAGGCATACGGCCACAAGGGGACAGATATGTACTGCGGGATCTGCAGGGGAGGTGGAGCTGCGAGAAGGAGAAATAACACCAGGGTGAAATGATGGCAGCAGACAAGCCAGGACAGGTGCAGATTCTTGTGAAGCAGACTGCCATGATTTTTATAGCAGACGTACTGCGGACCTCAGTGTAGGTGGATGGTATCCTGCAGATTATAGAGTACAAGTCCCTAAGAGCTTTCCTTAGAGATCAGTCCAAGCAAGGCTGTGCAGAAAAGTGCTAGGCTAGTGCAGACATTATCATAGTAATATCGATGCTTACTATTTTTGATATTGTTTGGCATTAGAGATATTTAGAATTATACTTTCATGGTATTAACTCCAGCATATGACACCACTATGTAGTCCTGGCTGCCTTTGAAAACATGGATTGGGAACAGTGGAACAGAGGACAGACAACAGAGCTGGGGTGTGTCCAGCAGGAGTGCAGAAGCAGCGTGACTCACATAGCCCACAGGGATCTGGATCTCAGCATGTATTGATGACATTTAGCTGCCTGAGGGGTTATGGAAGGAGCTGGGAGCACAGGGTGTCTGAGATGTACCTCACAAAGTCATGGAGCTAAAATGTATTGATTGATCCAAGTGGATAAAAATATGCCTGAAGACATTTTTCCGTATTTACAATTAGGAACTATTCATTTCAACAGCTCGAGACAGGAGGCTGTGGAGAGTGTAGGAATCAAAAAGAATAAATATTTGAAAAAGCAACCAGTAAACAGACAGGGATTTAGACTAATGACCTAAACAGAAAATAATGTCATGGGTTCAGAGCTGCACCGACTAATCCTCTGGTGATAAATCTTAACTGCTAGGCTTTATAAACTTCTCCTGACTTGTGGGTGAACTTCAGGATAGAAACAAGAGGAGCTAGTTGCCCTTGGAAGTCTGCTGGTGATATAGAGAGAAAAAAAGAAGCTGGAACAGAAGGAAAGACTGGCTAAGTGCCTGAAGACTGCTGCCCAGCTGGTTTTCGAATCAAGACAGGTAAGCTACCTTTCACAGTCTCCTGAAGCTCTACAAATGACAATGTCTGCACCAGCAAGTGATAGAGATCCAAAATCCCCCCATAGGGATAACACTTTTTCACAACAGCTCTTTTATTCCTAAGTGGTGAGTGCTCAAATACTTTGCAGCTCTTTATAGTGACTTCCTGGCCTAGTCAAAGAAGAGGCTGTATTTCTCAAAAAATGTTCTCTCTGTGGTTTTCCTAAGAAATTGTTGACTGGGCTGGTTTGGAAGTTCAGTTTTCACATGTATCTGTAGAAGTAGTATCATTGCCTGAAATGCAATATGATGCTTTGCTTTTATTTACAGGAGGATGGAAGTCTTCCTTGCCACATGTCAGAATTTATTTATTTGAAAATTCAAGCCAAAATGATTCAGCCCTTCCTAAGAACAAGATTAAGGGAAAACCTATAATTTCCCTTTATCTATAAACAAAAATGTGGCAATTGGGAGCAATTCAGGCCAGAGTCAAAACTAAGTTTCTTTGTAGCAAATGTTCCTGGCTTACTTTGGAGCAGCGCAAAGGTTGACACACCTTACTTCTCCCAGTGCTTTTTTCATTGAAAAGAAGCAGGAGTGGAAGGAGGGGACCATCTCCAAGCCAGAAGGAAAATGAACAGACTCACAAAGGAGCTAGCTATGGCAGGTTTCACAGGGAAGGGAGGAGAAGAGAGAGGGAAGTTCAATGGGAAAGACACAGTAAAGGTATGCTGTAAGATGAAAAAAATAAAATAAAAAAAGGAGCGCGTATGAGTAGCTGAGTAGGGATTTGGGAACAAGTGTTTGGGAGAGCTGATGATTGGGAAGCAAGCAGCAGGCAATGGTGAGGACTGGGAGCACTTCAGAACTTCTGGTCATAGACCAGGATGAAGGACAGGGGAGAAGTCAAGGGAAAGAGGCTGAGGCTGTCTCTGTTGGGTGCAGTAACAGGAAACCCAGGAGCAGCATGAGAAATCAGCATTCTCATCTCCAAATAAAGTGGGAAGCAAGGTAATCCAGGATGGAATCAACTGTACAAAATGTTCCCAGAATTTCATGCCAGCAGGAGATGGGACATCTCAGCAGTCCCATTATGAAGTAACTTGTTGAAAAATGCAATAAAGTGCAAGGCAGAAGGATCACTGTATCCTCTCATTCTGTCCTTGTGCCAAGCTGCACATCTGTGTTGCAGCTGGACCTGACACTTCCCTGCTTTTCCTGGGCTCTTTTCTCAGCTGCATTTCCTGACAAAGTATGGATCTTCCTGCAGTACACTAATCCCTCCAATTTAACAGTTGCTAAAGGAAAAAGCATTTCAGCTCAGTTGCAGCTTGAATGCCATCACTTAAACTCCAGGCTGTTTGATAGACTGTATAGAAAGTAGGTTGGAATCATGCAGGAATCCCTTTTAGTGGTTTTAAGATTGATTTCACACTCCCTTGTAAAATATCTGAATATCATTGCCACAAATAGCTCTGAATGATCATAAATATAGGGTGCTTTTGGCATTAGTAGCGTTATAGTTTGACACTGGCACAATGCCAGTGCCCCCATGAAAATTCCCTCTCCCTGGCATCTGCTGTGAGGTGGTACCCGGAAATAAGCAAAGCAGGCTCCTGCTTAAGGAAAAAGGAAAAAAAACTTTATTAACTAAACTACAAAAAACTAAACCACAAAGGAAAAAGAAAAAAAACACAAGGGAAATGAAAACTACACAGAAACACTTCCCCCTCCTCCTCCAGATCCCCAGTACATTTACATTTCCCAAAATTATCCACACTCGGTCTGGCACCACCCTTTAGAAAATCAAATCTTCAGCTCATGAAGAGTAGACGAAGTCCTTCCTTGTGCCATGGACTTCTTGTCACAATTAGCACCGCCCGGAGTCCTGCTATCTCGTGACATCTCCTTTCCATGCCAAGGTGCTCTCACCACCAGGCATGGGATGAGGCAGAGGCCTGCTTTCAGGGTGGACCTTTTTAAGGATGCCTCGTCTCGTTCCAAGCAGAGCACAGTCTCATCTCTGGGACCTTTGTTCCCCCCATTTCTTCTATACCCCCTGGGGCCGAGGGGTCTCAACACCAAACTCTCCTGGCTCCGAGCCTCCGCTTGCCCCTGCAATGCAGCCTCTGTATCACCAAGAAACAGTCCATGGATCTACAACAAAAGAGTCCAGCAAAGTTGCCACTCCATCTTCCCCCATTCCTTCAACATCTCTCTTTCTCTTTGCCAGACCCCCTTTCTGGCCTATTTCTTCCTTCATCCTCCACTCTTATCCCTTTCCTAGGAAAGGTAATGTTCCGTGAAGTTCTCACTATCCACAAGGGTTAAAGGCTCTCCCAGGCCGCTGGGCTGCTTGCTGCCCCCCCCTTCTCCTCCTAGCCGTGCTGCCGGCACATGATACCAAGTTTCAAGGTAACAGGGTAACAGCACAGGCTGCATTCTCTCTCCATCTCCAAAAAGGAGGGGGGGAATAAGCAGGTCGCTCGATGCTCCCCCACCCTTCCACCGAATCCGGGCCTACCGTAGATGGCCCACGTGGCTTTCCCCTTCCCCAGCCCAGCCAGCAACTGGGCCGGGGGAGGGAGGCCCAACCATCCACGCTGGAAATCCCAAGAGGGCTCTGAAGGACAAGAGCCCTGCTTTTAACTCCTTGGGTTTGTGGTCTCAAGAGGCGGATCCAATGCCCCACTGGTCAAACCAGGTGCTCATCTTAAAATCCGAACACCCATTGGTGACCACAGCAAAAACAACATATCCCAGATGTCCCATTTCCGGTCAAACCACAACAAGTAGGTTAAGAGAAATTAGAAATAAAACCAGGAAGTGACAGCAAAGAGAAAACCCCTGTGTGGGATTTTTCTGGAGCAACCTGTTATAACTTACACCAGGGGACTTTGGAATTATAATTAAGAGTAGTCAAAATATAAGAATCCCAGATCTTCTAATTCCCACAGAATATATTTGAGTTTGTCTGTCCTGGAAGCTTACCATAATTTTCCAGATGGGCATGTTGGTTTTAGTTCCACATGATAAACAACAGGAGATGTAAAAAAAATTTGCAAAACTTTCAGCCTCAATTTAAAGAAAAGGATACCTCTTTCACACCAAAATATGTTCATAAAAAAAGGGAAGAGTTGCAAAAGCCCCAAAGTATCAGCCAGCAGGATCCAAGTGCTGTGAGCGAGTGGGAATGATTGGTCAGAGGATCAGGATGCTGGTGGCACAGAGGGGTGCAATGAGGGAATGGGACCAGATTGCAAACTGGTGTAGAAGAATTACCCAAATTACTGAAGTCTCCATGTAGTTATGATGTATGTTCCGTATACACATCTAGACACATGATAGTCTTTGTTTTCTAGTATGTAACAACTCCCAGTTCTGAGTCTGTGGTGTGCCTTCATCAAGTAAGATAAAGTGATGTTTGCCATATTGATATTTGCCATTGTCTCAGTTACAGGCTGTTCACATGTAAGGTCAATTGCATGGTGTTTGATTACTCTTGAAATCCAGCTAAAATGACATTTTTTTCTGGGTATTGTGGTGCCTTCTAGAGCTTCATCCTCCCACTGGAGGCAATTCATTTAGTAAGTGTCAATTCCTCTTTCTCTTGTAGTAGAGCAATGGCAACAGCTTGCAAAAAAAGAGGACGTGGGTAGGTCAGCAACACACAGGCAGAAAAGGAGGGGCTTATTTGCTGAAATAAGGTAAATAAGGCTGGGAAGATCTGACAAACTCATGGCAGTACCTGCAATCAAAGTTTGACAGGACTATCAGTGGGACAATCATATGTGCACAAGTCTGGAGAGAATCTGATCACTCCTGTTACAAGAAAGGACTGGAACAGATGGATTTCAGGGGGTTTTTTGTCCATCCAGAAGTACATAGATGTACTTATGTATCAGAGATCTGTCCAAGGTTGGTAATATTTTCAACAACATAAATGGCTATAGCTCTATTTTGCCGTCCTGTTTCTATCCTCAGCTTTGCAGTTAGAAGCTATAGTTAAGTACTTATTTATATTGTTGTCAAAGCTGTATCCATAACAGAGTAACACTGTAGCTTTTAAAAGAGCAACAAAAAGGGCTGACAATTTAAAATTTAGGGAAATTATATTCTATGAAAAAGTTAAATACTTTGTCTACTGTGGAATTTCTTATTTAACTGCTTCTAAGTGTCCTTTGCTCTTCTCAGAAGCCTAGGTAGTCCAAATTAGGTGGTTTTTAAAAGCCTGAAGTTTTCAAGAGCAGTTTTTTTTAACAAATCACATTGTATGTGTACTTGTTTGTTTTAGTCTGTTACTAAATACTAGCAGGAAACTAAAATGGGTACTTACTGCAGATGTTGAATTTTACTGGCTAGGCTAGTGTGAAGCATTATGGTGAAGCAGGGAAACATATTACGAAGGTTAGAAATAATAAAGAAAGGTGAATGCCAGTGCATAATATAATTTAGGAGTTGCCTTTGTAGGAAAAAGCCTGAGAACTCTTATCTGATTTATTTTCAGAGACGTGATGCACACATTTCCAGCAATTTGCAACTAAAACACCCCAGCTGACAGGTAAAAGTTAGCATAGTGCTTTTTTTTTTTTTGTGAAGCAGGTAGAAAATGCCAGTGACAGAATGCAAATTCAGAAAAGCTGATGGGAAAATATTGACTGTGCAAACATGGAGTGGCCAAAAGAATTGGGAGGCAAAATGTCACCAGTGCTGTTGCTGTCACACAGCAGGATGTGCAGCCTGCTGCTGAACAGTCTTGTGTCAGTGCCCGTGAGGATGCTCTATCAGGGCTTCAAAATGTTGGCAAACTAATTCAATCAGTTGGTCACTATCACAGAGCTAAAGAATCAACCTTTTTCACATGACAGATCAAGTAGCTGCCTTTTCCAATGTGATTTGGTTTGGGTCAGCTCTCAGATGCAAAGAAGTGAGTCCTGCATTGTTACCCAACAGTTGCTGCCTACTCAGTACAAAAGCCTCTGGAAAGCGACATCCTGAAGAGCTGAACACATCCAATCCCAAGGGGATCAGAATTTGCCCTGTTAAGGCCAGGTGACTTTGACCTGTTAAGAACATTATACTATGTTAGGAATCAATGTAGGCATCAAAAAGAGTCCTGTTGGGGAATCTTCTTCCTTATGCTAAGAAAATGTGGCCTTTTATAAGAATAACCAGATTATTAATGGAGTAGAAATTTTCTTTCAGTACTCTGCAAGCTTTAGTGCCTGTTGGAAGCAACTCATTCTATTTATATCTTTAGTACAAATTTTCTGAACACAGTTATTGATTCAAATTTTCTTTCATTTCATTGCTAGTGATTTAGCTAAATAGCAAGATAAAGGTACTTGAGCCAAACAACAACAAAACAACAGAAGAGTACAGAACTGAAATAGGGCTGGATATTCTATTGACCAATTCATATTTTTATTCTGGGGCAAAGAAATACACATTTGCCTTTAACAGAATGACCGACCAAATTGCTGTCAGTCTGCCAATCTGATAAAGGTCAACTACTGAAAACCCAGTCTGTCAGTACACAAACTAAGTGACCTAGGCAGTCAGAAGTTCATTTGTTGTTTTGAAAGAAAAGTACACTATTTTCATAGGTGCATCTGTTCTGCATCAACTACAAAACCTTTAATGAAATTTTATGGTGGAAATAACACTATCAACTTTCTTAATTATACTCCATGCTCACTGGGGCTTCTTTGGATATCTTGACAACACAAACTTAGTTTAAATAAAATTATATATTTTAAGTCCTTCAAAATGTTGTTTACTTTTATTTTAGTCAAACAACTCTTGCCAAGAGCTAAACTGGGTGAATTAAACTGGAAAAGGGTGGAAGAGAGGAATACGGACACTATTCCTAAGACAGACAATTATTTGGTGTAGAGATTCACATTTTGATTGTAGAATAAAACTTTACCTGTTGCTTACCTATTTTCAAGTTACCTAAGGATGAAAATATTTTAAGCAGTTTTTACTCTCTGTAGATTGCTGGCCGAGCAAACCTGGCTGTGGGACCTGGCTGTGGGACCTGGCCAGGTCTCCTGGACTGATGCTCTCGCATGGCTGATGCTCACCAAAGGAAAGGGCCAGGACTGGGCACCACAGAAACTTGTAGAGTAACTTTCCTATGCAAAGAAGTTTGCACAGGAAAAGTTTATCAATTACTACAAAGAAATTCCCTTATGTTCTTGGTTAGGAGTTGATTTATTTATTGCAGTCTTGTTTATATCCCTCCTAAGAAAAGAATTAAAAAAGATGTCATCCTCTAAATGTGGCTGCCTGCACAACCATCGGCTGGACACATGTTTAATTTTGGAGTCAGCCGGAATAGTTGCATCACCACACTGATCTAAATCTCTCCCTGCCATGTCTTCCCAGAGGGAGCATTTTGAGTGTTGCAGCACTCCTCATGCCAGGGAACAAATAGCATTTCAATGTGTAGGTACCTTTTGGTTTTGTAGAAATTTCAGGAACTCACATCTGCCAATAAAACTGTCATGTGAATTGGATGTTCTCTCTTAATACGTAAATGATGTACTTAGTATTTTAACATCCCTTTTTCTTTTCAAAGGTAGCACACATGTACATTTTTTATTTGAAAGAGGGAAGCTGCTCCCCCTGCTAAGCTGCAGGTGTCTTAGCCACTTATCTCTTTTGTCCTCTCACTTGCCTCAGTTCTGATGACTGTTATCTGCAGTAACTTCTTTCATAAGGGTGATGGTTTTTTACATCCATGTTCTACCTTTCAAAAAAAAAGAAAGCTTAAAGAAATTAAGATTTACTCTGACTTGTATGTAGGATATAATAATTTCTTTACAGAGATGGGAAGAGTTTGTTACAGAATAAATTACATAAATGCTGTGTGAAAGCACTGCACAGAAATCCTCAACCAAAATGCTGAATATATCTGCTTACATGATTCCAGTAAATGAGTGATTACTGAAAATGGCTGCTAATTCTTCTGTTGCTCAGATGGTGCCATTTTCAGAAGCTAGAAAATACAAATTTATTGTTGTTTGTTCAATCCCTGTGTTATTGTGTACTTCTGTTCCCTTATTAAGCTGGAGATGAGCAGAACTGTTTCTGGTTGATGTGCTTGTTTGAGCAGAATGATCACTAGTGTCAGCATTACTGTAGAGAAGAAATTGATACCCATAGGATGTCATATAAGCAAGAGGGCATATCCCCCCCAGTTTATGCAGTGCCACTTTGCTGTGAGTGCACAGAGGAGCATGTAAGCACATATTAGCAGTATTTGTGGACATTTGTGGGGCACTGAGACGTGTGTGTGTGAAGCAACAGGCTTCCTAAGGAGATGCTGACTTCTCTAAAGTGGTTTGAAATGAATCAAGGTGGCAGTATTTGGGAGCCTGATGCCTCGAGTTTTAGCTGTCACAAAAACCTCTTTCTTCCAATGTGCCTGGAGCATGCTTGTCTGGCAGCTTGCTCTCCCCCAGCTTTCCACTGTCTGACAGACCTCTGGGGGGTTATGCCATCATTCTTTCTTTCCTGTCTTTCTCCTCAGTGTCACCAGAAGGATGTGGGTAGAGAAGTTGAATGCTGGCACCCTGATTTCTGTCCCACAAGGACAAGTGGCTGTGAAAGAAGGGCATGTTCATCATGATCCCTCTAGAAGTTGCTCCCTCTGACTAACACATCTTTCCAACTGGAAGTGTATTTCCCTCACCAATCCCAGAAGTTCAGGAACACACAGCCTCTCTAAAAAATCCTGAAGTGAGAAAGGAAAACCAGCAACAGCACAGAAGCTCCTAATGATGCAATTTTTTAGCCTGATTTCTGATTTCCTCCTGAGCAAGAATGCTTAAGAGTGATGATGGTTGTTGCACTAAACTACAGATTTTCAATCATAAGCTTGGAGTGGTGAGCCTAGCCTAAATAGTTTTCAAGAAAGAGTTAAAAAAAGAGGAAGGTACACTTCAGCTTTTCTTCCTCACCGCCTTCTGAACTTACCTTGCATTGAGCAGATATCAGACACCATCCTGAGGAGATGGAATAGCTATTTTTTGCTCTTTGTTTTTCACAGAACTAAATCTATTTTTTTATTATTTTTTAAAAAGGAGGAACAGACCAAAGTAAGGAATTAAACATATCACTCTAAGAACTTTGTAGAAGGGGCACACATTAGGTCATTCGGCCCAACAGTAATGTCTTGATAACACAAAAGTTTATCAACATGTAAATGCAATAGAAATGTTTCTATTAAATCTATAAGAAATAGTAATTGTAGAGCTATTTTTGTTGTACTTTAAGGAATTTCTCCTCCACAGCAGTTTTTCCTTGAAATTGTGGGAAGTGTAATACATCAATTTTTATGAATTGATTTGATTGCTGACATTTATATCATCTACATCAAGAGAAGCAAAATTAAGCTAGCAGACAGCAGAGAAGCCAGAAGAAAATTAGATTTTAAAAGTCTATCTGAATCTCATTTACACTTTGCAATGCAGGTGTTGAAGTCTATTTCTTAACCAGTATATTTTCAAATCAAACTATGCTCCTTTAAATTGCTTAAATAAGATTTCTGCTCCTTTCTGCTTCATAGACCTCCTCTTTCTTTGAAGCAAACTTAAATTCCTTCAGGAAACAGGAGGCTTCAGAAATGGAAACACCATGTGACAGTGAGGAAGGGCCATGCTGGCCGAGGAGAGCTCATCCTTTCCAGGGTCACTTTGCAGAAACCCCATATTTCTTAGTGGGATGAAAAGGAGCAACAAGAAAATATGTGTTTTCAAGGGGGAAAAAAATTGTACTAAACCATCTCAGTCCATCTCTGCCAGCCACTTTATGTTCCCTTTCAATGTATGGGTGGCTCTCAATTATATCTTTGTTTAACTCAAATTGCAAAAATAACCCCTTGTTTGAAACTGTTTCTACATATAAAGATTTATAGTGCTGGGAATAAAAATCATCATCTGGATTTCATTAAGATTTTCCTGGCAAGTAATTAATGCTGAAAGCATGTTTTGATCAAGCATCTCCACTAGCAGCAATGGTAAGTGAGTTAAAAGCAGCTAGCATTATAGAAGTAGGTCTACTTGGGCTCTGGAAGTTTTTGCTAGTTTTCCCAGCCCTCAGCAAATGGTGGTGCTAGTACCTTATTTTTCATTCCCTGTGTTTCCTCATTTCATGGTCATATCAGCCTCTTGGTGACTGCCAATGAGCGGATCTCATCATAGCTGAAAATTCAGGAACATGTGCAAAGAAGCCACCCAAATAGACAAGAAATTTGAATATTCTCTCTCCTGGCTTTTTCCTTTAGAATGAGAAGACTGCAGGTATGAACCTGTCAAAGTAGGTAATTAATTTTTTTTGTTTGTTTCTGTTTTGATTTATATCTGTTGTGACTTAATTGCATGTCTCTATTTACATGTACAGTAAGTCAATGTAGGTTTTTCTGTGTTATACCTGTTGTGCATTTTTATGTTCTAGACTATGATAGTGGGACTCTGTCTCAGCCTGCTTTTGGGAGAATTGGCTTTTGGAGCAATAATCAGTAAGGTGTGGGATGCCCTTTTCCCAAAGCAGAAATGACAGCTTATCTACTGTACTCCAAGTAAAATGCATAGTATACAGCTCCCTGTGAAGTTCCACGTTGCAGAAATACCCACTGGCACCACAGCAGTGTTTTACACTGTGCACCGGGCTGGGGAGGTACCTGTGAGATAACCTAACCCTTGGTAATGCATAATAACTCTTTGTCTGTATTCAGTGGGGTTATTGGCTGTATGGGAAAATATCAGCTACAGGTGTACCTTTGGAGAAATTTCCAGAAAGTACCGATAACTTGGAACATATAGTGTAGCAGCAAGTGTACAACTCCTGTTCGTTTCACCCATGGAAAAATGACAAGCTGGAAAAGCCGTTATGAGTTGTTTTGAGAGGTCCGTGTTTTATCATCAGCTTGAAATTGTGCTTCTGGCTGTTAGTCACTGGGCTGCCAAAATTCAAGTGGCCTGAAGTGTGAGAGCTACTGGACCTGCAGGGCAATAACGGGAAGGAGGTTATTTTATGGCTGATCTCCCTGCCTGTGTTGTGTGCTTCCCTCTGATAAGGTGGCTGTATCAGCCCCACCTATTAAAGTTGTCTGACACTTCCCATTACAGACTTTGTTTTCAGATGATTATAATGTAGCCAAAATATAACTGTCTGAGTTGAAATCTGACTTCTTGTACTGGTGTGCTGAAGTGCTTCACGTGAAAATTAATCAAAAAAGTTCCCCAGGTTTGGGGTTTCTTTTAATAAGAACAGAGAAATTGTTTTGCACAGTGAAGATAATCTCCTCTTCGTGGAACTCTAAACGTAGTTGTGTGATCTTCGATGTGCAGGTCATGATTTCATCATCTCATTAGTGTGAGAAGAGTCAGTGTAGGCTTTGTACTAATGTAGAAAATGTGGACCCTAATGGATTTTTTCACGTATACTGTGTGGGCTGTCAAAGGTATTTTCAAAGTTTGAGCCTATTTGGCTCTCATTCCTTGCCTGAGTGCATCTGTGTTTTCTGAGTGGAGACTTGACACTTGGAAGAGAAGTGACTATTGGCTAAAGGACAGCTTTTATCTCCGTGAAATCAGACCAAATCTGGCAAAGCTGTAAGCTGCTTAAAGAACACGTAATTCCAATATGCTTGTGCTTGCTGGATGGTTCCAGCCTTATTCCCTATAGTTTATCTCTGTGTGCCCAGGCTGGGACAGTTCAGGCTGAGCAGATGTCTCCTGTAACTGAAGTTCTCAAACTGTTGCTGGCTGCGCTGGCGCTGGACATCATCACAAAGATCAGGGGCTCTTTCTCTTCGTTGCCAATGCTTTATAAAATTATAATATAAAATTATAAAATTTAAAAGAATAACAGAGGAGACCTTGGTCCAGTGACCAAGCAAGAGAATAGGACAAGGGATCTGGCTGTAGAAGACCACAGAATACAGGGACTGGGGGCCTATGGAACAGTGAAAACACTGTTTGGGTTACTCTGCTGGGTAAAAACCAACAAGGATTTAGTGGTTTGGTTCAACTGGACAAAGAGACCAGGGCAAAAAATGAGGAAGGGAGTTGAGGCATAGCCAGAGGTTATTTTTACCAGCCTTGAACAGAAAAAATGGGGCTGGTGGGCCATATAGCCAAAGCAGGTGTTTCCTGCAGGAGGGACTGGAATAGTGAAAAGTTGCACTGTAATGTCTATGAGAAGATGAACTTCAAGCATAGGGCTAAGCAGTAAACACTAAAATCAGCTCTGAAAAGACAAAATGGGAAGACTTAGGTGTGAGAAGGCACCAGTCTAAGAAAGGAAAAAAATAAGAGAAGGAACAGAAGATGGTTTTGTGGGTTTTATGGTTCTAGTCATTCACATGAATCGAGGCATCAGAACAATGTACATAACTGAAAGAATGTTAGTTTGTTTTTCAGACCAAAACAACTCTAGAAAACACCTATTCTAAGTGCTTTTGCAGTTTTGCAGTGCCAAAACTCAAAATGAGTGGATTCCAGAGACAAAATATCCCATGCAAGCTTAATTTTGTCCTTGCTTATTTACATCCAGAAAATGTTTCCCTTCACCTAACACGTGCACAAAATAGGGATGGAATAGTTTGTGAAAGTTCATGTCACAGTTACTTCAATAGCAAAGGATTTTGATAAATATATTACATTAGCTGGTACAAGGTCCCCCTGAGCTAAACAGTATGTGTTATTTTAGAACAGGTTATGAAATAAATAATTTTTAAACCTGAGCTATTCTGTTGGAACCAAAAGGAAAATGAAACCTATGTTAAAGTGTATACAGCAAAGTGGCAGTGGAAATCCACAAATAGAAACAATAACAATAACTAGGCTAAGATTTGATGTTCCTTTACTTTGAATGCCCAAGTTTACAACTCTGTTCTTCTAATGTTCTTCTGATTCTTGGAGGAAACTGGTTTTCTCCACAAGACAGTCCAAAAAAATTATCGTATTTCATGCAGAGCAGATGATACTGGATCAGGACCCAAGAATGAATACAGGGGTCACTAAACTGCCCCTCTAGGCATGACCTGAAGGTGTGTAAAGGCTGCGTATAGCTTCCACGTGAATTTGAATTACTGCCATGAACTCTGATGGGTATTCTTTCACCCAAAGATCAGTATTTATTTAAAATTATGTGCATTAAAATATGATGCTTTTTCTCCCTGTCACAGTATTGCCAGGTGTGCATATAGCTTTATTTTACTTTTGAATCTGCTTGGAAAAACTAAGTGTTTTGTGTTTCTAACCTTTTGCAAGTTTGTTTCTGTTTGAAGATTTTGCTTGCTTAATGAGCAGTAAATGAGCTCCCTGACAGCACAAACCCCTCATGTATTCCAATATTCTTTACCAGATGCTGTCAGCTTGTGCCCAGAGGTGGTGAGCACCTACATTAGGCGCCTCTTAGGAATGATCTCTGTTTGTCTGCTCAATGGAAAGGGTTTAATTTGCTGTTTAGGACCCACCCCTTTTCCCTAGTTAGTTGTGGCACTAAAATGAGATGCGCACATCAGGAATAAAGTTACATTGTCAAAATGAAGTTCAGCAGTGTGATGTCTTTCTGTTGTCATCTGTTACTGCCCAGAGTCAGTCTTGTTCACGCTCACCAGGGCAGAGCTGCCATGAGAAGCCTTTAATGATGAGCCTTCCTTTCATCATTTGCAACAGAGGGCCCACGTGCTTCACCTCCCAAAATCAGAGCAAATTCTGCCACAAGCAGGTGGAAGAGGTGTGATTTTATAATTTACAAAGTGGATGGTTGTATTTTTGGTGACTAAACTCAAGCTTGAATTCCCATTAGGTCATGGTGATTGTAATGGTGAGAAGGGAGAGAAAACAATGGAAAACATATTTTAATTGGAACAAAGTTGTGATTGTGCCTGTTCCCAAGAACAAAATCTGTTTGCTCTGTGCCAATAGCCCCTAGCTGCACTTAGCAATTTGGAAATTTTGAATTCCAAATAAGAGCTTTGATTCTGTTATTTCCCCACTTTACATGCCTTAAACAGACAGAACCAGCAAGAAGTGAATAGGCAAGATTTAACTTTTCCAACCAAGTAACATACAAATGAAACCATATGACTACAAACAATAGCTCTTGTGTCCTATTCCTGCTATTTGTAGGTCCATATATTGTTCCTTTGGCTAGCTACCAGAACTCATAAAATGCTTTTAGGCAGCTGTGTCCCATTAAAGCCACATGTTACATTACATCAATAAGGAACCATAGAAGTGCAGAGCTGACAGGGGTTTTAGAAGACTGCTTTTTTATCTTCATAGACTGGGAAAGGATCTAGCATGCCACCCTAGAAGACACTAAAAGCCCTCAGAGGAGCAGATTCCAGAACTCTTTAGACTATTTTGGTATTTCTTTTCTCTGACTGTTAGATAACTCTTTGTAATATCCAGCCTTAGTATTTTTGTTTTTTTTTTTTTTTTTCTCATGGTGGACACTGTAAGCTGTTGATTAGCATCCTTTTATAGAGCTCTATTACTTATTGTAAGATCACTGTCATATCTGCTCCCAGCCTTCACTTCAGAGAAAAGAAACCAAATTAGCACGGTCTTTTTTTATCTTTTCATCACCTTTCCTGTTTAAATCCTCTAATGTTACAGTTCTCTGGATTCTGATTTGTTTAATTTTTTCCTTGGGAATGGATAAAATTAATTCTTCATCTGAGGACCCACCAGTGACCAATATAGCAATCAATAGCTTTTGCTGCCTAGTCAAAAATTCTTTATCTTGTGTTTGTGCATTTGATTATATTCTATAATCTTCCTATAATGAAAAATTAATATAAAACATAGACATGAATATCTGCCCCAAACAGAAGAACACATAGGTCTGAGTATTAAAAGAATAATCTTTTTTTAAACAGTATTTTTGTTAACAAAAAATTATGCAATTGCAAGGAGGACTTTTGTTAGCACTGTCTCTTAAGTCAGATTTCTGAGTTTTGTTCATGCACTGAGATTAAATAGGGAACAGTTTAAAAGCTTAAGACTCATCGCACTAAAAAGAGATGAATTAGGGGGTGTTTGATAGAAATCTTCAAAGTTATGCACGATGTTAACAGTTTATAATTTCTTTCAGTACATGAAAGATAACAGAAGCCAGCTTCAAAACAAGAGGAAGATGGGTTTGTTTTTAATGCAACAGTCATGCAGCAAGTATAAGTAAATGTTAAAGTGTGTTAAGGCTACTTTATATGTGTGGTAGTTTACATATGTTCAAGGACTTGTGAATAAGTTTGCCAAAACTATTATGTACATGGTTAGTAAATGGACAAATCAGAGTCAGTAAATGGACAAACCAGATCAATTCCACAAAATACTCTGAGGGTGAAGAGCTGGAGCACAATAAAATACTCAGAAATACCATGGGCACTTGTTCCCTGAGCATCTGCTTCTGTTCAGCTCTGAAGATGTGGCTCTACAAGAATTGCCTGGTCTGTGCACCTGTCTGCACCAAAGGACCAATGCTGTCCCAATGCTGTCATGCTACCAGAAACCAAGGCAGCTTCCTAAGAGTGTTGCCTTTACACCAGAGTTTGAAAGTTACTTTTTTTTCCCCTGAGAGGAGAAATATCTCCCTACCTCTGAACATTATTTCTTTAAGAAGGTGTTCATGGGGGAATGTGTTTGAGCAATTTATGAGTGCATAGAATGAAATCAAATATATAAAATACAATTATGATTTAGCAGAACAGGAAAGAAAATGGGCTCTCCTTCATTTACTGTGATTTAAGAAGTTACAGAAAGTATACACTAAAAATCAGAGAAACTGAAGAGGAAAAATCCTAACCATTCTATTCTGTGCAAGCTTTATTCAAACAAAGGACAGCATTTCAGAATTAGGTGTAGCTGTGATATACATATCATACAGGTAAATTATAATCTGTTCTTTCAAATTTTCTTTGCAAAGTATGGATACAATAACGAAGGAAGGCAAGAGAGGAAGAAGGGCCGGAAAAAGAAAGATGCTAATTGGGTAAAAAAATTTTGAAAGACTGAAAACTGAAAAGATATAACTTTAATATTTCCTTCTTTGCTAGTTAAGATCCTTTATAATCTGACAAGTGTCTGTACTTTTGTGTATAAATTACTTGTTGAAAAGTAAGACAACATTAGGATAAACTCTAAATGAAGGCTGGAAGTTGAAACAAGCTTCTAAAAAAAGCCCTCACAAAATCCAACCCCTTTACCTAACAAATCATGTCTGTCTGGTGCACCAGTGGAAGACATCAAATCTGCAGTAAGGTCAATGGCACGCAGCATTACCAAAAAGAGACATCTGTGTTTCAGACCTTGGAAAACAGATAGCACTTTAAAGCATTTGTCTGCACTCCTTAAGCTCGTTCATGGGCATGGAGGAGTTGCACACAAACATTCTTTGAAAAAATACAGACAAAGTAATTTTGGTATCAGTGAAAACTTAGAGAGGGCAGTAAATCATTCAGAGGATCAGCCTTCTTTTCTGTCTAGCATAAAGGACTAACAGATTGGGTTTGCCATACAGCACAAGGTAGAGTGTTTGGACAGAATTTGTGGAAAAGAGTTTATTTTTAAGTTCAGGACAAAAGGCAGAGCTCAGGATGGCTATTCTTTGGCAATCAGATAAGAGGAAGACTGATCATCATTATATAGAGGCTGTGGAAGTTTTCTAATTTAGAACTCAAGATATAAGAAATAGCAAAGCTGCTCTTCAGACTAAAGTGCAAGTTGTGTTTTAATCCTTCCTGGTTGTTAATCCTCCCAGAATTTTTTGGTTAAGGAGTAATGTAGTACTTTTGTGAACAAAACAAAAAGTAAACAGATGTAAAGCTACTTCAGATGGCATACTTTCCATAAGTTTGATTGCTTTAAAGTTTTGGTTTTTTTTTTTTTTGTCTTCCAATGGGAAAATTTCTTTGTCAATATCTTTATGACAAAAATAGTTCCCCTAAATTCATACAATGCCTCCATGTCCCAAAGCCTTTAAGACAATATTGCCCCATTATAGAAGTCCATGCAGCATTTTCTCAGTTTGTTGCTACACATTTCAAAAGATCAAATCATTCCCCTCCAAACCTCACAGCTGCAGAGAAGGCAGCTCAGACCACGCAGTGAAAGCACCTCTTTACTGTCCACCTCTTGATTTAGCAATTCTTGGGCTAGCTAATTCCTGAAAAGGGATCACAGCAGCATGGATTTTCAGCTGGCCCAAGAGATGCACTCTCCACAAGGTATTCCCCTTGTGCCTCAGTGGCCCCTCTTGCCACCCTCCACGTGCCAGGGCGCCCTGTGCAGTGTGCAGCCAGCGCTGACAGCACATTGTCCCCTCTAGACGTAGTATGGGATCCTGTCCTGGTTTTGGCCTCTTTCCCTTTTCTCCTTTTCCTCCCCTGTTGTTTACTACTGGGAACATTGTCAGAGTTCATGGTGAGTCAGTGGTAACCATGGACAAGCTGGCCTGAATTATCTATCAGCTAAAGAGGAATGGAAGGTGACTGGAGAATTAAACAGAGTTTTTCTAGCAAGAGGTTAGTATGTCAAGAGGTTAGAGCACAGCTCATGGGGTCCAAGGAGGAACATCATCACGCAGTGTTCAGTTTACTTATATCCATTGACACAGGGCTTAAAGATTTTTTTTTTTAATAGAGTTGGAGGGCATTAATGCAATAAGTAAACAAGCATGCTGACTGTTCTGTCTTGTGGATATTAAGTAAGACATGTCTTAAAACTTACCTTATTATATTATTATCGAATTCTCTGCTCTTTTCAAATGTTAAATGGCCATAGCAATGTAACTATAGATAACTTCACTGAATTTGGCAATGTTGCTATCCAGGCCAGCTGGAATTAATTTTTAAGATATGATTTTATAAGAAATCTAGTGCTCTTCTTGCTGTCACATGGTAATTCACTTCTTTCACTAATTTGATAATTGGGTTTTTGGAAAGGGACATGGATTTCTGGCAAGCTTTTTCTTCTATAATTTAATACTCTTTGATTCACATAAACCTATTGCTAGCCAGTAAATAATTTTTTAGCATTTGTTCCATTTGTTGTTTAACAATGAAGATAAATTTACAGGAAGATTACCAGAAGTACCCTCTTGCATTTTTTCTTTTCTTTTTTTCTTTTCATTTACTTATTTTTCTCCTTTCTTCCAGTATCTCCCTAAATACTAATAATTTTTTAGAAGATTGGCAGCTCTCCTCTACAAGATAATGCTCAGAATTTTCTATGGGATTAACTGTCTGCACTTATGTACAGATGCACAATTCCACTTACCTCCTGCTCTCCTGCAGGCTTTTCTTTCTAATTGCAGAGCCAGGGAATGAAAGCATCTGAAGTGTTGTGGGGAAAAACGTGGTCCTGTGCTCTTGAGGAAGCTGAGATCCAGTGAGAGCTTTAGGATGGATCGATGCTCCCGGTTTCCGCAGCTTTAGCTGCCGTGCTGGTAGGAGTCATTGTCCCAGGGGCTGTAGCTGAAAGGCTTCTGGGAAAGAAGCAGAGGTAGGGAATTTGTGCTGTTCAGATGGGTGAGCTGGAGAGCAAGCTTGCCCAGGATCCCGGACTCTTTAGAACCAGGTGCTCAAGTAGGGCTGGTGACAGAAACCATGCAGGGTCACTCGAACATTTTCACTCGATTGAAGCCCAACTTCAACCACAGCTGACCTGCATTCCTAGATACTTTGCACTGGCCTTCAGTCATAACATCTGAAAAGTGATCCAAATATGTTTGATGACCAACCTTTAAACCCTCTGCAAATGTTGTCCTCTGAGATTTTTACTTCCCCACCTCTGATTAATTGGTGTGATCTGATCATTGCAAAGTGCCTGGATCACTGTGGAAATTTTATGAGAAGTGCCAAGAAGTGCCAAGTGTCTTTTGCAACTGCTCTGTTGCTAGATTAGCAAGACAAAGATTGCTTCGGCTGCCTCAAATAGTGCCCTAGGGTATAATCTATCAAGTCTTTATCTCTAAGAGGTATTGTTTAGTGTTATCCTCAATGAATAATGGATTTGGAAATTCTTTGTCATTATCAGTTATGCAAGAATTGCACTCTGCTTTTTCTCTAGGTTGTTCTTTTCTTTCTAATTATCAATTTTATCATCTGCGATTACATTTGGAAAGCAAGCAAAAGTAAACGTTCTTAAATCTGGCAATAATCCACAAGCTTTCCCCTGAGATCTTAACTTTTTTTGCACTTCTTTGCACTTCTCTCTTCATGCAATTAATTCTTTCCTCTTTGTTACTATTTTCTAGTGCTCCTGAGAAGAGTGGAAGGAAAGGGAGGAGTGCATAACAAGCACCAGTTTTTTTCTATTTCAGATCATTCCCCTTTCTGCTTAGTCTAAAATCCTGTTGCATTTCTCACAGATGTTTGGCCATTAGCTTAAAGTAAACAGAATTCCTTTCATCGCTTTCATTCCTCTTCCTTTTCCTCTTCCTTGTTCCTGTGTCACCCTTACTATTTTTTTTGGCACAGGGGAGAAAACTCTAATCCTTCCTATTGCTTGTGCCTGGTTTTTGGCTTTGCTTGGGACATCTTCGCTCTATGCAGTTCAATGCTGAATCACTAATTAAAATTAAGGTCTTGAAGTAAAATTGAAATTAACAAAAAAAATTAAATTAATCTCCAAGTTTATTCAGGCTCTTTTATTGGATGGCACTGCACACATAGTAAATTTTCAAGCAGCTCATATTTTGTGTTTTCTCCCCACTGAGGGCTTCACACCCATTCAGGAGTAAGTCCTTGTTCCCAATTAAATCCGGAAAAGCTCTCTACTATGGTGCTTTGTGATCTGTCTTGAAATGTCCAGCCTCTGGGATGTTAGACCAAATGTGACAGCAAGCAAGTGCAGAGTCACTGTCTGCACAGTCCAGGAATTAGAAGACAAAACTTCTGGGTTTGGGCATCAAAGTTTCAAGAGGCCTGGACTATCTTCCTTGACATGAGCATAGGATCATAAAATCATTTAAGTAGGAAAAGACCTTTGAATCCAATCATTAACCCAGCACTCTCCAATCCACCACTAAACCACGTCCCTAAGGGCCAGATCTATGTATTTTTAAAATACTTCCAGGGATAGTGACTCACCACTTCCCTGGGCAGCCTGTTCCAATGCTTCTTTAGTGAAGAAATTTTTCCTAATGTCCAATTTAAACCTCCCCTGATACAACTTGAGGCCATTTCCTCTTGTCCTGTCACTCGTTACTTGGGAGAGCAGACTGACCATGCACCTGGCTACAATCTCCTTTCAGGCAGCTGTAGGGGCCTCACCTGAGGCTCCTTTTCTCCGGGTTAAACAACCCCAGCTCCCACAGCTGCTTCTCATTAGACTTGTGTTCCACACCTTCCACCAGCTCCAGTGCCCTTCTCAGGACTTGCTCCAGCACCTCAACATCTTTCTGGAAGAGAGGGCCTCAGAACTGGACGTGAACTTGAGGTGTGGATGGGGAGAACAGATGTGGAGGAACTGGAAGGAAGATAGGACTTCTGGCAAGTGTCAGACTTGGAGAGTATGCCTTGTAGCCAGCTACCTCAGGCTTTTATTGTGACTTGCACAATATGGGAACTTTGTTAATTAGAAAAAGGGCAAAGTCATATGATTGCATTATGTTCCTCTTCTCTTAAAGGTGAACATCTATTCTTCACAAATAGACTGATTGGTTATAAAATTTTGCCCAAAAGGTAAAAACAAAAACCCCCAAACCAAACCCACCAGAAACCCTAGGGCATAATTTTCCTGAAACAAGAGAGGACTTTTGGATATATAGGATTAGCAGTCATGTGGAATGACAATTTTGGGAGACAAACATCTGAAGACTGGAAACATGGAAGACTGAGGATTTTGTTTTAAAGTAAGATATTCTTGAAGGAGATGAAAACAGGAGGGCATAAGGACAGAGTTACATCACCTAACAGTGCTTGCTGAGGTGGACACATCTTGGTTTTCTTTGACCTCTCTGACATAGAAATATGGTAGTATTGACATAGAAATATGGCAGTATTGGAGAAAGAACCTATTACTACTGCACTAATTAAGACTGCAAAGGCAGTATTTCTGAATTCTGTGTGAGTTAGATCATAACACTAGAAACCTTACTGATATGTGAAGTAATAATTTGTCCAGATAAATAAGCCAGAACCTCTGAGATTATGTCCCAGTAGCTGCAGCCTGCCTGAGCTCTAACAGGTAAGGTCACACAAGGCAGCCAAGGAGCAGCAAGGCTGGCTAGTTAGGGCTCTACATCAGCCTGTCCTCTTGCTTTATCCTTTATTTTCCTCTCTCTTTCTCTTGCTGAACTTCTGGCTGCACTCTTGGCCCTCTTGCAGAGCTCACTTGCCCATGTTTCTGAGAAGCCTTCAGGCAATTTTGTGCAGGGTTAGTGGTGAAAAACAGGTAACTGAATCTGGGGAAGATTTATGTGAAAGGGCAGCTTTGTGGTTTAAGTGAAGTGCCATCAAAGGATTCACTCTTTCTGACGGAGACCTGTGAAAGTAAGTTTGTGAAGGTGCTGTTGATTAAGTTTGCCTGAGTTGGACTTCCTTGGATCAGTTTATCCCTCAGCAGCCTGGTGGGATGGCTGCATGGATAGAAATGCATTGCAAACTCTGAGCAAGGTGGCTATTATGTTCATGCAGTGTGAATTAATTTATTAGTATTTAATAAGCTTAATGCATTGTTTTCCCTCCTCCAATTCACCTTTGTTTCAGAGAACTCCAAATAAAGAACAAGGATTTTTTTCATTTTCCATCAGCAGTGACCTCTTAGGGTACAAGATTCAAGGAATGTTCTTGGCTTGTGTGTTAAAGAAGCATTCATTTCTTCATGCCAGTTAAAGAATACCAGTCCCACAAATTTAGCAATCAGTTTGTACGTCCTTGTAAATTTGTCAGTATGTTCCTTTTTATTTGTTTGAAGTCTCAAAATAATTGTTCTTTGATATTTTTAGGGAATCTGAAAACAAGAAGGTGGTAATATTTTTTGTCCTTTCTATTTATTTATTTTTGAAAGTTATGTTAAAAACTAAAAGCAGTAATTTTCTTATATCCTGTTTTATAACGGAGGAGTGCCAGATTTTTTCCTTCATTTTTTATTTTAAAAAGTTTTGAATATGTATTTAAATATAGAGTGCTTTTAAGAGTGAATTTACTGATAGTTTCTGCCAAAGTGTTCTGCAAAAGAGGATTTACAACAGGACAGAAGATCCTTGTTTTAGTAATCTTTCTGGTTTCTCTGTTCAGTTTAGGCTTTTTGTAGATTTTTCTCAAGAGTGTGTTTACTGAAAATACAACATCTTAAGCCAGAGCTAAGAGGGGAGTACTTGGGTTCCTGTGACTTGAATAACCTTTCCCAGAAACATACATGTATTCTGGTTTTTGGAAGCTGCATCTGGCTCAGGAAGGCACCTCCACAGATGGAAGTAGCTGGAGATGGCTAAGTGTGGGGGAATTGCCATGGATGCCTACCTGCTCCTCCAAGCCACCTGCTTATAGCTGGTGTTGGAAACTTGCTACTGGGCTGTGCTCTGACCCAGCATGGCCTACCCTAGCTACTGCCTGGTGGCCTGGATTGCCCTGAATGTGGAGCACAGGGTTTGCTCTCCAGCACTGTTTCCACAGCCCTCATGGGTGAGGGCTGCTGCAATGGCACATCCCTGGCACCCAGCTGGAAAGCCACTTTCTTGAGAGCCATCCACTAAGGTGTGCGTGTGTAAGGCTCAGTTGTTGGTAAATAATTTTTCCCAGTCTTCAAAGGGGAAAATAAATTGAATTACTTTGGTAGCTTCAGTCTATCAAGAGAAAAGATGTGACAGAAGCATCTCATGGCACATTCCACTGCCAATGTACCCTCCAAATCTAATCATTACAAATAGGGTTTGACTCAAGCACCAAGAGAATACTTTTACGAGCTTGGTCTGCAACCTTGAAATGTCAATAGAGAAACTTGAACTCTTGTGCTTTTAGTTTCTCTCATCTGTGTCCTGAAGGTTTCAGATACTGTTTCATTCTTAAATGATGGAGTGCTGGGCCTGTGGAAGATGCAGACTGAGACTGAGAGGTCTTTTTGGTTGCCTAACTGGGAATCAGATGTGGTGCAGATTAAACTAGCAGCACTGTGCTGTGTGAAGATTGACAAATATGAATGTTTGGTGGTTCCCGGCTACCTACGTGCATTGGTTTCCTCATCCTACTGAGGACCAGCCACCGCTGGGTTTCTGGGTGATGGAGTGTATTTCCTATTTTTCCTCACAGAAGTCACAGGAGTCTCTGTGTTCAGGGGGAGGGTGGTGGCTGTTTTTCTTGGCAAGTCACAGATTAACCTGTGTACAGCACACATGGATGCAAGTGTGTGTCTCAGCTCATCCCCTCCTTTTGAAGAGGACATTTGCAAGCAGTGAGAGGCAGCAGAAATTTCAGCTGGTAAAATTCCAATTTAGTAAATATGAACAAAGTTTTGGAAGCAGAACAGCGAGCTTTCCTTTTTCAGAGTTTTCTCTGTTCCTCTGTTGAAAACTCGGGCACAACATCTTTTTTCCAAGAATCCTCTTCCTGTTCACCGTCTACAGACCCTCTCTTCTCCTTTAACACCTGACTTCTGTCACATAAAAGTAATAGGTCTGGAAAAGGACGTGGATCTGAAGTGGAAGAGGCAGCACATGCCTCATGCCAAGGGAAGGAGGCACAGCTTGCTATGGAACTCGGCCTCTGCAGGAAGAGGGGCAGTGCCCAGGTGGGTGAGGTGTTCGTCCTGCTGGTTTCCCTGGCTGCTGCACCCATCCTGCCCTGGCTCTAAGGCCAGAAGAGCTGGCAGCACTTTCCCAGTTATGCTGGGAAAGAGGTAAGAGTTTGGGAGCTCCTGTACAACCCATAAGCAGGTAAATCAATGCTTAAAAGTGCTTGTAGTTCCATGACAATCAAAATATTTAGATCCAATGTTTTTCCTGCTAGGTGCTGGTGATTATGCTATGTGCCTGAAGTTGTACCTACCCTTTGTTGTTGTTTTTATCTTCATTATATTATTTTGGAACCTATTGATTTTAAACAGATTGTGCTCTCTAAATATTGATCTTGTTGAGACAAAGTTAAATAATGACAACAGTATTAAAAATGCCTTTTGACCTACCTGTTGACATTAATGACTAGAGACAGTTTCCTTTTCCTATATAGACAATGTGAGTCAAATGAGCTTTCCTACTAATGTGCTGCTGCATTTCTGGAGTAATTTGAGTTTATTTTCTAAAACTGCAACATGGGCAGCTTCTGCAAGGATCATCTGGCTGCACAGAGTTCCAGGTTAGCATTGTTCTTGGAATACTGTGCATGCAGTATTAAATGCTTTAATGCTGTGCCTGATTTACATTCACATTGTCCCTAGAGTCAGCTGGCTAGTACATTTGGAGAGGGATGAAATTCACATCAAAAAAGCCCACTGTCAACCTGAAAATGTATTTATAAAATTCCTTCCTGTCCCACCAATTTTTTTTCCAGTTGAAACTTTATAATGAAAAAAGCATTATGAAACATCATTAACTTTCTGGATTTTTATATTTATGATTAAAAGCTTTGATTTCTTTTTAGAAAAACAGCTTTCATTTTGAAATTTCTTTAATGATATATGATAGTAAAATGCTTTTGCTTTTCAAATATTTTTGAATACCACCTCCTTTTGTAGCCACTTCCTTACTGTCAAATATTTTTGATTATCTATTGATAGCCTCTTCTTGTACTCTAACATTTCAGCATTTCCATGTGGTGCTCATATTTAAGTGAAAAGATGGAAGAGTGAGGGCAGAAGAGAGATGTTACTTTTACTTTTCCCTAAATTCCTCCTAGTAAATGTGTAGTCCATACCTTTTGCATTTTCTTGATCTTTGCTCTTTCTTTGTTCTCCTCCATCCCACACCAAATCATAAAAAGAAATAATTGTATAGGTCTGTTTTCCCTTGACTTCATTATGCCTTTTTGTCAAGAAGTAGCTACAAAATTAGAGCAAATCTATGATTAAAATGGCTACTAATATAAAAGGGAGGTAATGAATTGTGATAGTTGAGTTTCAGCTGAAAAATACTTGTGTTTTTGTTTTCCTTTAATCAGTTGGTGGCTTGTGTGGGCTACTATTCCTATAGCTTAACTCTGAATTCCAATGCCTATTCTAGTTGAGATTTTTTATTATAACTTTCATATCCTATTTTTTTGACTTTTTTTTTTTTATCCCTTTACAAATATTTCATCCTTTAGGCTATAATTTCCTCTATTTGATTGTTAGGAAGAGATGACTTTATTTTCTTTCTTCTCTTTTCTTGTTCAAAAATTAGAGGATAACCATAGTTGTTCATAATATTTTGTTATAACAACAAAAAACTCCCCTTTGTACTTTAGTCATAATAAGTAATCCCATATTAATCTGGAGGTATTGAGTAAGCTGAGACCTCAATATATTACTAGTCTGTCACTCATAACAGCAACATCTGTTTTTGGCAGGAGTTCAACAGTGCAGATTTGAGTTTCATGACTTCAGACAGTTCCTAATATTACACATGCACAAAGACAGCAGAGACATACACAAAGACATACACAAAGATAGCAGGGAAGTCAATGAAGGTGGATCATTATCTACAATTTTAAACTGGTCTCTTTTCCGCAATGGTATGCAGGTTTTTAATCAACACCTTCTCTATTTTCTTTTTTAATGCCTTTTAGAAATGGAGGGATTACCTGTTAAATCATATATTCTGTAAATATTAATGAAACCCTAATTTTGTTCTGTAATACATATTTTCAGAGTAAGATTTTGCTTGCTCAGCTTTACAGACTTTCTTTCCTGTGTCTCTGTATGTTTATAACTGTATGAAAATGAGATCTATTTAATCTGTGCCTGAATGTGTACTCAGATTCTGAAGTACTAAAAAAATCACTAGGTGCCTAGTGGCTAATTGAGTAAGCCTTGGGGATTTGTCCATTCGTGGTAAGGTGATTTCTAGATTTGATAAGGCAAATAGACCTTTCTTTCCTGGAACATCAGCTTAGTGTTAGGAAAAGTTTTGAACTAAAACTGATTTGAATTAAAGTTTTGGCACTTTAAGGAAAAAGGAATACTCTCTCACTGGACACTTCATAAGTGAAACCCAGGCAGTGTAAATCATGCAGATTCACCTTCTTCAGGTACCTCTGCTCAAACCATTACAGATTTCTGATTTTCTACTAGGCACTAAGGATCTTGGGGTTGGGCAAAAGAAAATGTGCATAAAGATCTATTGGGTACTCTTGAGGCTGGTACAGAGTGTTGGGAGGAAAAGGGAAGCTCCCTACTGGCTTCAATGTACTTTGTCTCTCCTAAAGCTCAACAGCCATAGCAAGGAAATTAATTTGTTTAACCTTTTGAAACTAATTTGTTTAAAACCATTTCTAATATTATGTTTCTAAGACTTAATATGTTCATATAAATCCTGACCTTTCTTGAACAGATGGTGATAATGATGGCAATGAGGATGCTTTTGAATGGCACGTGGGAAATATGAGACCTAAGTAATAAATTTGATTGCTGATGATCAAGCAAGAACCTAAGTTTATCACAAGGATATCTGTTTTGAATAAATCTGTGCCAAATTTTCTGTAAATGTTGTGATGTTTTTGACCCTGACCAGGTGCTTAGACATGTTCTTGTTTGGTGCATGCACTTCTGACAATATTTTTCTGAAATTACATTTTTAGTCCTGCATTAAAGGCTCAATTCCATTTGTATATACTCTAAATTAACTACTAATGTTAAGTGACTGAAATAAAGGTCCTTTTCTATTAAATAGATTGAATTTATGTAAGTTACTATAGCAGAATATTTGGTCAGATTGCATTGCATCAAGATAAAGTTAATTACATTTCAAACATTGCACATGTATATTTTTACTTTGTTTAAACAGAAAAAGAGCCTGATAGCATTATTAAAAAAAAGTCAAAAATAAATGTATATCGCTAGTCTTTGAAAAATTTGGTAGAATAGTTGTAGAATAGTAGCTGTGACATACTGATGGCTGACACAGCATGCAGTGGATAACCAGACATTTCTCCTTTTTTTTTTTTTTTAATTTCCCTTAGCAGAAATAGGGACTGCATAAAATCTCTTGTTTCCTTTCTCCCCTTAAAGCACAGAATTAGTCTTTCAGTGTTTGTATTTCTGTTAGGGAAATGTTTTATCTGCTAGGGAGAAAAAAAAGTCTTCAGCAGAAGCAATGATCACTGGGGTAGGAGGGTTATGTTTTATTATTTCATTATGACATACTGGAAACTATTTTTTCCTGTTGTTGGGAATATGATCTTTTTAAATCACCACTTGGAATCTTCAATCATAGAAGGTCACTAAAGGAGTTTAAATATGTTGCATGAGGATGAGGTTTGCCAGGAGAATGGTTTGTGAGAAACGTGTTTATGTTATTGTTGAGATCAGGTGTGTTACCACACACTTGTAAATTTGCAAAGATGTGTGTGGTGAATTTCAGTAAATTGGGGTGACTCTCTGTTAAAAAGGATTATCTTTAGGTTCTTAAGGGCCAGTTGTAGCACTGGTATTACTACACTTTGTTCAAATGGCTGTAAATTACAGTTATATGCAAGAGGAATTAAAGAAGTTAAAGGAATTAAAGTAATTATTCCTGTTTGCAGGAATAGTTAAGACTAAAACATGAATTTTTGCTCTAAACTGAGGGCATAAGGATGGAAAAAAATATTATTAGTCTATTTCTGTTAATTTATACTAAAAATTCCCACTAACTTTATGGCAAACTGTCCCTTTAGAACATATGGAAACTCAGTGATAGCAGTCCAAATTAAATTTTTGGGGGGTGGTGAAGAAAATTATTTTGAGGCTGTATTAGTATTGTGAATAAAAAGGGGTCCAAATACTGAGTTTATCCATGGATGTGGAGTAATTTGCTGGGGCTGCTATTTCTCAAGTATTCTATTAATATACAGAGGCGATGTCAGAAAATTGGTTTAATCTAGTCATACTCTGAGATGTAAGTGAGCCCACAGCTTGAAAATATTGACTTGGTTTCTTCTGGCTCAAGAATTAAGCTACCTGCCAAGATGGTAAAATAGAGATACTTGTTTCTAGCAATTTAAATTGATAAAACTGTTCTGCACACTGCTTTAAATAGTGTTCTTTAGCTATCAATGAATTGACTTTTTTAGGAAATCGTAATGTACAACCAGGGCAGATCAACGTATTAGTGGTTGTCCCAAATATACTTTCAGCAGAAACTTTATAAACTGAGAGATACCTACTGGACAGTATTTTAAAAAATAAGTGGAGTATTGAAACGCAATATTTGTCAAGTTGCTCATTCAATGTACGCCTGTTTAAGCAGTTCACCACCAAGTGCCAGCCCCTGCAGTGCTACAGCTCAGGTGCAGAGCGGAAACTGCCAGGCACAAAAGGACCCAGGAGTGCTGGTCAGCAGCAGCTGAACACGAGCCAGCTGTGCCCAGGCGTCAGAAAGGCCAATGGCATGGTGGCCAGCAGGACCAGGACAGTGATTGTGCCCCTCACGTGGCACTGGTGTGGCTGCAGGGCCCCTCACTCCAAGAAGGACACCGGGGTGCTGGAGCGAGTCCAGAGAAGGACAACGGAGCTGGTGAAGGGTCTGGAGCATGTGTCTGGTGCCTGAGGGAGTTTGGGATGTTTCATCTGGAAAAAGAGACACTGAAGGGGGACCTCCTACAACTGCCTGAAAGGAGGTTGTAGCCAGGTGGCAGTGAGTCTGCTCTCCCATGTAACAAACCACAGGATGAGAGGAATGGCCTCCAGTTGTATCAGGGGATGTTCAGGTTGAATATTAGGATCAATTTCTTCACCAAAAGAGTTGTCAAGTATTGGGACAGGCTGCCCAGGGAAGTGGTTGAGTCACCATTCCTGGGGTACTTAAAAACATGCAGATGTAGCACTTAGGGACTTGCTTTAGTGGTGAACTTGGCAGTGCTCAGTTAACAGTTGGACTTGATGATTGTGAAGATATTTTACAATGTAAAAGATTTTATGGTTCTATATATCAGTGTTAAGAAAACTGGGGGAAGCAGGTGTGTAGAATAACACTGATGCCAGCTGTGTAAAGAGACATTCTACTCTGTCTCAAGTCTTCCCCACTCTGCATTAAGCTCCAGGATACATTGACACTCTCTGTTTTTATCCAAGTCTTTATACTCTGTCTTTTACATGATGTACCTCCTCCTCACTGTGCTTTTATCCCACATGGGTGCATTTCTTTCCCTAAATTGGCATTCTTCTAGCCATTTATTTCACTGCCTTTGCCTTTAGCTTTTTTCCCATATAATTTCATTTCCAGCCCACTGACTTACCTACGAGGGAATACTGTAGCATAGCCCCCACTACCCAGTGTGTTTTGCAGCTTTCATAGGTCTCAATTGATAAATGAAACTGAGGAGAGTATAACACAAAGCAAATGAAATAAATTATGTGTTTGAGCACAGAGGGGTTCCTGAGATGATTTGCACTATGCTTGGGATGTACGGTGAAAACACCCTGAGAAAAATGTTGCCACTTAGATAGGCTTTGTCTGAGACATGGTAAAGCAGGCCACTGTTACATTTAAAATTGATCCAAGGGATGATTTTTCATGCGGGTTTCTGAAAGCAATAAACAAGAGGTAGCTGAAGCCAATTTTCTGTAGTAATTTTAAGAGCTATGACAAAATCTACTGTTCTGTGTATTTTGTGTACTTATATCACTGCCCTGGTTTGTCTCTCACCATGATCAATGGCAGGTTTCTGTCCACTTCAGTTCTGCCACATCACCTGCAAAAGGGCACAATTTCAGTAATGCAAAGCTTCTCCTAAAACCACAGTGACAGAAGTCATGTACCTGGTAGAGTACTTGGAAGTATGTACACAGTAATATGCTTTTCAAAATGCTTTTTTAAAAATTTTTTTTACCTTTTCTTCCCAAACCCCCCCCCACCAAATAGTTTAGAATTTGTAGTTTTAGGAAGGTTTTCTTTATATTTAAATAACCAATGGCAACAGCTCTGGTGTCTACTTCTATACTACTACTACTTCCAGTTAATGCTCAAATTTCCTTTCACACTTGTTCACAAGAAAAGGGAAGATACAAGGAGCCTTTTTATGCTACCATGTTTATGTGGATTTGTACTTCACTTTGTGAAAAATTTTGTTGGGGTATCCTGCAGAATAAAGCAGATCTTGTTTTTTTTAAATACCAAATTATCTGTCTTGATTGAAGATATTCTCTGATATTGAATATATTTTGATAAATGTGAACACTTCTTTCTGGGAAATTTAATCTGAGATTTTCTTTAGAACTTTTGTGTGTGTGTGTGTGGTTCCTTTAATTTATTTGTATTTATTTATTTTTCTTAATGAAAGAGGAACAGTTTGATTTCTTAACTCACGTTCATATTATTTTTTTCTTGTGGAGTTGGGAGTCTGCTATGTAGGATTTTGAATTACATTCTCTATCCTTTGTTTATCCAGAAGGTCTTGTGAGCCAGTTGCATTGAAAGGGTGGGATTTGCAATATTTTTATCTTATGACTGCAAGGTGAGAATGATTGCATCTAAAAGTTAGGACACAAAATTGTTTCCTGTCCTTGTCCTTTTAAGATATGCAACATATTTCCCTTTCCTTGATCACAGATTCTCTACTGCTGTTTGCATTTTTCAGTAAAGCCTTTTTCTACAATCACTGTCCTGGAAACAAGGAAACCTTGACAATATATAGAATGAAAAATTGTAACAATCTCATTTCGAATGACTAGGAAATGATGAAAAAGTTAGGTGTTACAGAAGGTAACTTGCATTTCCTGTAATCCCGAGAATAATATTTTGCTGGAATTTTTTTTACAAGTTTTACAAAACTGAAAGAGTTAATCTTCTAACAGGGATAACTAAACAGCAGCCTTAATATACTTAGAGGATATTTTATTGTTGGATGGAACTTGCATTTTGTCACTAACTCATCTGTTCAGCTTTTGACTCGGATTCTTTGCATTATTGTTTATACCTTCATGGTTAAATTATTAGATTTATAGATTTACAGTGACATTTTACAGACCTATAGGTCTGCAACCATATTTTTCACTTGTGAAAGAATTGAAAGCAATCTTTGAGATGTGTTTACAGCTCGCCCAATTATCTTAAGAGCATATCCTCTTAAAAAAATTGCTTCCTCTCTACAAACCACTGGAAACCTTGGCCTTAAGACGAAAATGGTTCTGATGGTGGGAAACTGTTTTAAAACTTCAATAGATTAATTTAAAAATTTGATAGATCTTATTTTCTTTGAAGGTCTGGTGATTTACTACAGCAGTTAGCAGGTTTAGTTACGTACAGACACAGGCTGTGATTTATGAATCTTTCCCGTGCATTGTAAGGGTGGCTGATACCGGATTGCAGAGTTCAGTGCGTTGCACATTTTTCAGCACAGCCTAGGTTCCTGTCTAAATTTACCACCTTCTGCTTCTTAGGGCGTGTAATCATGCACATGATAGGTCTTTCCTTGAAAATGTGTTTCTGGTTCAGCTTCCTTGCTCCCGAGACTTTTCTATTTTGGTTCCCAGTGTCATGTGATCCCCCTGGCCAGTGAGAGCCCCGCAGAGGGAATGGCAACAGCCTGCTGGGAGCTATGTAAGTCAGAAAAAACTCTTGGTTTTTGCAGTTTCTGTCCCTCACAGGCAATTTTAAATGCTGCTTTTACCCTGAACCTTTGCTGGGCACACCCAGTCATACCTATGGAAACCTTAGAAGTTGGGTGTTTTGGTTTGGATTTAGTTTTACTCTTTCAGACGTTATTTTCTTAATATGTTCCTTTTTTCCTGTGTCCTGCAGTGTCGCTGAGAAGCCTAAAAAAGCAACAGAAAACAAGCCACAGGCATTGAAAAAGTTGCCTAAAGTATGTTTTAAGGTGAATATTTCAGGTGCAGTAGTACTTTGTTTAATGTGTGCTATAGACGGTGCCATAAATCCTGTGCTGCCGTTGCGAAAGAACAATGTGACCCCCCTGCCCCGTCCTCCAGCCCCTCAGTCAAAATCCTTCATGGAGGTGGAAAGACAGTAATAGACAGAAGAATCTGAAATCACATGTTAGTGCCTTTACCGATTGGCTGAGACAGAATGGGGAAGGATTTATTTGAATTAGAGGGCAGTCACACCCAAGGCAGTGTATTGTTTTTCTGGTATGAATGAAGTGAAATACTGTATTTTGATCTCAGCTGATGCTGGGCAATACTTATACACAAAAGTGATATTGAAACCATGTATTTACTGAGATTTATCATCAAGGTGCTTCCTGGTACAAAGTAAGAATCTGATCCTTCTATTTTTCAGCAGAGGTTCTGAACTCAATTGGTAGAATTTACTTGGTAATTACTGAGTAATGGTTTTCCGTAACTGCATTTTTTTTTCTTGGATAAATATGATTTTCCAAAAATCATTCTCCCCCATGGTTGGATATATATGTTTTACTTATTTTCTGGACTTGGGGTTTTGGCTTTTGTTTAATTTGGTTTTTCTTTCATTTTTCTTTCTTCCAAATTACACATGCTCTCTTTGGAGTTTACTTTTAAGTTTTGGAGTTAGTGTTTAAGTATTGCTAAGCCTATTTTAAACTTGGGTCCCTAATTGATATGCCTTGAGATCAAGTGAAAGTTGGAGAATGAGTGTTTGGAAAAAGGTGTAATGAAATCAGCTGGAATCTTTCTATTTCCCTTCATGGCCTATAGCATGGACCTCCTACCACATCAGTTGGAGGTGCAGAGGCCATTACTGAACATTGCTTTCTTTTCTTTGTGTTTCTGATCTATACCCTAACAACCTGGTAATAAATGAAGGACTGCTGAAAGACTTTCTTTTCTTCCCCCCTTCCCCAAATTAATTTGGAACAGAAAAATTTCATGTAATAGTAACACTGAAGTAGAAAGAGCACGTTAGGTTTTCAGTTCAGTTCTTATCATCATAGGCACTGGAAGTAAAAGTCCCAAATTCTGTGTTGGTTTAATTGTTGCAGTGTCAAAAGAGCAACAGCATCTCTCTGTAAATATCTGACTCAGAAACTGAAAACAATTAGAAAAAGCCATATTCATTGTGCAGACTAGATGAAATTTAGGAGCCAATCTTACAGAAATTTTATTTAAAGATTTGTGTTGCTGCTTTTGATAATAAAGGGAAGCATGTGCAGGACTGAAGATTGTTTATAATGATTTAGTGAAAAACGTTTGTCCATTAGATTATAAACCACGTTCTAACCCAGTGTTGCCTATTTGCTTTCACTTCATGAATTTGCATGGTACCAATGTGCAAATAATGGGAATTTTGAGATTGCAGCTGAGAGCTGGATTTCCTGTTGCTTCTTACAACATAATGTTCAGGCTTGTGAATACATGCCTAAGAATTGTGCCAATCTTTTGGCAACCAGAGAAATTGTGATAGGTGAAATATAATGAGTTAAATTAGAAGATCTGTGTTATCACTTATTTTCTTTTTATTTTTTCCCCTACTGATTTATTTGCTAATTTTGTGCTCATTGGTTGTCTTTGTTTCTGAAAAGGAACATACAGAAAGAGAAAAAAGAGCATACAAAAAAAAATTACAAAGGAGGATGGTGGACAGTAAAAAGCTTGGCAACGAGGACATTCAAACAGTTGCACAGCTTTCCCAGGGAGGTTGTGGAGTCTCCGTCCTTGGAGATACTCCCAGGCAAACCCTGGCTGATCCTGAGTAACGTGCTGTGGATGACCCTGCTGGAGCAGGGGGCTGTGCTGCCTGGCAGGCACTCTGAGGTCCTTCCGAGCCACAGTGATCCCATCAGTCTCAGAATTCCCCTCTGCCATTTGGAGCTGTAGACAGTGCTGTTACTCTGGGGAGAGATCAAGGGTCATGTGCAGACTTTAATCTTAGACTGTCACTTGCATAGTTCAGGCCTTGTCAGTTTGCTCCTCGGTTGAGTCATTCATTCATTTGAGAATCAACTTTGAATGACTCAGTTGAGTCATTATTCATTCATTTGGCCGGATGGGCATTGTTTGTCCTGCTGCCATGGCCCAACACACATGGCACTGCCTGAAATGTCACTGCCCAGTGAGGGATGGCACCCTGAGAGCAGCTACTCCAAGGTACTCCAGGCAGCAGTCTTGAATCCCGCGTCTTTTGTCTGCTGTCTCCTCAGGCACTGAGGAGACACTGATGAAAAGAGAATGAGAAAAGAGTAAAAGTAATGGGAGTACTGTGGGGAGAGTGTAACTAGAAAGTAAAGGGACAGAACCAGCATGGACTGAGTTCTTACACCCATCTTGCTAGTCTACTTGAATCTCGCTGCGGCATCTCCAGAAGCTGAGGAGGGGATGTAGATTGCGCAGGCTGTGCCAGGGATTGTGGAAGGAAGGGAGGAAGAAGCAGATCTCAAGGAGCCCTTGGAGGCTGATGAAAAACGTTAGGCCCCAGTCCCATACCCTGTATACAGAGTTGTACTCTAGAGACCTGATGAGTGGTAGGAACATGAGATCACTGAGTAGGAAGCGCAAGTATGAAAGCAGAGAGAAGAGTAAACAAAATTTTTGAATTTTTTTTTGTATATAGAAAAAGCAACAAAAAATGTGCATGAAAGGCATAGATAGTTCAAGTAATACCTTTCGTATTAACATATGGATGTAATTTTAAATAAAAATGGCTAAATAAAAACCAGGAGCTGGACTTGTGTTTTGGGAAGATTATTTTAAATCTCTGCTGTAATGCTCTAGGTGATGATTTTGCTGAAGGACTATTTATCTTGATGAGATTTGGAACACTCATCCTGAAAGCAATTGCCAGCATAAATTCAAACAGGTGACTGTGAATATATTCAGACTGGAGCTGGAAAAGTAGATGGGTTCAGCCTCCTATCAGAAGGGTAAGCTAGGACATGTCGCTGTTTACAACAGGCTCAGGGAGTTACCTGAGTTACATTTACAGGTGATGAGGGTTTGGTAGCAAGGATTGCACTCAGTGGCTCAGATGTCTGTTCCTGTTTCTGGCTAAATAGTGTAATTGGAATTTAGACAGCATTTTTTTTTTCTCAAAGAGACACATTTTAAAAATATCACAATTTATTTTCTTAATATATTATTTGCTTTTGTTTTTCTTCGTTTTTGCAGAATAATGTTGTAGATAAATGGGAAATAAATTTGTGCAATGCTTTCTTGAAGATGGATATGAGCAAGGGTAAAATTTTTATGAATTTTAGGGAAAAAAGCCCCACATTCCAAGAAACCAGAAGCAGCTCAGTCTGGCATCATTCAGTTGATTCTTGCAAACTAGTCTGAGAAAGAAGATAAATCTGGAGGAAAATATTTTAATATAATTACTTGATATTGAAATATTTGCTAGATCTGCTAAGTATATATTTTTTTATGGATAGCATTTTGTATATTCACATATTTTTTTGGTTTGTAAAAAGCCTGTTTCTGTATTGCATGCTGAAAGTAATTTTGTTTATAATTTCACTAAGCTATAATTTGAATTGTTAATACTTCCTTTTAATTTTTTAATAATTTCTGTTGTTATAATTGCTTACTGCAGACAAAATAACAGAATCTTTTTGTTCAAGTATGTTTGAAAATCTAAATGGTAAAACTTGGTTAATTTTCTGAAGTGGAAAAAGTATTAGATTTTGAGAAAAATTTTTGGTGGGATTTTTCTATATTTTTCTTAATGATCAAATAAAAATAATAGTTTTATACAAAATCCTTCAAGTACTTAAAATACCATTTGTCTTGTGTTTGATTATTTAAAAAAATTAATAGTTAAAAGAGAATAATCTGCAGTGAAACAAGGCTGGAATTATATGTTTATGTTTCAGATATTTTGTTTTTTAAAGAGTCCAATTGCAGTTCCATATAGAGATACAAATTATGTATCTGTTCAGTTCTAAATAGCCTTCATTGACAATTTTTATGGCTTTGGATAGCACAGTGATTATGGTTTAGGTCTGCCAAGATGCCTTGGGGATTGTCATAAAGGTCGATTCAATCCTTGTATCATCTGTGGCAGCTAAACATAAACACCATACAACCAAAATTTGTCGGATATGAATTTTGGCAATTTTGTCAAATCACTTGGTTTGAAATCCAAACCAACAGAAAATTAAAATCTTCTTTATATTTTGTTCTTTGAAACTTGTTGGGTAACTTCAGTGTAACTGTCCATAGTTTTGCCTTCTGTGTTCTTCAAATGGAGATAAATTGGTTGTGTCTTCAGAAATAGGGTCATTAAAATTGTTTTGCTACTATACAGTATTATACAGATTTTCACTGCTCATTTTATTGGCCTCATTATTTTTGAGGTAGTGGACTTGAATGGTATTTTTGGGCTCACATTGCTATAAGGCTTTAAATCGACAGCCTGCTTGTTCATTCCAAAATGCCATTAATCTCTGACTGTGCTGAGGCAAGTCCATGGGCCACTGTTATCAGGTTGTGTTCCCACTATCCCAAGAAATCATTCAATTGCTGCTTGTATTGTCTTCCTCTGGCTTAGTCAGAAGGACACATTCTATATAGGCATTGATACCTTGCTTGGACACATTTGGATGTAAAAGCAAGCTTGAACTCTTAATTTCCTGTGCTCATTAGAAAGCTGTGTGCATTTCATAATATTTTTGTCCCAGCTAGTCTGATTGCTCTCCTTGTCAACCTGAATTTTCTGTCATTTAAACTGCGCATATTTCTTGTGGAATTGTTTCTTGTCTTGTTGTGAGTGTTGCTATATCCAGCTAACAGCTGCTCTGTAACAAACAGGAGAACCTTCCAGTGGTGTTTCTGTATTTGCTGGTGTACCACTGCCATGACCACTGGCCGGGGGCACGATGCTTGTTGTAACTTCTTGTCAGGCTGAACAAGACTCTGGGCCCTGTGTCAGGCTTTATTGTAGTTGCCTTAACTCTGGCAACCAGCCCACTGCTTACACTCAAAAGGTGTTTGCTAGCAAGCTCTTAAATTCTAACAGTACCCTTTCTCAAAAATGATGGCTAAGAAACCCTTAGATGTTGTGCAGTACACTTCACTAAGTTCTCAACTCCCAGAAAAAACTTCTCAAAGGTGCTGGCTAGCAAGCCCCAACACATAACCAAAGGTGCTGGTTAGCAGCACCACTGCTCAAAGGTGTTGGCCAAAAAGCCACAGCACCCTTCCACAGGCTTCCCACTCTCAACAGCAGACTTCAGTACTGAGTAGAGTACAACAGCCATGGCAAAGCAAGGGAGGAGAGAGAGATAAATGCAGAAAAAGGAGAGAACAAAGAGTATCAGCAGTCCTTAGATCCTGTGTTGGTCCACATGGATAGTCTGGAGCTGGGAAAAACAGTGCAAGTAAAAGGGAGAGGAAAAGGAGAGCAAGGGGGCCTGATCCCCTTCTCTTTATTGTTAAACTGGTGCACACCTCTTGGTGTAAAAGATTAATAGTTAGTATAAAAGTGTAATAGCTTTTTCAGCCCTTGGAGCCCTCCTGCAGGAGGTGAGTTGAGAGGACTGAGCTCACGGTGTCAAGGTGAGCAGGAAGCTGGCTCAGCACAGCCCTGCCCCACCTCTGCAGGACCCTCTCCTCTGATCACATCTTTCCTCCCTTAGCATGTTTGAGGCAAGACATGCCAGTGCCTGGTGCAGTACGCCCTCCTAGACACACAAAAGCTCACTCTTGCATATGCATGCGTGGACTGTAAAGCAGGAGGGCTTCAAAGGCACCATCTGAATGAAATTTTGTCATTATATGCATCATGGAAGTTCATAATTATTTCCTTAACACCTCATTTTTTGTGGAGTGGTCTTTTTAATAAAGTGTTTGCTTTTACTCCCTGGCACAGTTTGTATGCAAAGTGTCCATTGCAAACAGGGAGACCAAATCTAGAGGAAAAGGGAGGTTGACATAAGTAACAAAAGATTACTTTCAAAATTCCTTTTGGGCTTTTGACAAAAAAATTGTCTTAAATACTGATTTGTTTTCTTCCTTTATTTATTTTCTCTTAAAACCTAGCAACATAAAGGATACACTTGTAGAAACACCTTTAAAAATAAAAGAGAGAAAGCTGAGTCAAGTGAGACCCAAGAAATGTCATGAACTAGATGTCAAGTCAATTATGATATTTTTTTCTTTTTTAAATAAGAACTAGGCACAAGCAACTAATCTTTTTCCCCTCAGGGATTAAACTGAGGTGTGTAAGACAAGCTGTTCAGCAAATTTGATCTTTGATAACTTAAAGGATTGAAACCTAGACAAAACATTGTACAGCTCATTATGTTCAAGGTAAAATTTTTGTTCTTGGGAAATGTATAGTTTTTGAATTGAACCCATATCTGCTGCTTTGGTGTTGCCAACCCTTCAACCCAACCTGTTACCACTGTAAAACGAACAATTGTAGCAAATACTCAGCCAGTTTAGGTTCTCCCATCTGGATATCCAGATTGGGGTAGGACCATACCTATTGTGTGCTGCAGTGCTGGCATGGCCTTCCTGGTGGGTTTCCAGACATTGGTGCCCATCCATGTGAATGTGTGGCAAAGTGGTGGTGAGACAGTGAGGGTCTGGTGTCCTGGTTGGCATACAATGCCAGACACATGCCTCAAGGCTGCCCAGAGAGCCAGTCTTGTGTCTCTGTGAGGAGTCTCTCTGTGTTTGGTACACTTTTGTAGCAGTTTTCTGCCTAGTTTACCCCAAATGGAATTTTTTTTTTGCACCTACCAGCTGCTCTGTGGTCCAAGCTTATGAAGGAAATTACTTTAAAATCTCACTACTGCTGTGAACAAAACCAGTAGCATAGACACAGATTATTTTTATTAACAAATTTCTTTCCCCATTCTAGCTAACTAACCTGTCACTAAATTATCTCAGCCCTGGATCTGCTCTGACAAGACAAATAACTTATGAAAGGCTGGACCTTCCGGCTTTCAAGCTACCTTTGCTCTTATCGAAACATAATCAAAGGCAAAACCAGGTATTTGGAATATTTTGGATATATTTTTTCTCTTAAAAGCACCCTTTAAAACTCAATCTGTCTTTAGTGATTGAAATCTAGTGTGTGTGAGTCCAAGGTTTCTTGCACACAAAGCAATTCACCTCTCTTGATCTAAAGAGAGCAGAAACATTCTGCATTTAAGCAGAAGCTTATTTCTGCATAGGTAAGGCACTATGACTTTCTTCTGCATAGACAAAACTCATCTGATTCATGCTGGTAAGTTTTTGCTTCAGTGTCATTTGTTGAATCCAGCCTAAGTTGTGTGGCTAACCCAGCACTGAGCTGTCATAGCAACCAGATCGTGTAATTTGTTCATGGTGCTTATCCGCATTTATCTTAAAGCCCAGTTAGGCTGTTTTTCCTCTCATGGACAGGCTGATCTAGAGCTTCACTGTTCTGTCAGCTGAGAGGCTTGTAATTTTCATAGTAATTTATTTGCAGTGCCAACTTTCTTTCTTTGTCCTAAATACCTTATAGGTATTGATGTTTATGCCTAATGTATTTATAGGGAGTAATCAGCTTTCCTCTGATCTTAGTGTTTTTTAGTCTAAGTAAGTTGAATGTTTAGTCATTGTTTGTTTAGTATACTCTTTAGCCCTCAGATCTTTATTGGATTCCAGCTGTCATTTCATCCCATATTTTATATTGTGAAATCCTTTTCCAACTCATTGCAGTTGGCTCTCACTCTTAACTACCCTAGCATAAAAAAGAACCCCTTGCAAGCTATTTGTCTGGCCTTTTTTGGCTTGGCTTATTGGATTTTTACATTCAGTCTGCCAGAGTTTTATTTTGTCTTTTATTGTCCTCATTAAGACAAAATCTTCAGAATTTTTTTTGAAGGCCAGCTTCAAATAATGTCTTACATTGGTAGTTAGCTATTTTGGTTTTCCTTATGTTTGCTCTGCATCACTTAATATAGTCTGTGTATTATCTGCAAATATTTGCCTTTCTGTCTGCTTGGAAGTTCCTTAATTGCAACTTCTTATTTTCCTGTTTTTTCCAATCAGGCAGTGTTTTAGGGAATTTGTTGGCTTTGCTTTCTCCTGCATAAATTTAAGGGTTTTATGACTGCTGTTAAAAACTGGCTCTTTGGTAGCAAAATTCCAAATTATGAGGCCCTGTCAAATTAGTATTTGCTTATCTTGTGGGTTATGTGTTTATCTGCTCTCTGAAGCATTTAGAAGTGGCTAAAGGTTTTATTTTGCAATCATGTACAACTTTGATATTTATTTGATTGTATTTTCTGTCTGCTGATATAGTTTGTCTCATCTCTGGCAAATACATATTTGCCAAATACATATTCTGTATCACTAGTCACCAGCTACAGCATAGTTGGAGAAATAAGGAATAGAATCACTTTACTGGGTGTTCCCTTCCCTGTTTTGCTCAGGGCAGATATGTTTGGATTTTCTAGCTTTTTAAGAGTACATCAGTGAGTTTTTCTTCTCCCCTCATCTGCTCAAATTAGTGTCATGCAGCTGAATATCTTTTACTGGTAAGGTTGCTTTCTGACAGCTAAATTTTGTTTCCTGCGTTTATTCTGTCTGTCTTCTTATCTTGTGTTGTATCATGCATCTCTAGTGCTATTTTATTTTTATGTTATGTTCTGAAATATGCCAGTTAAATATGCCGTAGTGACTTTATCAATTGCTGGCAAGTTCCTAGACTAGCCTAGATATTTTATTTTCTGATACATCCAATCTGACAATATCTTTCTCATTGTTGTGGGGACCAAATGACTGAATTTGGTATGTTGGGATGGAGATTCTGCGCATTTAGTTTAAATAAAGCCCCCACCTTCTTGCACTTACATGAAGGAAGAAGGGGGCACTGGAAAAGCCTCAGCAGAGGTAGGAAGTTCAGAGTGGCAGTGCTGCTGAGGTTTCTCACACCACTGTTTCTTGCAGTCCATCCTGTTCTCCTCTTGTCTCTGCTCTTGGCATCTGGCTGCTGTGAGGTTTTGCGAGACAGACCTGAGGAAACATCTCTGCTGCAGTTTGCCCTGCAGACTGAGCACAGTGCCGTTCTCAGAGCTTGTGTGACTGAAAACACTTGCTTTGACCATCCTGGCTGACTTGTTTTGTAGCACAACCTGTAGGAGCTCTCCAAATAATTTTGAAATATAGCTGGGTGAGGAAAGCAACTCTGCTTCAGTACTTAGTATCAATCTGATATCAGCATGGCAGAGGTTTCCGATGGGGAATTACCTGTGCAGTTAAAAAGTGCTGTTCATTTCTACTCTTTATGCGTGTATTCCCAGTAGGAAGTGTGTCAGTGATAAGCAGAGGCAAATGTGACCCTACTTGCTATTCTGTTTCTCCTTACTGAGCTATATTACGCCAGGATTATCAAACTGCATGAGCACAGGGTGGCATTGACAGCTCCTGTTTGGCTGCCTGCTAGTGCTGAAAACCTTTGTGGGTCACTTCTCCTCAGGACAGAGTAGAATGTCTAGCAAATGGCTTGTTTCACATGCCTTCCTGCTCCCCACCCCCCATACATGCTTTTATATTTAGCTGTATGGAAGTTATGTTGTTTTCCTGAGGGAAGCCTATAAAACATTCCACGTTGCATCCTTTGATTAAAAGCAGTATTTTTGTATTTATTATTCCAAGTACTCTATTTTTCTGCACATCTGGTTAGTAATGCTATTATTCTTGCATTCATGACCCTGAGAAAAATATGAACAAAACCTGTGAATAGCACTAGAGAATGTTTGGTTGCTGATTCTTCCCCATCTTGGCATTTTTAAAGTATAGTAAACAGTGTTCTTTCATTTTATTGTGTGGCAATTTGTTTTGTTTCATACTTTCACAATTGTTGGAATGGTGCATCACATGCTTTACAGTAAACAAAATATATTACACAATGTTACTGTTCTTATCAGCCAAAAATATTAAATTATGATTTATTCAATGAATTTAAGAAGAATCACTTTATACATAAGGTACCTATATAATGCTATTAGTTGATGTTATAAGTCTATAATTACATCCTTGATTATCATTTGATACTAAATTACATCCTTGATTTTCTGAACCAGAACAGACTTACTGAATGCTGCTGTGGGGTTTTTTGCATTATTATTATTGAGAATACCAGTTTCATTTTAAGAATTGTCTGATGCCGATATTAGGATTTCTTTCATTGTTTCCTAAATACTTTAGGAAACAGCCTTCCTTGCCTGAACTGCTGCCTTATTTTTGTGTCCCTTTGATTTAGTTATTAATTATTCTTTAGATTAGTTATTTATTTTTTGAATTCCTGAAATGCTACCTTTATATCTGTTTTCACTCTATGATTATATTTTCTGAATGTGTTTAATCGTGCCATTTTAATTTGACTATCTAGAATTTTATTATCCCAAAATTATTATTAAATTTATAATTTGACTTATTCATCTTTTAAACCAAAAGTGAGCCAAGTTTTAATTTTCTTTTTCTAATTTTCTGAACTCTGATTTTTTTGAATTATAACTTTTCCCAAGAGCCAGCAAAGTATGCTTAAAAATTTTTCAAATACCAGTTTAATGGAAAATGTTTGCTTTCAATTGATTTTAATCCTTGTTTCTTTCATGCCTGTGAAACTGTTCCTTCAAAAGGAAAAAGGACAACTTCTTGCAGCTTAGTTGTTATCAATTGCATCCCTGTGATTGTAAAATTTTTTGTTAAATTATCTCTTCTTCTTTTGTCTAATGATATGTAATTTCCCCAAGCTGGATCAGAATTTTTTGATTTGAGAAATTATTTTGTAGGATTTTTAGGTTATCCAAAGATTCTTTAACACTGAAAATTCAGGAGAAAGTGCCATGTGACAAGGATGGCTCACCTTCTATATTTAGTTTTGTTCTAGTCTTCTGTCTTTTATTTGTTCTTTGGATATTATTCTTTGATCTGTTACCTTTCTTTCCTTGATTGTAAATTCCCTTGTCTTTCAACATACATCACTAACTTTATTTGTAGTGTGCTTCATGTATTTAATAACATACCTAGCATTAAGAACATAAGAGCTTCTCTGGATCTATGCCCTAGTTTCTGCTGCCTTCCTTTTTTTTTATGAGCACTTTTATCTTGTGCTTTGCTTTCTTATAATTCATTCTTCTTTTTATGTTTCCTTGCCTTGTCTACACATCCCACAACTCATGCAATTTTCTTTCTTGGCTTCTCTTTTTCCCAATCCTCCTTTTTCAGTCTTTTACATCTCTACTCACAGTTAATAGCTCTAAAGAATGATTTACATTATCAAGGTTACTATTTTTGACTCTATGTTCATTCAGTGTCATATTAGTGTCAAAACAGCCCACCTTGAGAAAGTACCTATTCTACTGAACATATGTGTTCAGTAGATCCCTCTGGAATCATCAGGAATGCAGTCCTTAACGCCCTTTCCCCTTCACCTTGTTTTTATTTCTTATGTAACTTCTGGATTACAGTATTGGAATTAAGTAAACTGTGACTACAGTGACTGGTGACATTTTTTCAGCCTGTTCCCTTTGTCTTCATGAAAGTGCTGATACTGCTATCTTAAAAGTCAGTGGTGACATGAAGAAATACTACAAATGAAATGAAGCACTATTACAAAATACTTCCACTGTTCTGCATTGTCTGTGTTCATAGATACTTGCAAAATCATTGACACTTGTGAACTTGGAACCATGAACCTTACCCTGTCTGGTAAATGAGAACATTGAAATTACTTCCTCCTTAATGAAAACTTGCTTTACTTCTATTCTTTTTTTCTTTTCTATTCTTTCCTTCCTCCCATGATCATAATAGAGCTGTTCAGTTCTTACTAAAATGACTTAAATTGAAATAGCAAAATAACTTGCCTCTAAGTTGCCTTCTAACTTTGAAGCATATTAGCCTGTTCTGGGTGTACATGATTGATGATTTCAGCAATTTTCTTCACTATTGCTTGGCAGCCAGAGGAGGCAAGTTGATTTTCTGTTCTGTTGATGGTATGTCGTTGAAGCAACAACTTTTTTACCTTAGTTGACCCTGATGTGTCAGCTGATGAGGCAAAGAAACCTCCCCTGTCTGTGTTACGTTTTGTATTTCATCTGTGGGTCAGTTTACAAGGCAATGTGAAGCCTAAAGAAGACACACTCCATCTTGGTGAAGGATTTCCTGGTCTAATGACAAGCCCACAGAATGTTAACATAGCAAATGATCCCGAGGAATACTTGAAGTAATGTTGTTTGTCTTTGGAGCCTTCTTTGTCCTGGAAGCAGGGGAAATGAAGGAAGAATTCACCACTGGCTGAGCTGAACTGCTCCCAGCCCTGCTGGAAAGATGCTCTGGTGGTACCTACCATGGTTTGGCTCAGACTGGAAGGCACACTCAGCTGTGCTGCTGCCAGATGTAATCCACATGCTCCATGGGCTGAGGCATTGATAGTTGTGTGTTTCCACACTATTTCCCTTCAAGAAGTTGTGTGGTTACCAGGCAGTTGCCAGTTACCACTCAAGCCCTGGTTCAGAAGGAAACTCTTCAGTCCCTTTGGTGATGGACTTTCTACTGGCTGACAGTAACCACATTTTTTCCTCTTGCTTATTTCCTTCTCATTGTTTTGCTTTTTGCTCTCTCTCTTCTTTTGTTCAGGCTTTACTTTCTCCACTGTTCCTCCATCTTCCTTGTACCATCTCAGGTGGTGACAGTCCTGACCAGGACTGTACTGTCTGTCCCATGTGGTAGCTTCCTGAATGTGTGCTGCTCCCTGATTCCTTCATGGATAGCCCTCGTTCCTCTTGCTGACAGGGTCTGCTGAAGGCAGAGGCTGTTGGAAGGTCTCCTCAGATCCACAGGATCCTCCTCAGATCCTGTGGATGTGATAGAGCTACCAGCTCTATCACATCCACAGCTCTTGTGAGTGGCAGGAAGGTTTGCCCATGTTGTCTTGAGAAGAGAGGAGAAGCATAACCAGAACATGTTGCAGAAGTCTCAGACTATTTTCACATGTTGCGGTAGTCTCAGACTATTTTCTCCGTGTTGAACAGTTTAGGGACTTTGATTAATTTCATAGTTTGAAAATGGTTTTGGCTGCAAAAGTGTTTTCAGAGTACAAAAGTCAAAAGCATAATTCAGATAAATTTGACAGCTTTCAATTTCTGCAGCTTATTCTCACTTCAAAGTAAGTCAAACTGCCTCAAAATCTCTGAGGAAGAGGTGAATCAGAAAGCTGCAGTTTTTGTAATTACCTTTGAAGTATCTTGGTTTTTTTCCCTTTGGAGAACTGTTGCTTCCCTTGAGTGTGGACAAATACCATGAAAAATTTAGGCTTCATTTTTTCATGAATGTATTAATGTGTGTGTATATATACACACACACACACACATACATATATCTATACACATGCATATATGTGTTTATGTGCATACATGCACACACAGAGACACACACATATTCACACATATTTAACTATTCTTGTCTGTAATGATGATGCCATTAGCACAAACTAATGTCATGTATCAAGCAGTTAATTTTGCAGAGGTCCTACTTGTCTCTGTCATGGTTTGGAGATGGTACTCCCCAGTGTAGTGCTCCCACTGAGGTTCTCCAAACCATGTGCTTCTTGTTCTCTTTCCCCTTCCTGTTCCCTGTGGCAGGTTGGAGATGAGAACTGAGGACACAAAAGGTGAAGATCACAGGCTGAGATAAGAAAAATTTACTGGAAACAGCAATGAGATAAGAAAGCCAGCAGTAATAGCAGCAATAGTAATGACAGAGGGTACAAGAAATTAATGATTCACAGCAAATCCCTTGACAACAGACAAAAGCCAGATGATGGGAAGTTGGATAGAATACCCTTGTGTCTTAGCCATGTCATCTCCTGGATACAGCAAAAATTAACCCTGTCCTGGTCAGGACCAGGACAGGTTCTTACTTTCCTGCTCTCCCCTCAACATCTTTCCTTTCAGACCTGAAACTGTATTTTGGTTTTGCTTTGAAAAGTATTGCTATAGTCAAATTTTGTTTTTTCTCAAATTGGCACTTAGTGTAGATTTCTGTCTTGGTGGTGTATGGGTGTTTTTTTTTTTTTCTCTTCATTTGAGTTAGGAAAGTAATAGACACTCATTAGACACTCATGTGCAAACTTTTTCAGATTACTCTCACACGGGTAGAGAAGAGGATGTCATCTTTTACCTGAATGGCTTAAAAAAAATTCCATAATAGCTTGTTTCTTGTAAAGATAACTGGAAGCTGAATGTTGTTGGATATAAAGGCCTGAAGTATTTATAAAATCTGTAAAAAGATATACATACTTTATTTATTTATTTCTTACTTCTAAATGAGCCTGCCACAACTGAAAAATTGAAAATAACAAGAATGAAACTAACCCCTAAGTTGTAAGAGAGCTCCAGAAGAACATGAGAACATCTAGCTTAGTCTCAGCCAAAGACAATCAGCCTTATAAATGGTGGTAGTTTATCAATTTCTGTGTATGAATAGCAGTTTCATAATAGAAATAACTGTGAGATTGCAGGTGAAAGTACATTAAGGTGAGAAGCTTGCAAAAAAGATGCAAGTATTTAAGAAGGAGATAATTAACAATTGGAAAAGATGTAATTCTCTAGGTAACTGTCTTATCTTAGTTGACCCTGATGTGTCTGTCTATGAGGTAAAGAAATCTCCCCTGTCTGTGTTACGTTGTGTATTTCGTCTGGGGGTCAGCTTACAAGGCAATGTGAAGCCTCAAGAAGACACATTCCATCTTGGTGAATCTTTTAACATTATGTCTTCAGTTTATTGTTTGCTTTAAAAGTCTGTCTACATTTTGGAAAGATTTCTAAGTTCTAGTTCTTTGCAAAACAGCTTCTGTATCAATCTTCTCAGACTAAAGCACCCTGTAGACACCGTGTGAATTTTTTTATTTCCAGACATTTTTGCTTGGGGTTTTTTTGCCTTCTCCTCTCTTGCCTGTTTGTTTGTCTGGGTATCCCTAGCAACATCTTTTACTAATGGAAAAAAGCACAATGCTTTCTGTAGTGTCACTGTGATTGAATCAGAAACAGAATTCACTTGCAAAGGATTTTAATTTTTTAGTTTCACTGTTCCTATTATTATCCTGAATTTATTATCCACTATTTAGTAGTGTGTATCAGGAGGATATGCAGATTTCTAATCTGTTTTTTCCAATGGTGGTATTGCAACCTTACCTGGAATTAGGAAGTGGAATAGTCAGTTGTGTGTAGGAGGATCTCTGGCTCTGGATTGGATGAAGAAAATATTCCCTTATTTATATTTTGTATATTATGTATATTATAGACTGCAATCCTCAGAGAAATAATTTTCCAGAGTTTCTGTGAAAATTCATTGTGTTCTCATTATGCTGCTGAGGAACTCTCTGTAAGAATTACACTCTCAATTTTTGCATCAACTCCCTTAATTCTGGAGGCCAGGGGGTGCTATAGGTATATGCATTATAATCTGTGTAGGTTTAGTAGTCAATATGAAGCCTGTTGTATTTTTAAAATTTTGTTGCAGTTTTGAATTCTGAGTCTGCTATTTCTTAAAGAATTATTTTAGTCATGTGTACGTGTGCCTGCACTTGTTTCTAGTATAATTTGTATGTATATGCATCTTACCTGAGTGAGGCTGAGCAAAAAGGAGACTCAGGCCTGGAAGTTTTGCTCTGGGAGATGATGGACCTTTTACTATAAAATATGATTTCTTTTCTTAAGAGAAAAAACTTTCAGCATGGAATGAAATGGGTGAGACCACCACCCCCTTGGTGGTCTCAGTAATTGGTGTTGACAACAGAGGCAAAGAATGCAGATAAACACCACATTTAAAGATATGCATGAATAAAATATTTGTATAGCCTTATGTGTGCTTTGATGTCCTTTTCACAACTGGAAGATTTTGAAAGAATAATTTTCTTAATCAAATCTTTACTATTTGAAAAAAAAAAATTATTACATTTAAATATTGGGCAAGGTGAAATTATTTGAACTATGTATTCTGAGAATCAGTTAGTTAATGAAATAGCTATTACTCTTTACCTCCTGCTCTAACTATTCACATTTGTAGGTAGATAGGAAGTGTGTGAGCATAATCAGTTTTTCATAAAGTACAAACGTAGCATACACAAATGTTCATAAGCATACACAAATGTTCATAGCCTGAGTACAAAGGAGACATCAGTAAGTTCACATAGAGCATCTCTTATCTGTTTTTGTTTGTTAAAATATTTGATGACCTAATAATTAATAAGAAGATGATTTGTGGGTTGCAAGACCTGGGCTAAGTTTGTTTTTTATTTTTCAAAACTCCATTTTCCCAGAAGTGGTTATTTGAAATTACAAAAATTAAATCCTGATCCTCTGGGTTTTAAGCACCTTTTCATCATGATTTCCAATTTCCTTTTCTAGTATGCCACATAATTTTACTGACTGTTGAAATGTAATACAACCGATTTGAAAAGGTGGTCATTAAAATAATATTTTCCTAATTTCCCACTGCTAATAGTGCAGGACTAAATCTATATACCATTGCTGTGTTCAATGCAGCTTATGAATACATTCTGCAGACACATATAGGGCCTGCTAGCTTTCTGTGTATATAGTTGTGCATATCTGTATTTACCGAAAGGCTTTAGCAAATTTTTTTCTTCCCCAGGGGACTTTGTCAGACTTGTATGTCTTTTTTTGTGCATTTGAAAATCATTTCAGGTGTGAAGGACTTTGGAGCTGACTTTGTACTTAAAACAAATAAAAATTAGTTGCTAATACCTGTTTAAAAATGAGTGGACTACAGCAGAAAGGCTGTGGACACAGTTTATGAGCGTTGACATTGCATGAAAGTATGTAAGGCAGTGATTTCATTTTATACACAGTCTGTTAGCAATGTTGACTTGAGACATTCTGGCTGTCCTGCTGGTGATTCTCATAGAGTTACTGTCACCCCTTCTGTAGAGCTGTTGAACTGTGCTGGAATCTGGATCAGGAGCAGATCTAAAAAAAACTTAGTAACTGTGAGAGCTATGTGTATGTGTGCATTTTAATCTTGGATCAGGAAACTGTGCAACCTGCCAGCAGTACTTCTGATCCCACTGAACTAGTGGCTTAGGTTTAGGAAGGAACTACTGGAAAATGGAAGGCCAAGAACCCTCTAAGTGAGAAAATAAGCTCTGTGGAAAGGAAATATATTATCAGAATTTCTCCTGTTTTGCTCTTATTGAAGACCGTGTGCTTGAGAGCATTGTCCAAACACTTCTTGAGCTCTGTCAGGCTGGTGCTGTGACCACTTCCCTGGGCAGCCTGTTTCAGTGCCCAACCACCCTCTGGGTGAAGAAACTTTTTCTTATATCCAGCTTAAACCTCCCTTGAAACAACTTCGGGCCATTCTCTTGGGGCACTGTCACTGGTCATCACAGAGATCAGTGTCTGCCCCTTCTCTTCTCCTCATGAGGAAGCTGGAGACTGGGATGAGGTCTGTCCTCAGTCTCCTCCAGGCTGAACTGACCAAGTGACCTGAGCTGGGTTCTCCTCAAGGCCCTTCACCAGCTGGAGCTGCTTCCAGGGTTGACTGGGAGTTGATAAATCTCACAGTAATGGTCCTCCAGCTCAGGGCACTGAGAACCCCCCCTTGCTGGTCTCAGTCATTGGTTTTGACAACAGAGGTAAAGAATGTGTTAAACATCTCTGCCTTTTCCCTGTTTGTGAGGTGACCATGCTCATCTTGTAATGGACAATGTTGTTTTTACCCTGCCTGTTGCCATTAATATATTTGAAAACACTCTTTTTATTTTCCCCCATGGTTCTGTTCAGATGAGCTTTGGTGGCATGAATTTCCTCATTACAGCTACAAGCACCATCTTTGTATTCTTCCCATGTCACCTGAACTTTCTTCTTCTGGGCATATGCATTCTATTTTTTGTCCTTATTTTCAAGAGAAGATTCCTGTTCAGCCAAGCTGCCATCTGCCCTCACCCACTTCAATTGTTACATTTGGGAATTGGCTGCTCCTGTGCTCTTAGGAGGTGATGTTTAAAATGTGACAAGCACTGATGGACCACAGCACCTGCAAAAAACCTGCTTCCAGGGGATTGTCCCACAAGGTTTCACTCATACCACTGATGTCAAATTTTTGGGACTGGGCCCGAGCTACTCTTGTTTGTTCCTCATGCTGCCTGCATCGATGTAGAAGCAGTTAATGTGTGGTACAAGCTAGCCAACACCTCCTGAAGCAGATTGAGGGATTGCATTTGTGCTCATTTCCTCAAGTTTTGGCACACCATAATGGTGTAATACTTCAATAAGTAGGGTCTTAGAGAGATGACTTTAGTAGTGATGGGAAAAATGGTTATGGAAGTATTTTGACTTGGAACCATTACCTAAGATTAGGGAGATTTTCTCTGTTGATCTGTATAGAAATTGTATGTGTCTGACTTTGTTGGTCATATTGGTGTAAAAGGGGTTTCTAGGGGCCAAACCTGTGATATTTGTGCACATCCCTTTCTCCTGAAGGCAATCAGTATTAATGTAACTGTCTTTAGTCTGACATATATCCAAAATGAGGGTTTTTTTTTGAGGTGTCAACTTCAAGTCATCATCTGCTTATCTAAAATCTATTATCTACTGTTATTTGTTACCACGTATATTTGAACACTGTACATTACAAATGCAGTCCTTTCCTGGAGAACTGACCTTCATCATCTGGGTATGTCAGGCTTTTTTTTTTTGAAGTCTTTTTTTTTTTCTTCATGGTTGAATTCAGGAAGAGAAATGGGAAGCTAGACAGAGCAATTTCAAATAAATTCTTAGTGACCATAGGCTTTTTCAACTGCAAGTCAAGAGGAAGTTCAGAAAACATTTTAAGAAGAAGGCTGTTTTTGTTGTGGTTTTTCTATAAGTTTTGTTTGCCTTCCTTTTCCCTCTTTATATTTATTTTTGGAATGCTGTTTTTATGAAAATAAGGAAAGATTTTTTTTTTGTCACGCAATTTGATACTTTTTGGCCACTATCACACCACTCCTTAGTGTGTCAGACACTGTCTACTGGCACATGTTCAGAATGTTGCCGGAGAAACAATGTGTTTTCTCAATTGCTATTAAAGTATTATTTCAGCAGTGTATTTTAGTAAAACAAAGTATGTATAGCTACTTGATTCCTTACTGCTAATGAGAAAGATGCTTTTAGTTAATTTTTCATAATGTGTTCATCAAATAATTACTGAGCATCAAAGCAGGAACACAAATACTGCAAAATTACAAGAACTGCTATTTCATTCTTAGTTAAGCTTTATTGTTTATGCAGAGTACAGGATAAAATTCTAATGACATGATTGCATGATATTTTTTGTAAAATTTCTTTTTCTGGCACAAAATACAAGAAACTGATGAACATCTAATCCATGTTTCATCACCATTGTGTAATATATGGTAAAGTCCTTCTTTTAAATATTATTGTTAAAAATTACGGAGATTAATAACTTTATAAATTTCCTTCAAGTCTTTTTGTGGTTTAATATAAGACACCTTTTCAAAATCACTGAGGACAAGAGAACAAGTATTATTTCTATTCTATTCTATAAATCTTCTATTTAGAGATCAAGGATGGGATAAAAATTATATTAGTAGAATTTAGTCTTTTGAGACCTGATTTTTCTCAGAACTTAGCATTATAGAGCACTTTAAATATTCATATTTAACCCTGAGGCTTAAGTGTCAATCTTAACTTTACCTCTGATTTACACAGGAAGTTAAAACATACAATTGAGTGTATTTAAAATAAGGTGATGAAATAATTTGTGAGATATTACTCCTGAGGTTGCAAGGCTGATACTTTTATCATCTGTCAAGCTGTAAACATTTTGATTGTATACTGGCAAAAAAAGTATTTGTTATGTGCAAAAAAATGATGAGGTGTTAACCACAGTCTGTCTTCAGTTCTATGCTAGGCTTTAGGCCACATTTTGAAGAAAGGAGGGACTAAAAACTACCTGATAAAGAAAAAATGAGTTAAAATAAACCCAAAATTTATTGTGCATAGTAATCTTATTAGCTCTTTGCTAATATATTTTCCAGACTAAAAAACCCAACTGGTTTGATCAACATTAATTGAACCATTTGGGGAAAAATCAAAAGAAAAAGTGTTAACGAGACTGGTGATGATTAAAATCCCTAAAGCATAAGGTCTGCAGTAACTGAACTGTAGAGTTTACTCAATTGTAAAACAGAATTGTAATGCTATCAAATGAAAGGCAAGTAATACTGTCAATTGTCCCTATAAAATGAGATGTCCCTGCCTGAAGTCAACTGAAGAATACTTCAAGTCAGGTATACTTAGACAGGTTTAGGTGTTTGTAGGCATACATCAGTGTTGTTAATTGGATGGTTATGAGTGGATACCATTGTTACAGCTGTAATTGAGTCAATATGCTCAGGTGTTTCAGTGGATATTTCGGAATATAAAATAAAAATGGATATATTGCAGTTGGTCCAGCAAAGGGCTACAGAGGTGATTCAGGGGTGTCTAAGGGGTAGAAGAAATGGTGTCTGTTCAGCCTGGAGTGAAGTCTGAGGAGCTCTCATCAATGTGTATGAGTACCTGATGGGGGACAGCTCTGTACACATACTATATAGACAGAAGGAAAATGGAGCCAATTCTTCCGAGTGATATCCAAGGAAAGGAGGTGGGCACAAAGTGAAACATGAGAAATTCTACATAAATATAGGAAAAAACTTTTCTTACAGTAAGGAGGGGAGTCAAGCATTGGAACAGACTCCCCAGAGAGGTGGTGGAGTCTCTGCCTGTGGAGATATTAAAAATCTGTCTCTGCACAGTCTGAGCAACACTCTCTGCCTGCCCCACTAATAGATCTCTCAAGGTCTCCTCCCCTTAGTGACTCTCATATCCTGGGATGTAGAGAAATATCTAGCCAATTGTATAAGGTTCTGCATTATATTTTACATAATTTTTGTTCAGGTCACGCATATACTAGGAAATTGGTTTGAACCAGAAGATGAGCAAAAAATTTATAAACTGTAATTTGAAAGGAAGAAGTCTGGAAGAGGTATGACAGATATGACAGAATAGTCTGAATCAAGGACTGTAATCTTCAGGTAATGGATAGTGCTATTAAAGCTAAAATGCAGTAACCAAGTTGAAAGTTGGTAAGAATGTAGAGGTTCTTAAAATATGTGGAATGAGATTCAAGAATAATTTTCCTCTTAGACTGTGAGATTTTAACTGGTAAGAACTATCTAATTTGATCAAAATGAAGTAAAATTTCACAGAAAAGCTGAAGATCCTTCTAATTTACAGCTCAAACTCCTCTGTTTTGAACTCTGTTAGAGAATACAGAAGTATTTGAAATAGTCTGTAAAAGGACAATGAATGTACTTTTCTCAGTGTTGGCCTTGGGAACATCACAGATTATCCATGGAAAAAGTTATCCTGTGTAAAGCACAGCAAATCGCTGCAATAAATTATATCTCAAACTGTTTTAAGAAGCTCAAAATATGCAACGAGCTCTTGCACAACCTTAATTACTGGCAGTGTCACTAGACTTTCTATAATGCAGTTCTATACTGCTTCTTAAATCAAAGAATAATATTTTGTTAGAGCCAGATGCCTAACTGTATGAAATGGTAAGAATTGCAGTATGTAGCAGGATAGAACTATTTCATGTGTATCACTACTGTTCAAGACACTTGAGGAAAATAATTGGGTTTATTAGAAGGACTTTTGGTTAGCTAAACATTTGTGCTTGACGGGATTCGCATAAACAGATACGAACTTAGAATGATTCTCTGCCTGTGATAGTATTTGACTGTTAACATTCCAAGACAATGTTCTGAATCTAGGGTCAGTTCTGGTGCACTCTAACCAAGTGCTGTTGAAAAGCAAAAGTAATTTTTATGTTTTCCCTCCTTTCTTTTCTTGTACTGAGGCTGTGTGGCCTCTGGACAGACCGTGGCTATTTGCACATTATGGGCAGCACAGCCTAATTAGAGCACACAGCAGTAGCTGGGAGCCCATGGGATAAGGGGTAAGGCACACTGAATAGGTGAAAGCTGTGTTGTGGCTTCTTCTTTCTACACATCTGCTGGAACCTCTGCTGCTGAAAAAGCATCAAAGATAATCATGCACCTTCCCTTCCTTTTAGGCCAGGCATGTTGCTTGCAGGGAGAAGGATGAGAACCATGAGAGAAGGAAAAGGAAATGCATATGCTTCCTCTAATACTGTCCCTGCCTTCAGTTAATTTAGGGATTTGAGTATTTAGTGAACTTTAGTGCATTGGTTTTCTCAGCTTTCTCGGTGTACTGTAGAATCCAAGTAAATTTAGAACATCTTGAAAATAATTTAGCAGTGAGCTTTCTGTTTTGGAAAAAATTAACTCTGGTTGTTTTGAACCTGGTTCTTAGTGGTTTCATTTCATGCCCTGTGGTTCTTGTACTGGTAAAGGGTCAAAATTTACCCATTTTCTCTATGTCATTCATGATGTGGCTGATCTCTGTCATGCTTCCTCTAATGTGCCTCTTCTAATTCAAGAGTGCAATCCCAGTTTACTGTATTTTTCATCCCTCATATAAAGGAGACATTCTGAGTGTTCTCCAGACCTTTTGTTATCTTAAACCTTTTGTGTACTTGCATATAATGCTTAGGAAGAAGGGACAAAACCTGCAACTGGTATTCCAGATATAAAAAAAGCCAGATTTATGGCAGAATTCTTTGTTGGCTGTTTGCCAATCATAATGTATGAAGTTAGATTTGAGAGTGTACCACTCATTATTATAATGTAATTACTTCATTCTGGAGTTTTACAGTTGTCCTGGCTGGAGATGATCTGATTCTGGCAATTTATTTTTTTTAATTCACTGTTTCATATCTTTCTATAGCCTGTTCTACACTCAGCAGCATTTCAGACAGATCTTTTTTTGAGTTGCTCACAAAGCAAGTTCGTGCTTCCTTTAAAAGCTGTCTAGTTATTGCATGTACTTCTGCAAAGGACTGCTCTTCTTGCTGTACTTGCTGTTTTTGATGCCCTTGGCAGGTGTCTGCTCTGGTTGTGTCTCAAGAGGAGAGTAGTGGTACAACTTTTGTTGTTTGTCAATAATTTTTCTGGCCTGCCTTACAGTGTGCTTGCGCCTAAACTCCCACAGCTCATCAGAACTTTCTGTTTTCTTCCTTTATACACAACTTCAGCCTTTGGAAGTTTTTTTCCTTGCATATAATCTACTCCCTTTCCTTCCTGGCTTCCCTCTGCCCTTTCTCAAGCCTTTCCTTAAGTAGCTCAGTTCCTAAGATGAACTCAAGAAGCCACTTCTAAGGATTTAGTTATCTCATCTCTCCCTGTGTTTTTTTTAATGTGACTCTTTATTTTTATGTCTTCTTGGATCTGAGGGCATTGTGGTGGTTATTTAGAAGTTCATGCCTTTGCAGAGATGTTGTCTGTAGGCATGTTATGGTTGCTGTTGTACATGGGCTGTTAAAGCGTGCAAGATTTTTGAACCAACTTTTTATTGAAGACTATCTAACTATTAGCTCCATGAAACAATAATTAAAGGTGTCATTTATTTGATCATTGTATTGTAGCCTGATACATTTTCTGTACCTATATAGATAGCCAAAATTTCACTTTATTGTCAAATTTTCTGCTTGTGTCACCTCATTTCCGTGAGCACGTCAGAGACTGTGTCACCATTCCAACAGCAGACTCCCAGACTCCCATTCATCCTTTTTGTGTAGGCTTGATATTTCAAGCCCTACAGTCTGTGCTAGTTTTTGAGGTATTTAGTTCATCTGTTTGTTTTCATTAGGCTCTCTTTAACCTACAAAATTGCACTCTATCTGCCTCTGATAAAGCTGGTTGCTTTCCTGTTTCCTGTGTATTTTGTATGCTAGCATCAGGGTTATTCACTATTTTCCACTGTGCCCAGGGTGTTCATGCCTTAATTTTGGCCTAGATATGGCAGTGCTGTTGTCATATTTCTTATGCCTTCCAATATTCACATGGAACCACGAGTACCAATTTTTTGTTCTCTTGGCACTCTGTTTAAAGTGTCAGATTGTTTTCTTTTTTAATTCTTTGACAACTCCTGTCCTCTGATACTGATTGTGCTGAATTTTCTCTTCATCATCTGTAACAGAGATGTTACTTCATTCTGGTGTGATATCTTTTCCCACATTGGTATTTTCTTACTTTTTTGTTTAAAAGCTTTCTCATGATATTTTTTTCTTAGTTTGAAGCACCAGTTGATTGGTTCTTGCTTTCTTCAGCTGAAAGTTCCTTTATTTTGATGAAGCAGCCTCAATTTCTAATGATTCTGAGCCTTGGTTCTTTCTTTCTGCCATATTCTGGGGTAGTTGTAAATCTTGGTACTCCACTTCTCATTCTGATGCTGAGCAGAATGCTATGAGCATTCAGAAAAGGGCACCACTGAAATCCTGGTCTTCTACTATAGTTTCATAGGAACCCATATTTTTGCTTGTCTCAATTCAGCTAGTCCTTAGGATCGTGCATTATTTGCATTAAAAATATACATGAGTGTTGCCTAACCACCTTCTACCTTAGAAATACTGCTCTGGATTTCCATGGATCTCTGACTTAGGAGGGATGTTAAAAAACAACAAAAAAACCCCAAAAAATCCCACCCCACAACAAACCAACCTTTTCTCTTTTCCCCATGGTTCTCCAACACGCACAGACAGCAAATGTCAGTCACCTTTATGTGTCTTGCAGGACAGTGATAGCACGCTTTTTGGCATGAGTGTTCTCATTCTGAAGTGCTTGCTTCTTTTCCTGTATGTTGTCAGAAACATTTTGGAAGTAAAATCACCTTATTGCTGCATGAATATCTCAGATTTTACCACAGTTCACAGAAGATTGTCATAATCTAAGAAAGAAGAAGCTGGCAAAGGGTCTGAAGAATAAAATGAAAGCTTGCTGCTTTAGGCGCACAAAGTCAGAAGAACACCTACAGAGAGAAAATGGAATTTTATCACCAAAACCCAACTTGATTCCTATTTAACTATTCTTAGTGATTTAATTAATCTTGATCCATTTAAAAGCAGAAGTAAAAATACACCTCTTTCTTTTAGCCTTTAGTAACCAAATAATGACAGTAATCAGGTTTCTTCCCAGTATTAGCAATATCTCATTGTTTCAGTTCTGTCTGATACATAGCAACTGTCTTCTTTTTTCATGTCTGTCTAGTGAAAATAATTTGCCCAAGCTTCATTCTGAATTCTAGGTAATTATACAACTAGATATTCTGCACTGAGAGATGAAAAAATTGATATATTTTTAGCTTCATTTCCACCAGTCTTACTCATGCAAATAATGTGTGCATTCCTGAGGTAATGGTAATGTGTAGGATTAATGGGAATGAATCCATGTGGGTCCATCTTGTAAGAACCTGTGGGATAATGGGAAGTTTGCTGTGTGCTGCTGAATGGCCTGAAGAGTTACCTGTGGGAAGGGTATCTCTGGTCTGACATTTTTCTGAATCCATTTTCTCCTGTTTGTTTTCATTTATGTGATGCAGTAACTTCCTTATTTCTAGGGAGAAGATATAACTCTTGTACTAACTCTTATCTCTTGTTCCCTTCCCCCCTTTTTATTGTGTGTGAGGAGCATGCTGCTTGGGAAAAACTAGATAGAGTTATCAGTCACAGAAAGAGAAACTTAGGACAGAAAGTATGTGAGAGAGAAGTAAAATATGGCTAGAACAGCACAAATGGCAAGAATCATGGTAGTGAATATAACATAGGAACTTAGATAACTGCAAGAGGAGAGGGGGGTGTGGACTTTGCAGGAGCTCTTTGTTCTGGGCTAGAGTAGCCCTTTTGGTTGTAAAGTGCTTGTGCTGCTGTGCCGTGAGCAGACCCCAGTTTGGACCTGTCCCTGTCCTGTTACGCTGTAGAAAGGGAACTCTAGCGACAGGTTGCCATTTTGCTTTTCTGTGCCCGAGGGCTCGGATAGCCGTGTATTGTTACGCCCCGGTTTCATTTCTCTTAACACTTGACCTAGTTTAATTTTAATCATAGTGTTCAGCACTGTTTGCAAACATGAAGCCGTTATGTCTTCTGTCCTCTTGAATGTGAGAATGTCATTATGACCGTGGTCACGTTGGGCTGCCTGTCACCTGTGGCTGTGGAAATGAGTTACTGTAGTCAGGGCCAGGTTTAGCTGGGCCCTCAGAAGTTGTGTCTGTATTGAGTGATACTCTTGCTTTTGTGGTGCTGTTTCTGCCCTTTGTGTTTGACCACAACTTCTGCAAAACTTTTCAGGTTCTGTTAACAATCGCTTGAAACAAGTTTTCAGCTTTTAGAGGTTTCCAGTAGAATTAATTTACACTTGATTTAGAATGGATTCCTTTTAGGAAATGACTCAGGATCTCAGGTGACCATGTCCGGTTTCTACAATATGAGAAGCTAGAGGAAGGACTCGTCCTGTGCTCTGAGGAGAACCGTGTTCACAAGCATATATTTGCAATGCTGAATTCTGTGGATGATAGAGACATTATGGCACGATCCCCTGCAGTCTGAGATGTCTCTGGTTTTGATAAACCAGTTGAAAATACATCACATAGGCTTGCTAATTCTTGCCTGTGTACTTGGCTTTTTTAAAAAAACCTTTTTTCCTGTGTGTTTTCATCATTGGACGTGGAACAATTCTAAAAACCTTTTCTCACATAGATGAGATGCAATCCACTTATAACTTGCTGCCCTCTAATCTATGAAATCAAAGTGATTTTATTTCATCTCTGAAACAGAAGTCAGGTAGTATATAAAGATTATCACTTTGGTTAGAATGAGCTCCATGAACAAAAGAAAGGCCATACCAGGTCAGATCACATGTTTATGTGGCACCAAGTCCTGTCTCCAGCAGTGGTAAAAGGGGATGCATATTTAAATATACACAAATATAATCAATTTATTATAATATATCCAAAGAATTCACCTTCTCTATCCAGCAGTTTGCAACTTAGAGGCTTCCTGAGTTAGCATCAATATCTTTCTTTTCCAATCTATTATCAACAGTGTCAGTAAGGTGTGGGCTGAAAGACAAATAAAGCATGAAAAGCTGAATGCCAAGTTTTAGTGACTGGTAGTCAAGGAAGATGGCAGAACTGTCCAGTTTTGAAATGAAGGAAAAGATTCAGTGCATGATGCTGGCCAAATTACCGTGCAGGGGAAACAAGGTGCACTGTCAGACTCAGCCTCTCTCTGTGTAGACTTTGTAGGATTGTTCTTTAAATAATCTGAAATGCTGGAGCTTTGCAAATAAGAGTAATGGTATTGCTGTGGAAAGGGTGCTGTATGCAGACATCTGTGAGTGGAGTTCATACTCTGTACTTTTTCTTCTGTGTTAATGATTCCACTTGTGAACTGTGAGAACGAAAGTGACATCTCATTTCAGAGGAGGGAAGTTCCAGGCCTTCCCATAGCAATTTCTACCTGAGAGACTTTGTTTGTAGGAGGCCAGTTAGGCTAGTGCACTAGTGCCAGTTATCTTAGGATCTACGGATGTCTACCCTACCTTCCTCCAACCTGTAAAGCTGACATTTCTGCCAAGAGCTGCCAGCACTGCTGTGCTCCAGAACTCTGCCAGCTCCAGAATTCTGAGGTTTGTTTCCATTAAAGGGGCAATTTCAAAACTGTGTTCACTGATAAAAGACAGTCTATAGGTGATATTACACATGAGCATGATTCAGCCTTGTCATTGGGCAGAAGTGTCTTCCAAAACCCACTGAGAGTGTTAAATGAAAAAAAAAAAAAAAACCATATGCATCAGCCATTTTCAGAGCAATGGTCATCTACTGCAGAAAATGTGAAGCTTTCTAATTTCATTACTCACTCCACAGTTCTAAATCTGAAAAACTTCATGCTCTTTATCCCTTTTTCCTTCCTTCTTGGCACATATCCAGATACATTGGCTGGCTATCCATCTCTAGGAAGTCTATGTTTCTATGCTTTCTCTGTATTTGCTGTCTTTTCTGTAAGCACTGGAAAAGGACACGTAGTATAATGTATTGATAAATGATTTTTTACTTCAAATTTGCTGTCGCTTCAGACAATATTCTTAAGAGCTCAAAATTTATTTATTCTCTGTGTAGGAGGTTCCTTTTGCAACCTGACTTGTGGTTAATAGGTGATTATCTATCTCTTAGCCCCTCCCTGCCCTGTCCAAAAGAATGGTGACATCCATTGTTGTTTGAATATACAGCTGGTAGAGCCACTGCACTTAGAGTTTGATAGCTAAGTCCTGAAATGATTTTTCAAATTTTATAGCATTTTTTGTCTTTATATTAATTTTAAAATACATCTTTATGGCATTCAAATTTCCTGCAATACACTGTGGTAAGAATATTCTAAAAGTAAATACTCTAAGACAGCTTTTCCAGTGGTGAAATCAAAGGTAAGTACATGTAATTCACATCTACCTATTCCCAATTTGGACAGTTGCCCATTTTCCTATACGACATAGCTCAGCATATTGCCTTTTTAAAAATTTATAACCTTACTGCTCCAGGGCATGCCACTTTCTGCTTCATTGCTTTCCTACTGCAGATCACCCAGAGAACAGTCTACTATGTTGTATTTTCTACAAATTTGGATAAACTAGGAAATCTAACTGAAAGAGTTGTTGTATCCAGATATTTAGTTAAAACTTTTAAATTAGTGATATTCCCCACTTGATTCCTCCTCACCCTAGAAAACTTAGCTTATTTTGATGTGACTTAAATAACATGGGATTTTACCATAGAACAACTGTTACATACTTATTGTGAGTGGGTAATTAAATGTGTCTGAGGAGGTTTTTTAATAGTTTGTATTTTGAGGTTTGGTTTTTCTTTTCCTCACAGAATTTGTGTTTCAAATGGTAGTGATTATGATTTATATTCAACAAGTGCCAGTTTTTATCTGCTGTTATACAAATGCCTTTTACTATTTTTCTAGAGTGTTCCTTTTGTAATTCAAATTGATTTCTTTTATAACCATCATTGCTAGCTCCAGACTTGTTCCCTAGTTTTCATTTTTAAGGTCTTAAAATGTTCTAATTTAAGTTTGATGCCCAACTACTAATGTCTTAAACGGGATTAGAATGAATCACCTTAAAACAATGTGGTGTTTCACATTCGCTTTTTATTGTCAATACTGAATTTTGTTGCTAGTCATAATGATCTGTCATAAATGCTGGTTGTCTGGGCACTGTAGCTGTGATGCACTACTTTGTCTTCTGGAACTATTACTTCTGGGCAGATTTGTGCACGTTTCAGTTAATTCTCTCCTAGTCATTGAGGTATCATTGTGACAAGAATACTTTAGTATTTTGTTTAAAATAAAAACCAGCAAACTCTTTGGAGATTTAGTGAGTTAAGCCAAGAAAGTATGAGAATGACTGTGCCTTTCTACAGTGACACACAAGCAAGTAGAGGCTAACTTATTTGTAGAGAACGTCTTTCAGTCCTATGACAAATACTGATTTCATCCCCTTTTCCAGTAGAATTTAGTTTGCTTGCAAGAAAATTTTGGTTCATCTAGATGTTTTGGAGCAGCATTACTCCATGTAAATATGTTCTGGACTTTACAATGATATGTCTGCTTCAAAGTAAATAAAACCTTAGATCGTTCTTACCTTATGAATCCTCTCTAGAGTGAGTGTTTGCATCCATACCACAGTGCTGGGACTCATCACTCATGTGGCACTGAGGCACAGTTCTTAACATGTTTCATGTCCTGAATAGTGAGAGCGTTGTACCTGTGAGAGGGTTGGACCTGTGTGCCTGAGTGATAAGATGAGCATTTTTGTGCCTGACTGCTGGTGAAGAAGATGCAAGTCCTTTCGGTTCAAGGGAATAGAAATACCCTGGAAAGGGAAAACTAAACTGAGAATGTATACATAGTGTCTATCTAAAGGGAGCCCTACAGCAAATGGGGCTGAGAGCTGTGCTTGTGTTTCCTGGGAAACTCAGCCAAATTTGCAGTCCTTGCTCTAAGCCGGTTGGATCACTCCAGCAGTGATCCCAGGATTGACATGAGAAGTTTAGCAGTACAGTGAGTCAGGAAAGCAGGACTTGAAAGTGAATCACAGAATTAGCCAAGGAAGTGTTATGTTTGCACATTTATTATAATCTTATTCTGTGTCTCAGAAAACAATGATTCTGGAAAGAGTATTGAGGGAACCCAGCAACCGTGATCAGTCTGTGCAATATTGTGACAAGAAAACCTAAATCCTCAAATGTTGAAACAGAGAAATACTATGAAGGATTGAGAAGAGTGCTTGAAGCATACCAGAACAGAAAACAGTGATTCATTTGTCTATCATTTTAGAAGAATGTTGAAAAGCTGAAGACCAGAAAGAAAAATCACCTGCACTCTGAGAAGTCTAAGAGAGTGCAGGCTCTCTGTTTAATCAAAGTTTCAAATTGTGATAACAACTTTAAAGAATTTATGAACTCTGTTCATAGGTGTTGCACAACAGCAGTACGACTTTGTTTTCCTGAATCTTCTCTTGTATTAATCAGATACCCATCTTTACAGGACATGATTTACTCTTGTGGCTATGAATATTCCAACCTATCTCCCAACAGGGTAAGGGAGGAAGAGAGAACAGATGGGATTGAAATAGTACAGCCAGATTTTAATTAGCACCTGAGTAACCACAATGCCACTGAATTATATTAAACTAGCAATAGATTTGATCTTGCAATAGGTATATTCTGATGATGAAACAGTGTGATCAGATTAACCTATATGTAGGTTAAAATTTTAAAACTTTGATTTAGTTCTCAAAATAGTATTCCTGCTGGAATCACTAGACACACTGGGGAAGGCAAGTGTTGAACATTTTGGACATTGAATCACCTAATGGAACTAGCATAATAGAAAATGTTATCTGAAATTGTTTCAGATACTTTGAACTGCATGATGGCTCCCAATGTAGCTGAAAGCTGTGGCAACAGACTTATGTCAGATTTGCATATCTTTAGATTTTTTATATATTGAGAAAAGCCAATTATGGTTAAAATTTTAAAATTGTACCTGGAATAAAGGCAAAATATCTTTTATAGCAATTTTTAAACAAAAAAGTGTTATTTTAAACTAAGAGGGTTTTTTTTTCTTTTTTTTTTTTCCCCCTTGTGCAGTCAGAATAATGAATATTGAACGTGGTAGTTTTCCTGGGACTCTACTAGTGTATTGGGAGGATTCCTGTATGGAAAATGAATGCTCTTGCTAAGTACCTAGAAGAAGAATATAACACAATTGGAAATCGTGTCTAAGGTTAAAATATTTATTTATTCATTTATTTATTAAACCAGTTAGAGTGGCTCTCAGACTATTTTGCCTAACCCTACCCACTCTCCATGCAGTTTCATATGTTTTGGCTACAGATGCTCCAGTGCAATGCTGAGACAGATGCCTGGATTATAGAGCAATAGTACCTTCTCCCATGCCTTCATCTCTCTTTAACAGGAAGCTTTTTCATTAATATTGACCATTTCTGAGCAGCAAGCACATGACTGCACAGTTGGGTGACAGGATTATCAGTGGAATAATTTCTGCTTTTCAAAGGTGACCTTAATTTGGTTTCAGATTTCTTAGAATTTTGGACCTTGCAAAATTATGTTCCATGTAATAGTAGCCTTTGAGTCATACACTTTGTTGATGGATGATATTCAATGAGAAAACACTTAGATCAGGAAAGAGGAAAGGATCTGTTTTCTAGGTTTCATCCTGCTCTGTTGCTAAAGTAGTATGACAAAGCCTGTCAAGTCCCTGTGTTGTGTAAGGAAAAATACTAATGAAATTTCATGTTTATAACTGCTCTTAGAGCACTGCCTGGTGCTAGCCTGTAAATAGTACTGTGAGACTGAGTGGGTGAGGTGTTATGAACTTACAGGATGTGTATGAAATTGGGACATAGGGAAGTGAAATATTTTGTTTGTGTCAGACAGACAAGGGTCATGCATAAAATTTTTTTACTAATTGCTTCAGCCTTCTTCAGTAAGAATAAGTAAACAAACTAGGAGCAATCCAGCCATTGCTTTTCATGGCATTACAGCAGCAGAGTACTTTTGCAATCACAGGTAGATATATTAACCTAAGCTAGCCTGAGTGATGTGCAGATTCACTTGAAAATTCATTTGTTTTCACCACTCACCAAACGACCAAAATTATCTTGGTAGTTTAGGCATAAAAATAACAGTTAGTTTAAAATTTGGCAGGAAGCTAATAATTAAGCTTCATCTGAGATTTATTTTGTGGGTTTTATATGAAAACTTTGAATAAATCACAAGTAATTCTCAGAGCAGGACCAAAATGCAATTTTTCATTTTCCCCAGTGAAATTTCCAACCATCAGGCTGCAGTCTTGCTTCTATTGATGCTTTCATCACAATGAAATAAAATAAAATAAATAAAATAAGTAACTGACTTGTGTTAAGCTTTCTTTTAGTGTATTGCTGTGTTAAGCTTTCTTTTAGTGTTAGACGTGTTTGGAGCACTCCTACCAAATTATCCAGAGAGATTTTTAATGCTCTTTTCCTCTTCTGTGTATTCCAGCTTGGCTGAGTCAGGAAATTGGGAAACTCAACTGCTAAGGGAGAATGGCTTCAGTGCTGTACCAAAGGAGAAAAAGCAATCATTTATCAGATAAGGCAGGGAGATGTTTAGTGACTTCAGGCTCTTCTGAGGGTTTTCAGAGTTGGTTTGATGCGTATTTTGGATCCCAGTTTTGAATTTAATGAAGACAATGGATAGGGACTGTGTGTTAAGATGTCACTCCAAAGGGAGAATGACGCCTAGACCACGCAGTGAAACTTCAAGAAACCATGCTCAGAACCAGCAAAAGGAAGTAATTTCCTACACAGCAGTCATTTGTGAGATTCTCTGATGAAAGCTGTTATGGATAGAAACAGTTTGTACAGGTTGAAGGGAAAATGAAAACAATTTGAAAGATAGTTCCATTGGGGATTGTTGAATAGATAACTGGATTAGGCTCAGCATATCCTGTGAGCAGCAAATAGAAGCTAGGAGAATACATAGGATAAGTGTCACATATACTTGTCCTGTTCTTTCCATTCCCTGAAAATCCATTTGTAGCTGCTGTTTCTGAAGAAAGCATTTCAGGGCTGTGGGGATTCCTTATCTGCACCAATATGGTTTCGCTTCTCCTCCAGTTAACATCCAGTCTGTTCTGTTTCTGTCCAGTTATCCTCTTAGACCAATTTAAACAGCTTTACTGGGTAAAAATTTCAGATATAGGCATCTGTTTTCAACCAACCAATGGTTTACTTTTCCACAAAGCACTAGCTTTGTCTATCACCTATTCTCATGCCTTCATATAGTGCGTTTGAGTCATGCAGGGTCAGTAGATCTGAGCCTCCTTGGTGTCCCCAAAACTGTGCTTTTGTTCAGTTTAGAAAACTGGTAGAGCGATTAAATTTTCTTGTAGTTTGTTTTGGATATATCTTTCAGTCAGTTGTAGATGATCAGTAAGTCTCCAAATAAAATATGACTTGGTGAATAATGAATGCAAAACATTGACAGTAGCCTTGAAAAGGCAAAGTAATGCTTTCATTCTGCCTTTGATTTATTAATACAAAATACCACAGAAAAAGTCTCCATGTCAAATTTCAATTTCAATATTATCAGAGTTTGCTATTTTTAAAAATAAAATGTGTTGATAATACAAGAAGAAAACAATTTCTGTTTGGAAAGCTAATAACAGATATAGCTATTCCAGAAACCAAAGCATTTTTAAAAATACTTTTGTTACTATAGGTGTATTTTAAAAAAATATGGATAGGTGTTATGATCACTTTATCTTTACTAGCATTGTCTTTAATATATATGAGGTAGAAGTTAAATGATGGATTTGAAATTCTGTATGGGAAGTGGTAATAAAACATAAAGTAGAAGGAGGACGTTAATGCCCGATGAAAACACAACCAACATTGCCTGTGTAGCGGGCACAGAACACAGTGGGCCATGCCTCACCTGGAAGTAGAGAAATGAAAGATAAGTAGTGAAAGAGGAAGGAAACCCCTTTAGCTTGCTGTTTGTGTGAGTGTGGATCAGTGCAAGCACAACAGCCCCTCAGATGTAGCTGCCCATTGCCCACCCACAGCTACTCCAAAGGACACAAGTCTCCTCTGTGGCCTTATGGCCAGCCTTGTGTGGCATCTTGGGTGTCCTAGAGAGACCTAAAAGGTGTGAAAAGGCTGTGTTTAGGCTACTGAATTGAGTGCAAATGTACTGGTTTTAAGTATTATGCATAACAGATTTGTAACAATATGAATTGTATGGCTATTTTTTTTTGTGTGTGTATATCTGAAGGAATTTCTGTATTCCCAAAAGCAAGGACTGCTAACCTGACCTGCCTACAAGTTGGAAGTTTTTGCAAGAATATAGGGCAGTAAATAAAACAAAGTCTTTACAGATTGGCTTAACTGTTGCTCTAAGACATACTGATGACTACATTTGTGCAGTCTGGCTCTTCTCACTTTTTTCTTCAGACTGCTTGTCAGTACAACACACTGATGCAGCAGAGCCAAAAGATTCAGAACTCTTTCTTTGACAGTTTAAGCTGATTCAGAATTGAAGAAAATATAAGTTTTGTTTGTATATATTTAGATATGGAAAATTTTAATCTGTTGAACAATATTTTGGTATGTTCAAAGTGCTCTAGATGTGTTACATATCCAAAAAAGTTGTTTTGTAACTCTTCATTCACATCTAATAATTCTGACCTCTGATGTTTCTTAAAATGCAGGTTATTCAATTGATTAATTTTTCTGTTGGCATAATATGTAATTACTTATGGGCAGTCTGTAAATGGAGCAATATCTGAGTGCATAGGTAGAATTAGGAAAGGAATTCATGTGGAATTCAAAGATTCTGGAAAGGAAATGAGATGATGCAGTGACAAGCATTACCAGCCACTTAGCTGCAGTTATGCATCTTGCTGTTTATTTGAAGAGAAGATGACCTTGGCAGGGTTTTCAAGCCTTCAGCTTCTGGGAGATGATCAGGCTTCAATTTTTATGAACATTCACGTTGCATTTCTGTCTGGAAGGAAGTTATCTCTTCTGGAGAGTGGTTTCTGTGATGTTACAGGCACTTCCATTTCTTTGAGATAAGATTATAGTATCTAATTTTTCATACTGGGATTGTTCACAATGATCTCTTTTGATTGCTTCTTTACATCTTTGAGCAATGTGAGCCTATGAAAATTCACTTCAGAATATTCCTCATGTTTGTGGTGTTGTAGTTTCAGTCAGGAAGGATGTTTTAATAGATGCTTTGGCTTAGGAGAAAGGAAGCTGGTGATGTGAAGCTATTAAATAACTTACCTAAAATATGAAGTAAATGGCTTTACTGCTGGTGTCCCATATCCTGTGTAAGCCGATATTTTCTCTTGCAAATGCTATTGCAAGATCAGCATATCTGGGATTATTTACAAAAAAAATCATTATGTTTGAAGGCTTTGCCCCAAACCAGTATTTTTATAGAGTGCTAACTGTGCTTCATACCCTGGTTTATTTATTACAGTGTTTGCAGCTGTAATTTTCTTTAAGCAATGAACTCCATGTTAATATTTTTAAAAATATTTAGGTAGAAATAAACAAAATACTATAGGATGAGGTAGTTCTTGCCTCTAAATATTTTCTTGAAATTGGATGGCTTTTGATAAAAGCCTGGTTATTGCCAAATATGAATGTGAAGGTGTTGTATGTATTAAAGGAAGAGAGCATTTTGTTGCTGTTCTGTAAAATGAGCAAACATACCTAGAATGTGTTTAAATGGTTAAGATTATTCTGTTTTCCATCATGGACTTCCATCCATGGGAGTGAAAGGTGTCAGATAGAAGTGTTATGGCATCAGTGGTTACTGACAATATCTGGGAGATAAAGTAAATGACAGTTTATTCCCTCAAAGAAGAAACTGTGCACCTGACAAAATAAAAACTGTTCAACTTTGCTGGAGTTCAAACATTGCTGCTACAGTGTCTTTTATGGTGGTTTGTTTCCTTGTTGAATTCAGAATGTCAGTAATCAGTGAGAGATTTTTGTCAAAAATCAAATGCTAATTCTGTCAATGAGGCTGTGTAAGAGCATTTGCTCCTGTATTTCCAAACAATCAACATTTCAAAGCAGAAATAGGGTGGAGTAATACAATATTGCAGTGGATTCACCCCCACCACACACACTTTTTAATGAGAAGGACCATATTATTTTTACATAGCATTGTTGAATATTTATTTGAGGATAATCCTATTAATTTTATAGGGATTATTTATTAATTGATTTAAGTGAGGATACATTCATGCTCATCATGCAAGTTTGCAAGTTACTTTTCAAATATTGACAGATTTCACTCAGTTTTGTCAAGGGTGGGTTTGTGCAGTCTGGGTACCTCAGCAAAAAAAACGTAGCTATCTGCATTAGTTTTGTCACAAAGCAGGTCTAGATTTTTAATAGTGTTTTTATTTTTTGCACAAAAGTATGTTTTATGTTATTTGATAATGAACAGTGAAGAGCAAGTTAAGAATACTTTATAGGGAGAGTGGATTGAAAAGCCTGGGAAAATAAATAGTGTCTGAAGTCATTAAGAATTTCCTTTGGAAAAATTGTATCCTGGTAATTTTTGGAGCATGGCTTCCACACAGTGAAGTTGGAGGTATCCTTACAAGTTATCAGTGTTCAACGTACATTGTGGGATGCATATGTATGCTGATAAGCACCCATTTTTATATAGTGCCCAAAATGCTACCTGACAGTCCTTAAACACACACAGCGTCTACACTTGACTTGAAACTGCTGCAGTCTTGTTAAGCATAGTCAAATTACACAATAGGAATGAATTTAACTACTGTTTCAATTCTAAAACTGATAAAATGATTTATGGTATAAGCTCAAGAGAAATACTTGTCCAATATTTGCCCTCAGTTCCTTTTTCAGTAAATATATTTCACAGCAATACAGTGGAGATCAGTCTCTCAAAATTGACTCATTGAAATATTTGTAAGACACAAACTAAATTTTATCTCAACTAGAAATGTGAATATTGAAGGATAAAATTTTGAATAGAAATAGTAACTTTTACTTCTACTTCCAAATATTTTGCTGAGGTATACTATGTGTCAGAATCCAGATTACATAAGAAAATACATCACAGTACTGTTTAATATCTGAAGACTGAAGTGGTGGGGATTTTGTGATCAGTCATGGGTACTAAGCATGTGCTTTCTGTGTGGTGCAGATTTTTCAGGCTTCAGTTCATATTACAGCCATGGAACTCTTCTGATTAGTGAGCAGTGACCAGATGATGGTGGAAAGCAAGGATGAGGACTTTTCTTCTTCAGTAGCAGATGCAGGCTTTCTTTGATAGCATGAATAATAATGGATATTCTTGTAATTTGATCTACTCATAGTCAGCTTCCTCTGACAAAATGAAACATAGGCATACAGGGATTGCTGCTATATTGGAGCAAAGTGCTGAATTTCTAACCCTAGTATTTTGTCTCCAGCAATCTTTTAAATCCTGAAGAAAAATTCTTAATATTAATATTGTGGATTAATAGTTTTTGATGTGTCACAGGTATTGAAATTAACTTTATTTTACTTTAAAAAGAATATTACATTCTAGATAAATACTTTTCTTCTAGTAAAAGAAACCAGGACTCAGTGTTATTGTGAAATTGAGTAATAATTTTTGAAGTAGTTATTTATATTATTCTTTGTCAATATTGGCTAATCACAAATATGCAGAAGTTCCACATAAGTAGGTCATCTTGTACTTGTTTTAATGCATAGAAATGTGTAACAAAGTGAATGGAACCTTCTCATAAAAACTTCTGAAAAGCAAAATAGTACTTGATATTAAGCAGGGACCATTTTTACTTGTGAAAACAATGAATCTTTAGATAAAATTATTTATTCTTGTACAGCATAGTGTAATACAGATAATGGAAATAAATAAACAGTATTTAAAGTGTATGTAGCCCATGGTGTATTTGATTGAGTTTCATCATGACCAATTTGAATGTGTGGTGGACACATCCGTTTGAGAGTTTACATCCTTTCTGCTTTGGCTCATTGAGAGCACTGTTAAATTAATCTAAGCGATTCCTGCTGCTGAACAAGGTTGTCTCCCTCTTCATTCATGTGCTCCTGCAGTTTCTCCTAATCTGGCTCAAGAGCTGCACCAGTGTGATACTTAGCTTTCAAAAACAACAAGAACTTTTTACTAATGCCAGTCTCCAGACTAGAAGCATGAAAGATGCAGGAATGTGAGGGCTGGAGAAAGGATATGACAACTTTTGACAAACAGTTCACTGCTAAATCTCTTGAGCTGTACGGCAAAATTATTCTTTTTAAAACCCTGAGAAGCATGAAAGATTGACTTTACAGGCTGGCTTTCAGGAAGGTGAATTCCCTGAACACTGAAGCAGGCATGTGTTTCCTATGTACCTTCCAAATGCTCCCTTGACCATTCCAGGTCAGAAGTGCCCAACAGCTCACTGTGTACACTCAAGTCATGCTGAGTGAGGCATGGAGTGAGGCATGCCCAGGCTTCAGCAGTCTGCATTGCTCTTGAACTTTGTCATCTAACAGGTAGATTGCAAACCAGTTTTTTGGATCAAATCTAAAAGCCAGGAGCTTTAGCTATAAACATAAATCAAATACACTCAAGATGATTTCTAGGCAGCTGGACCAATTGTCCTGGAATAGCTTGCGTCTGTGCTAATAGTTTCCACGGCGCAGTGGATGAATGAAAACTAAATAGTAGTAATGGTTCTGTAATTTTTTAATGCCTCAAGCTCAGGAATATTTTGGAGTAGTGCTGTTTGGCACGTGCCAAACTTATCTCAAGAAATAGTTCAACAATTTATAGTACAATTGCAGAGAATCTGCAGGTCTGTCCTATTTTCAGTAGGTTAAAAACAGCCTTGAGCTTTACTGAGCCATAGCTCATTAAAGACAGTACTTTCCTGAGGCAGATGCTTTCAGCACCTTCATTGTCACCTCTTCATTCCTCAGCCAGCTCTGTGAGGGTGGGTGACACTGGCCTCTGCATGCTAACCTCCTTGTAGGGGCTCCAGCCTTCCTGGTGCCATCCATGAAGCCACCACATTGATTCTGTAGTGTGTCACCACCCCCTATGGCTCTAATGATGCCAGGACTCATTGTACTCAAAGGAGTACAATCAATAGAGTCTACACTACTGAGAATTTTTATTTTTTTATCAAGAGGCTTTTCTAAGCTATACCTATACTCTTTGAAGGAGTGTGGTGGAAAGAATTGTGCAACATCACTGCCTGATTAAGTTGTTGGTAATTAGTAACTTGGTGTGGAAGGCAGTGTAACTGTACTAGCAATATGCTGTCTTGTCAGACAGAGGTTAATAATCCAGAGCATGACACCTTGCTCACCTTGCTAGCAGTAGTGTTTCTTCACATTTCAGTGCTGAGTCAGGTAAAGATGGCTTGGGAGTCTCTGTATCAGTTGTCTCTGTCCAGTACACCTCTGCCCTTTCTCTCTGTCATGCTGCACAAGTGATGCATTGCTGAGGTTTTGACTCTGGCAAGAGCTCCTTTAGGAATTACTGGGAATAATCCTTTCTCTTAGTTGCACAATAAGAAATTAAATTTATTGGTATTTCTCCAGGGACAAAACAGTAGCTTAAAAATTCAAATTAATTTACCACAGGTGCAAGAGGTCTCTGGTTGCTTTTAAAGATTTTGCTACTGTAACCTCAATTCCCTGGAAAAATGGCTACTAGTTAATATTAACTCTGGTTTTCCTATAATTTGACATCAAATCAAGTATCAATATTCATAAATTTGACATTTCCAATGGCCATGATTTTTGTTCATTCTTTCTGGTTTTGTAGTTCATTAATAATAATTTCTGTGGCTTGTAAACTATTTTCCTAAATGAGTACATGGAACTGTCTATTTCACTCACCCATTATGGAAAGGAAACCTGTTGATCTGATGGACTTCTGAACTTATAGAAGAGCCTGTATTGCAAAAGAGCCATTTCATTAAATTACTGATGGCTGTGTTTCAGAAAGACCTCCATCTTGTTGCACAAAACAATGAAAATGGTGGAAGAACAAATAAAGATAGGGGAATGCTGAAATAATAAATAACTTTGACCTTTTTTCCCCGTCTGTTGGCATCTAGTTACTTCCTTTGATCTTCCCTGCCTTAAACAAGCTAATATCTGCCAAGAGAGTGCAACTGTTACTGAATCACTAAGGTCCTATTTGTTCCGCTTGACAGATGACAATGCATTTTTGTCTTTCTACAGAAGCCTAGACTTAGGAAGGTTTCTCCAACAAGAAGCTTGGGTTTTCTCCAATACTAAATTTCTTTTTTCTTGCCTTTTTTTTTTTTTTTTTTCTTTGTGTGGGTTTTATTTCCCATCTCGTTGTGGTGGTGCGCTGCTGATGATTGTGTCCTCATTTTCTGTGAGGTGCTGTTTAGACAACACTGAAGTTGTCTGATTTTGCTGTTGCTTATGATTGTTCTGGCAGGAACAGAATGCTTCAACAGCTGTAGCATATGTTGATGCTTCAGTTACATTATGGTTGGTTTGTGAGTGTCATTTGTGATTGCTCTCTTTGCTGCTCCCTGATTTTTTTGAGCGGTTGTTGCTAGTGTTAATTCATCAGTTCTGTACAGGTTTCTTGTATTTGTAAATGTTGAATTGTTTGATACCTTGATAAAAAAGGTTTTATATTTAGAGTTTAGAAAACAGACCTGTCTTATTAAACAATGCAACTTTGAAGCAGAAGCAGGAGATGCATTACCAGGTCTATTTGATTTTTGTAGAGAAATTGAGACACTTGTTCTTTAAGGGTGCTGCATTTAGTCAGTTATATATTTAAATCTGCGCTATTGAGCAAACATTCTTTGTTCTAAGTATACCTTGTACTTAGCACAATGAGAACCTAATTTCTGATGGTGATCTTAGGTGCTCCAGAGTACAAATAACAATCACAATAGAACTGAATGTTTCGCATTGGTTTTTCGTTCAAATTCCATTGACCGTTCTTGTAGGCTTGTTAAGTCAGTTTCAAAAATTCTTCTCCAGAGTTAGGAGGCTATGTTATGTCACAGAACCAGAGTTATATAAAGCTTCCAAGTCATTCCCGAAAAATGAGACAGAACCTCTGCTAATTTTGAATTTCTCTGATGGTTGGAGTTGATGTGTGCGTGAGGATAAGACTTAGGCCTTGATCCAGGAAAGCACTTAAACTCATAATTTAGCTCATCATGAGCAGTTTCCCTGGAGTCAACAACTGACTCAAATTATCATAGAAGATATATAGCACAGCCTTATTTAGGACTATATATTTAATACAATCCTTGTCAATTTAAAAAAAAAAAAAAAAAAAAGAAGTAGCCATATCAGAAAATGCTTTATAAGGATTCATTTCAAGATCTTTCTGGTTGTCCATGTCTTTGCCATGTCTGTTGTGGAAGAAGCCACTAATTAGCTCCAAAGTGCATCTTTTACTATAGATGGTGCATTTCCACTATTTAAATGGAATTGTGTCTTCTGAGGGAACCTCTTACTGAGACTTCTTTTTTAGAAAGTCTGAATTTTTGTTAGAATTAAGAAATATTTTCTTAACTGCTGCTAGAAGATTTTGAGAAGTAGACCAGACATCTCCAGCCTATAGAGGCTTGTGGAATTAGCTCATAGCATTTTCCCCTACAACATCTACCATACTTTATCTCTAGAATATTGAACCTGCTGCTTTGCTTGGGGTCTGCACAGGACATTTGCAGCCACTACCTTCCCTGCTAGACAGTGTAATTATTAATGAACATTTGCTGTCTGATTGTGTTTTTCTAGAGTATGGTCCAGAGGGATGACTAATGGCAGCAGTGAACCACTCAGGTGTGGCTGTAGCCGTGTCTGGCCTGGCAGTGGCAATAACAAGCCCATTCTTTACATCAAGGAGAGAATACAGAAACATGTATGGTAACACTGATTAGTTCAACAACTGATACTCCTTGTGGACTTTTCCTCTTGGACTTCAGATTTGTAAGAATAGGCCCAAAGGTAAACTGAGACACCTTCCTTGTGTGGCACTGGCAACAGTCCAGTGGCTCTGTGATAATCTCTGAGTAGATAGGGAGAACCTAGGGCATGCAAGAGGACTTGATGTGCTGATTGCGGATTATTCACAGTTACACGTAGACATGCTGCAATAGCAGAGACTGATTGACAGTGATTAGGGGAGTAAATAAAGCAAATCCATTTACCAGAAGATGCCCAGAAAGTGAGGGACTTTTGCTACCAGTGTCTGGTAGATAAAAATGGGATGCTGAAAGCATCAAAGCTTTTCCAAGTAATTTGGGTGAAGAGTTGTCTTGGCCTGAGGGTCACAGTAAATGCAGCTGCTTGACGTGGGAGGGTTAGCATCATCACAAGGACCTTTCAGTTGGAGGATCAACTTCTAGGGAGGAAACGGAAATGTGTAAATGTTAAAACCAAATTTGGTGTATTTGAATACCATTACTGAAGAGAAATGAGTGAAGAAATTAGGTCATGTCATAAGATTGATTTTATACTTCTTTCAGTTTTGGGGTTAGGCTCTACTTTCTATGTACTTGGACTCTCTGGTTTTTTACTGTACAGGTACCTGCATCCTACGTATGTGTGGAGAAACACTGGCACAGGGGACTAATGATGCTTCAGAACAAGTCTTTTGGTGGAGATAGTTATCTCCATCAAAAAAGGAGGCTGGTTTTGTTTTGTGGAAGCCACAAGAGATGGCTGATTATTTATTGCCAGTGTCTCAGTGAGTGTTCAAACATAGGTGTGCCATTGACTGCTGAGAGCAGGTGGGTCCATTGCTAAGGCAATGGGCAGCAAAAATATTTTGTATAAGGATTGGAGTAGTTTACAGAAATGCTGAGAACATACAGTGAGGCCAGTAGAATTTTTTTCCTTCCTAACTCGTGAAATGTGTAAGATCTTGACACCAGGCATCTGTGGAAAATGGGGAAATAGGCCATCATCACCAAGGTAATTAATCTCTTCTGAGTGATTTGGTGCAGATCCGTGTATTAGACACATAGAATCATGGAGTAAATTGGAAGGGATATCAAGCTACCATCTAGGCCAAACCCCTGCTCAAAGAAGGCTTAAATCAGGCTACTCAGGGACTTACCCTGTTGAGTCTTGAACTCAATTGAGTCTCGTCCTCAAGGAGTTCTGGCATCTCTGGACAACCTGTTCTATGTAAAATGTAAAAAGTCATACCTAATATCGATTCAGAATTTCCCATAGTCCATCTTGTGTCCTGTTGCCCCTTGGACTGTTGCCATGCACCTCCAATAAGTGTTTGTCTCTGTATTTTCTCTGTATTCTGTGCTCAGATGGTTGTAGATAGCAGTAAGGTACTACTGAGTCTTTTTGCTTACAAGTTGAGAAGGCCCTGCTACCTGAGCCTGTCCTCATATATCCCGACCATATTGGGATGTCTGGAGCTTAGGAGGACTACAAGGATGTCATGAGGCTATGCAGAGAGGAAACTGGAGGAGCCAAAGCCCAAGAAGAGTTTTATTTTTCTGCTGTGAGAATAAATGAGAATAAAAAGTGTTTCTACAAATACGGCCTCCCGCAGCTGGCAACTGGCCACAAGTGCTGTTCCTCAGGGTTCCATGTTGGTGTTGGTCTTGTTCAGCATCTTTGTTGTTGATCTGGACAAACTGGGTGCCCTCTCATTCTGTTTGCAGATGACACCAGGCTGGGTGGGAATGTTGATTTGCTTAAGGACAGGAAGGCTCAGCAGGGGAATCTGGACTTGTTCCTTTAATCTCATAAACAAAACTTGAGAGTTTTTTTGAGAGATCCACCACATAAATGGATAAGCAGGTGTCTCATTTCTGATTGTGTTTGGGAGCCGAGGCATGAGAATATTTGATCATTTCGAAGATACCTCACCCTTAAGCCAATTGCAAGACATCCAGAAAATAGATTTCTTGCTAGACTAATGCTAGTGATCATAGTGATCAGTCAGTCCATTCAATTTTTCTCTAAACGTGGGATACTAAGCTACCATTTTGCATTTCCCAGTTCATTCTGCTTTTTACATAAAGCTAGGTCTATTAGAAATGTTCTTTTAGGATGATGTGTTTGTTATTAAATATGGAATGTTGCTTAATCTTAAATCAAGGTTTCATTGCCTTTCTACCAGTGAACATCCTTGCTCACAAGTAGTTAACATTTTGTGTAGGAAAGCAGAGAAATGTTCTTTTTTGCTTTTGTCTTTCTGCATCCATGAAAACATCTACTAACTCTTTGAAACATTAGTATTTGCTAATATCTTTTGAGTTTGTCCAGAGTACTCAGGTATTTTGGCCCATTTTACATATGTAGTAAGTAATTTATTCTGTATGAGTCAAGCAGAATTATTTCTTTATCCTCTCCCATCTTTGAGGCACAAAAAACTGAAAAAAAATGCACAAACTACTTATATTACAGGATGTCTTCTACTCCTTCAGAAAAGGGTATATTTTAACATACTGTTTTCTAATGCTGGATTGAAAAGGGAGATGGTGTCCCATTTAGTTTCAGGAAATTCAGTCTGTACATCTGGAGTCTGAAATTCAGTCTTGTAACTGACTCAGTAATCTGCACTTAATCCCAGACTATTACTCTGCCCCAGAAGAGTAATGGAAGGGGAAAGCATTCTGTATTTATACTAGTTCGGACTCTAGCATGTCATTCATTCTTTTGGTAAGTTTCGTGCCCAGTCGAGTCAGGACTAAGATCTGAAAGAGGGGAGAGCAGGCTCAGCCAGGAAAGAGCTTTTAGGAATCTTAACTCTTAAACTTGCAGTTTTTTCAAGGGTAGAAAAATTGGCCAAATGTGGATGGATTTTCAGAGGAATAGCAAAAGTCAGTTCTGTGACACAGCGTTTCAGCTCCCTGCCAGATTCAAAGTTCCTGCTCCAAACTCCTTGTTTGCAGCAGCAAAAAGGTTACTTTTTTTAAAAAAATAGTTTCTAGAAATCTCTAAGGAGGGAAAAGCAGATAATTTCCTTCCAACTGGCTCAGGTACTTCCAAATTATTATCACTGAGCTCATCACTGACATGCAAAATTTCCAGCTGAATTGCTAAAATCTGAGAGTGTCATAAAAAGATGTAAACAAAGTCTTTACATTTAAAATGTCAGAATACTTAACTGAAAAGATGTGCTGACATCCTAACCTAATATTTCTTGTGTTTGCACAGATAATTTCAGAGAATGTAATAGGTCTTCCATGCAAATTACAGGTAAAATTGAAGACATATTTAAATGCTATAGATTTATAACCATATGTGTGGAATAATTGTATTCAACAGTTCCCTTTTTGCAATAAGAACTATTTTGACCAATTTTTTTCAAAGCCTCTACTTGCATTTGACATGTGAAATGGGTTTTCCTTTTAACAGGAAAACCAACCTAAACCAAAAATTTAGATCTAGACTTTTGGTGCCATGGCTAGTTTTAGTGAGTTACTTGGGAGCAGGGGAAAAAAGAAGTATACGTCTTTGTATCAACTTATAAAACTAAATGTTGAAAACTTACACTAACAGCATGAAGCACTTATCTCTCTTTAGAGCCTAAGGGATTTTTAAGCATGCCTCATTTGCCTAGTGGTATCAAGAGCTTTAATTTTTTTGTGTTTTTTCTTTCCCCAGAGAAGATTTATAAGGCAGTGGGGTAGATGGTGCTGTTCTCCAGCTGTCTGTCTTGAGGAGTTTCCTCACTGGACTAAACACAACATAATTTCTCTGTAATGTTACTGTGGAATCTTGGAAAAACATAATGTTCCTCCTGTTATGTACAATAGATTCTTCTTTAATTGCAGCAGCTAAAAAAAAACTTCTATCTTTATAGCTGTGGAACCAAAGCAAAAAAGTTTATGGTCTTTCACTGTCAGCAGGTTTATGGAAAATTTATAGTATGTGCTCTGAGTTTACCATTTTTTGTTGCAATACTTACTAAAATTAGTGCTGAAAAATGCCTGTTTTAGAATAGAGTTTTTCTGTCTTTAAATTTTCCTATAAATTTAATAGCATTTGTGTATATTTATATATTTAATTTAGACATAGAAAAGTATATCTATATTTTGGCTATATACTTTTGCATACTATGCTTCATATAGTATTTTTGGTTTATCTCCTTTTCCCTCAAACTTCTGTTTTGTCTTGTCCAAAATGCAAAAACATGTTCAGGCTGCTACTTTTTCCTTTAATTTTTTTATTTAATCCTATATAATGAACTTATTTTGTTACCATTCTCTGACTACCTTTCAGAACTTGTAGTCAATAGAAAATTATTGATGTTAATGGCACTGAAAATTCTCAAACTTCCTTCCAGTTATTTGGAGAAGTTGAAATAATATCTTCTAAATTTTTAATTATCTGTTTTCTTTTTTCTGTTTCTGAGATCACTTCACTGGTTCCACAATGTTTTCCATCAGTGGAAGAAGGCTACTTTTGGGGTTTTTTTAAGCTATGTTTTAGTTTTGAAGTGTTGGACCGATGATCCAGTTGAGCCAAACTGCAGTATACATAGTCTGCTAACTTAGTCTCATCACAGTTGTCATTTGTCAACAAATTAAAAAAAAAAAACCAAAATGGATGCAAAGTATTCACCAGTTAATTAAAATAAACAGAATTTGCCTTTAGAAACATGCCTACATATTTTTTCAGTTGTAACCACAGAGCAGCAGAAACATGATTTAGTTTTATTGTATCTGCATTTTATATTTTGTTAGTGTAATCAGAATAAATTCCCCACTCTGGAAAATCTGAGTTGAGCACTGGAACTCCAGCCTATCTATAAAAGGAAAACAGACTGAAATTTTTAAAAGGAGAACACAGGATTTAATCAGTCACTTTCATTTATCTAAACTGTTAATTTCTCATTTCCATGAGAAGTGTAATGCCTGAGTCCTCACTGTTTCATCCCAACTAATTCTCATTGAAAATCCCTCTGTATGAAGATGCAGTTTCTGCTTTGATCTTCTTTGCTAACATGTCTGTAGTGCTCCTCAGTCACAGTGGACTAGTCCCTCCTACTTCTTCAGTATTCATTAAATGCTCTTTCCTTTCCTTCTTGTGCAGGCAGAAATCTGGATGGATCAAAGCCAAATTTTATTTGTATATTCCCAAACTTCAGAAATATAGCAAAACCCCCAATCTATACCTGATCTTGAGTTAGCAAATCTTTAGATTTTGTAGAAGCAGTTCCTCTCTATTTTTATATATCTACGTATCTCCTGTAGTACATGCTCAGCAACTCCAAAGCAATATTAGACTTTGATTAAGGTGAAATACATAGGGCAGCTTGGCTGCAGCTGAATCCACAATAGTTGAGAAATTATTAGATCTGAGAATGTAGACTACCCCATTTTGAACACAACATCTGTCTAGCACTGGAAAGGAAGGTGCTGCAGCCAATTCATGTTTTTATTTACTCTCTCTTGTTACTACATGTAATTTAAAACAAAAAACTCAGAGTGAATGAGACAAGTCCTTTTGTATGAGATCTGCATAGTTTTAAAGGCATACATGATGTGGGGTTTAGAAAAAACAGGTTTTTGCATAAACGTTTGCTGAAGAGCGCTAAATACCATTGCTAGGTACTGTACCCGTTCCCATACTCTAGTATTTCCATATTCTAGAGCATGTAAAATCTGACATGTAACAGATCAGATTAAAGTGAGTTGTGAGGTAAATCCTGACCTTTAAGCAAAAAATACCAGGTTTTAGAAATGTTGATCTCATTTTTTTGAGAGGCGAGTCCACAGGTGGGCGCACCTAGTGCCAACTCTGAAGCAGGGTGAAGTAGCAGTGTTTGTTACTTTGCAGCAAGCAGCACATTCTTTACTATGTAGGACAAGAAAGAAAGCAGCCCTCTAGTCACTTTTTGCAATTCGTATTTTCATTATATCTAAAAGCCCATATATAGTAAGCAGAATCAGAGCCTGATTTTTTTTCAGTGTAGAAAAATCAAAAATTCAGCTTCTTCATGGGATTTGGCTTGACACACCCCCCACCTCACCCTTGCCCTTTCTTGCTGTCTTGCTTTTCTTCCACAGGAAAAGTAAGTCAGACATTGCAGGATGCTGTCACAGAGGTTCTCAGCCAATCCCCAAGATCTTGTTTGTGGCGCTCACTTTTTTTCCTCTCAAGATGTGTACAAGGCTGTGTGCTGCATGGAAACTGCAGCTGTCTGCTGCTGAGCCCTTTCAGTGGGAGGGCTGTGGCTTGTGGAGAGCTGCACATAGGGTCTCTAATTCAGATGGTACACAGCAGAAGTGATGGTGGTTCAAGTTAAGCCTACAGTATGTTTAATGCTCTTTACATCTGATGGAAATTTTAAATATTTCACTCCCTGGAAGCACACCACTTCCCCAAAATAATTAATGAGGTTTTTAAAAATTGCATGTAAGAAGAACAGGGCACACTCAGAAGTGAACTCTTTGTTTGCTCACTTTCTGATTTTTTGGTTCTGGCTTTGTTTTTCTGTGTTTTCTTCCCTTCTGCATAGCTATTACACTGGAAGATTTTATTTCATATCAATATATTAGACAGAGCATACATATTGGATAATGCTTCAGATAAAAATTCAAAGTCCATTTTGTAGCACACTATAGAAGTAGATACTTTTTATGGCAGGTAGATTCACATTAATTCTCAGATTATGCAGCTTAGTAAGGGATGATGCCTTTTCTATGTATTTCAAAGCACAAAATGAAATGTGTAAGGGCGACTGGCTTAAACTTGTAGCTGCCATTCATTTCAGCCCGTGCAGCCTGGCTGCTGAGAGCTGTGCTTGCTTGCTGTTTTGTGAGTCTCTGCGGATGCACAGTCGCCCACTCTGAGAGAACATGCACACACTAATTTTTTTCCCTCTCACACTGTCTGGCATACTTTCAGCACAACTCTTCGAAGACTTTCTGAACTGCTGGGTATGGTTGTCTGATTATTATTTTTTTAACTGGGAACATGTTTAGTCCAGTGTTATTTAAACAAGCTTATCTCTTTGATCAAAGTCTACAATCTGAAATTTGAACAGGGTGGGGAGGGTGGCTGGGTGGGTGAGGAAATATATCAAGTACATAGTTGTTCGTGTGCTGATGTCTCAGCTCTGTGCCTGCGAAGGTAAAAACATATATTGCTTCAGAATATTCTTGCAAATATAAAAATCTTTGGCTATTTTAGTAGGAGTTCTGAAAGCACTGTATTATTTCTAAAATAAAACCGGTTTGAGTAAACTTCTTTTGACACTTCTAGTGACCTGCATATTCAGTTTTTTAGTTTCTTGGGTTTTTTGAAGGTTGAGCCAAATAACTGTGGAGTTGTTTAAGTATAGCATAGGCTTTGCTAGTATTCAAAGCACACTAGCTGGAGCCCATATATTAATGTATTTAGGGTTGACATTAGCCCATTTCATTGACTGAACCACAGACCACAGCAATGAAGCTGGAGAGCTTGAAACAGTTTCTGGAGGTTTTCATTTAGCTCGTTCAGGAGAACTGGTTTGTGCAAAGTTAAAATTATATGGAATGAGATAGCAAGAAGAAGCATGCATGCCACACCTTTTCATTATGTTCTCTCTTTTTTTTTTTCCCTTTCTAAATATAACTTTGAGAGGCATGTCAAGTTTTTTTTTAAGCCAATCCCGTTTGATTATTTTAGATTACTTGATTTTTTAGTTTGATTTCAAAATTCAAATTTGCTAGGCTTTTGTTCACAAGACTAGGAAAAAGAATTTCTTGTATTCAATTTATATACCGTGCAATCAAACAACCATCTCCTAACTCTGACAAAATGTAAATGATGTCTATTTCATCATTTTACAGAATAAAAAGAAGGAAGCATAATTTTCTAGGCTAGTCTAAAGCTTTTCCTTGCTTTTTAATGTTATTATAGTGCTCTAGTAACTGCAAGTTGCTGTTGCTGATGAAAGTATATTATAAATCTTCTATTCTGCATGGGTATCATGCGCACTTTAATTTTATTAGCAGGCTTTATTGACTGGGGCTTGCTCCCTGCACACCCAGACACACAAACATGCACAGACACACAGAGAGACAGACACACAGACGCATGCTTGCGCACACACACACACACACACACACACACACACACTCTCACACACACACATTCTGCTTTGCCCTATCTTGGTTACAGCACAGTCCTGCCCAGGGTCAGTACAATGTACACATTACATATTTCTAGCAAACATGAAAATGAATCAAACAGGAGGAGAGATAAGCACAGATAGATTGGAGCCTGCTGAGGAAATAAAAGGCAGCAATCTGACTGACCACTGGACTAGTCTTCCTGGTTGGATTTAAGTGTTCTTTCCCTTTAGTGGCTGCAAAGCACTGTACCCTGAAGTGAAAAATGAAACGATCAGTAAGAATGAAGTAACATTTAGACGGACAATTCTTTGGTATAACTCCAAAACTAATTGTTTCTGAAGTGATGTTTAAACCAACGTCGGCACAAGGCAAGGGCTCCTGGCTCGCAGCCAGCACCTTGTAATGCATATTAGAGCAGATGAGGAGTTCCTAAAAGTTAGAGAGAGGGAGAGGGAGGGAAGAAGAGAGAGAGAATGTGCGTCTTCAGTGCTCGCTCTGCATTTGTTTGTATCCTCCTCCTTGCCGAGATTAGAGGAATACCTGTGTAGTGCTGCTTTATTATGATTTCTGCTGAGCCTCAGAATAGGTTCTGGTATTTTTTTTAGGTGGACTGCCAGCTGCCGATCTCGCTGTTGACAGTAAAAGCAGATATGTTCCTTGCTCACTGCCATTAGCACTGACCATGACCCTTCACACCAAAACCTCTGGAGTTACCCTGCTGCACCAGATTCAAGGCACTGAACTGGAGACACTGAGCAGACCTCAGCTGAAGATTCCCCTGGAAAGATCGCTCAGCGACATGTACGTGGAGACCAACAAGACAGGAGTTTTTAACTACCCAGAAGGAGCCACCTATGATTTTGGTACTACAGCTCCCGTCTACAGCTCTACCACGCTCAGTTATGCCCCTACGTCTGAATCTTTTGGGTCCAGCAGTCTGGCAGGATTTCACTCCCTGAACAGTGTCCCGCCAAGCCCGGTGGTGTTCTTGCAAACGGCACCCCAGCTGTCGCCCTTCATCCATCATCACAGCCAACAGGTACCCTATTACCTTGAAAACGATCAGGGCAGCTTCGGGATGAGGGAAGCTGCTCCTCCAGCCTTCTACAGGTAAATGCTGATTTCTTTCTTATTTAAGCAGATGATCTGAGAAAATTAGAGCGTAGAAATCTGTTATGCCCTAATATTTGCTTTTTGTGCAAAGGAGCGTGTGATTTAACTGAATCATCGATAATATCTAGATCATAAGAAAAAGCGTAGAATAAAACAAACTGTAATTCACAGCCCACTGTGACTGTAAGCTGTAAATTTTGAAAATCTATGTAAAAAACCTATCAGATAATGAGTATAAATATTTCCTGGGAAAACTTTCCTGGGAAAAAAATTATGAAATCATAATTGATTAAAGAATGGCAAATGACCTCAGTGTTGTAATGTATTATAATACTGTCTGAAGTAAACTAAAAAGACTTCCACCATCACACATTTTTCAGTGTGAGTGGTTGTTTGTTCAGCTCTTAGGTGGTAGCAAGAGTATTTTTCTCCTCTGTCTTCCTTTGCAGTGTGAGAAGTGGCTTACATAGGAAGTTGTTCAGAAGCACTATATCCTTCCTAATCAAAGTGTTAGAGTTGACTCAGTGACAGTATTTCAGTCAGCAACCACCTTCCTGAGCTATCCAAAGAGCTGTGGGCATATTAAGATGCATTTTTCACTGGAGGGTGATATATATTTACTGTGAACCTGGCATGCTGCTTTTCAAAAGATAGGCTTGTTCAGCGGGGTTTTTAATATTTTTGTCCCTCAGTAGAGGCTTGGTTCATGTTTTCTCTTTTTGGTCTGGCATAGAAAGACTAAAGTATTGTTGAAAGGGGGAAATAAATTTCCGTGGTTTAAATTTTTATTGTCAATTGTGAAAAACATTACATCTTTTCTTGAAGCAAGTGACAGAAATGAATAGAATTATGGCTCCTAAAAAAAAAATCATACATACCTATACCCACGCTGTTAACGCTTTGTGCAGTGTTTATAGCATAGTTTTGCAACAGCTTATTATATTAGGCTTCAGTGAATGAAAGTGAACAGATGTATTTTTATTCTGAGCTCTGTCATTCTCTGTTGATTTGAGAGATACAGGTAAGTTTGTTAGAAGTGTAACAATTCCAAAAAGCTAAATCAAGCAATTTTTTCCATGTTGAAGGCCAGACTCTGCTAGGCTTATTTGCACAGTATAACATGTTGCCATGAACAGCAACGTATGTTCTGAAGTCTAACTCAGCCAGACTAAGAATCTGGTAGTAAAATCTGGTCCCAGAAAACAAAATGATTGCACTTTTTTGCAACAGATTTTGGGCAGTTTTGGGGAGCAGGTATAATAAAGACTGGTGAAATCATAGATAATGGTTATGTTCAATTGTCCAATACAGTCATCTGTAAACTGAATTGATTCAAACAAAATTCTTTTTAGTGCAACCAAATACAATACTTCCTGGAAGAATAAGTACATGTCAGAGCATAGTGATCTTGAATTATTACCAGTGACTTGAAAGTTAAACTGCACTTTGTGCTTGATTAAAATACTTTTTTTACATGAATGTCCCATGCAAACCTATGGTGAAAACTTTGTAGGCAACCTTATGTATGTAAACAGTGGAGTAGTGAGTTTGTGAAGTTGAAATACACAGGCAGAAAATGTTCTACAGTCAGGTATTGTACTGCAGGAGGATTCAAACCTGAGAACAACCCAGACACAGAAGTTGCTATGGAAATAGTGTTCTTTTATTTTTTTAGCTGTGAATTGAGATGAGACCATTCAAAATAAAATTAAGGTACTTTTTTAGTTTAATTGCTTGAGAAAATGTGTAAGACCAGTGCTGTATTCCCCTTTTCCTGACATTTCTGATCAAGGTTGTGTGTCACCCTTGGGGATGTGTATTAGCCCTTTGAAATTGCTGAGGCTTAATGCAGCAGTAATTAGGTGAATTTATGATCTTGGATATGCCAGAAGGTTTATCTGCATACAGTGTTATACAAATGATTTAATGGCCCCTTCCAGCCATAACTCTGTGGAACGCATCTTATGTGGTAATAAGAAATGTGTTTCAAAGTGCTTGCTATGATTATCTTTTGTTAACAGGCATAGTACTGTTCAAATTAAATGAATAAAAACTTTTCTTTTTTGCTTTTCATTTTTGTCAGGTCATATTTACAAAGTTTTCACCCTCACAACGCTAAACAATAGGTCTTCTTGTGTTTTGGCATGAGCCCAATCACTGGTAGTCTGTTAAAAATAATTTGAATATGTGTTCACTGCCTAGGAAATTTTTAAATATCTAGCCATTTGGTTTAAGAATAAGTTCTTTATAGAAACTTCCAATGTGCTTCATTTATTTGGCTAGTCTCATTGTCTTCGCTTAGGTATGGGAGAAAAGAAAGCATAGAGCAGTATAATCTGGCAATGAATAACTTGATGCTGGAGATTGAAAGATGTCTAACTACCAAAATAGAGAGTTTCTGGAACAGCCTACCAGTAGGAGTGGTAAACGCAAAAAGTCTTGTAACATAAGTCCTAAAAAAAGTTATAATGAATCATGATTAGTTTGTGATATGGCTGCCTGCTTCTATGAAAAGTTATGTAACAGTAAGTCTCCTCTGCAATTCTCATTTACCTTTCTGTGCAACTGAATTGTGCTATTTGTCTTTTAGGCAGAAATATTTGCATTGCATCACCCTATTCTACTCTGAATTTGACATTCAAGGGTTGCATTCAGTGATACATTCAGTGATATCCAGGACAATAAATAAACATTATAGGTTGGAGCCGAGATGATATTCTGTTCGATACTTGGACAAAATGTTAAAAGTCTTTGGTCACAAAACAAAGAAATTACTCTGTCTGATAAAGAAAACTTTTAATGTCTTTTGAATTTGTTAGTAAGTGTTCAAAATCGTACTGCCTATAGACAGATATGTATTAATAGGTGTATAACTATATGTCTACTAATTCTGAAGTTATATTTTGTCTTTCAAATAGTGACTCTTTTTCCAAAAGAGTTAGTCTCTTGTTGTGAGATACTGGTAGGCTTCTATATTTAGCTGAAGAACATAATGATACATGAAAATAATGATTTTCAAAGAATGCAATAAATATATTAATGTCCCTTCTGGTATCTCTAAATCATGAGGTATCAGAATTTGAGAAATGGAGAAAAAAGGGCTTAATTAACTCAAATTGTGTTGTCTATACACAGACTTCTTTTATGTCTGTTCTTGTGGCTGTTTTTATAGGTAGCCAAACTAAAATACCTTTTTCTTGTCTGACATTGTCAAATTTAATTTTTTAAAATTTTTGTTGATAATTTTTAGTATTTTTTTTTTAAATTATTAAATACTGACTAGTGGTTGATAATTATTACAGGAAATCTTGTACTCATGACTATTACAGTAAATTAATGGAAATTTTGTTTTGTTCTTAACTATTGAATTTGAGTTCAGGTAATTTCTGGTTATTTCCTCTCAAATATTTTCAGCAAGATTTCATCCACTCAGAGAAAACCCAAAGCTTTCAGTAGCTAATTTTCCTCAGTAGATTCCTACAAGAAACAGCAGAACATCCTTTTTGCTCTGCCAGTGTGCCATCCCACTGAGTCTGCACTCCTCCGATCTGAAGTGAAATCATGCATATACTTAAGGCCCTTGGTAGCCTGTCTTTGGTGCTGGTTCCAAATTTGGCCAAAAAAAAAAAAAGGAAAACTCCCTGATGAGAAAACTCTCTGTCAGTCTGTAGTGAGAGACAGAGGCTGGGCAGGCAAATCAGTGTACAAACATAATAAGAGATTAATTTCTCCCTCACTTTCAGTGGCTAGTTTGTATCTTCTAATACTTCAGGCTCTATGTTTAGATTAATGTTATAAAGTTATTTGTTTAGCATTAGCCCCAATTATCATACTGCAATTGAGTCTGATGTTCTAATCAATATGATCACAGCTTTAATTTTAATGCTTGCTAAAATTGAGAAAGATTACAAATGTAGATCAATCCCTCCCCTGTTGTAGTTCGTAAATCCATCCATCCATCCATCCATCCATCCATCCATCCATCCATCCATCCATCCATCCATCCATCCATCCATCCAAAAAAATAGTTGCATAACAAAATACATAAACTTTGTTAACCTTGTCTGATTCATTACGAATTTTTCTAGCTGTTCATGTGGAGTTCTAAATACAGACAATTTTTTTCCAAATTTTAAAATCAAAAGTGTTGAAATGAATACAAAGTTCAAAGATGATTTTTCTTTTCTTATTTTTTTAAATGTAGCATAAAGTATTTCATAACATGGAGTATGATGTAATGTAGTGTTTTGCTTTGCTTTTTTTGTTTATTTTTCTCTAAAACGTCAGTCTGCTCAGAGGTTCCTCTTGAACAGTTTAAGTGTTCAGGCAATTTCTTCAACACTTGGAGTGTTCCTGTTTTCAGGCCTTGTACTGGTACTCTGACACTTTTGCAGCAATAGATGATTGTAATAAAAGAGACAGGAAAACGGAGTCATCTCATAGATAGTTTCTTATCTCATGGAAACATTGTAAAGATAAGCCCATTAAGTGTTCTGAGATGCTCACACATGACAATTATGAGGGACTTGTACAAACCAACTTTAGTGTTTCTGCAGCCCTTCTTGGAGCACGTACTGATGTGGATCATGTTGCAAGCGTGCTTGCACCATAAATCTCCAATCCACACTGTTGAGGAGCACATGTGATCTGTGCCTCCTCGTGCCCCTGAATATGGGCAGACAGTGATGGAAAGGGGTAAAAGAGATTTTATGCTTCCTCATTACCCTGCTTTCTGCCAAGGTAGGGAGATGGATGTCACTTGTTCTCTCTTCTCATTGAAGAAAACTTCATTTCTGCAGCAGGTTATTGTTTTGCATAAACCACAGACATAGGAAGTGCTTCATATATCAAGTCCTTCCCAAGAGGACTTGAAATCTGTGTCTAAACCCATGGTTATTTGGACAGACTGTGTGAATGGGGTTCATCTGGTCAAATGTAGGCACCCAGATCTGTATTCATTTTTCCATTCCTTAGGCATCTACTGCTGTTTGGGAGGGCACATGGGGTCTAGTAGATAGGACACAGGACCTGCTGGGTAACAGAACTTTTCTGGAGGAGGAGCTGTGTGTCAGTGAGGGTCACCACCTGGAGCACCTCAAATGGCACCAAACCTGCACATGGACCCCCTTCTTACTCTGACACACAAAGAGATGCTGAGAACACACATTGTCTCTTTCTAGGGCACCTGATTAAAGTTGACCAAGTGCATTAGACTCAAAAAAGGCAAGTTCATCTTCCTATATTATATAAGATGCCTACATTCTATTCCAGATAGCTACTGGATGAAAATGGATACCCAGTGATATTCAAAGTTATTTTTATATTCAGAGTGAAATTAATCCCACCCATATATCTCCTGAAAAGAACCATAACAATCATGCTCTGTAATATTCCTTCCCACAGACAATGCATTATGTCCCTTAAGAGGGAGATGGAGAATTGACTCTGTGTCACTGGCCTTGATCACTCTTGCTCTGAGGCTATTGAAACAACAAACACTGCTGGCCATATCTGCTCTGATATGGAAAGCATTAGTTGCTGGCATCAGTTCCTACAGCAATTGCAAAGTGAACATCAGATGCCAGCATTTTTTATTAAACCAACAAGATAGGCTGACCAGATCTAAGGCATTGCTCCAAAAAAGCACAAGAGAATAGTCTGGCAGCTGAAATGCATCCACATTTCCTAAAAAATTGAGATTTTGGAAATTTTTGGTTTGATATTGTTGACAATGAGACATGGAAATGAATCATGAGCTCCCTGGTCTGTCTGCTGGGAGTTTTCTATTATCTATTGAGGCATCAGAACAGAGATTAGAGCAGAGATGCTGTCCTTCAACATTCTCACTTGAAGTGCTGTTTTCATTGCATTCATTGCAGGGACTGTTTGTAAAATTTGTTGTACAGGGACAAGTCACATCTGAGTCTGAGTGGCCTTTCAAGTGACTTACAAAAGGTTATAATTTACCACAGCTCATTAGGAACCCTGATCAGTGTGACACTGGGCAAGGCAAGGCATTTCTGCTTTTCTGCCAAGCTCAGATTCCAGTTGCTGGGAGGCTTCTTACTTCATCTCACTCAAGATATTCTTGTGCAAGACTATCAAAGCATAATTGATACCTGTAACAGACAAGAAGATCATAAATCTGAAGGATAACATTTTTCCTTGATAAGATATTGATACAACATTGGGTTCAGGAGTCATCTAGGTGTTTTACTTTAACCCTTTAATAGAAAAATGGTATATGGTCCTCAGAAGACAGACAGCTTAAATATGATTGTCCTAAATGTAAATCCTATTTGATACATGTACATAACAATTGCAGTGGTCTTACAATCATTGCAGTCTTAACTAAGACACAACAGCCAGGACCTATACAAATAAATAGGAAAAGATGTCTCACTGCATGGAAACCATTGGTAAAATTGAAAAATAGCAGTAAAGGCTCAAAGTTGAGTGTAACTAAGAGGACTTCTTAAAAAAAGCAGGTGGTGACTAACAGTGAACAGCCATGCATGTAACCACCAGTGGATTGTCTACAACTCTTCAAGGGTGCATTCCCCTCTTGTTAGGCAGCATGGGTGGAATGTGTCACATTCTGGTCCCACACCCCACAGTGCTGTCAGCTGCCAGAACTGACCTCCCCAGGAGTCAGGCAGCAGAACCAGTTCAGGGTCACTCTTGAATGCTACAGGGGGGCGACTTCTCCCCCTCTGAGGACGACAGAGCAGAGAGCATCAAGGCAGCGCCGGGCTGCGTTTAGTGCCCATGCATTTCACCTTGCATTCATAAGCCATGTGAGTAAGCAGTGTGGGGTTTTTTCACCTTGATCGTACTGTCTAATTAAGGAAACTCCTTTTAAATGATTATATAGGGAACACTTGTATTCTTCAATTGAAGATTTTTTTCAGTTTCTCAACAATCTGCCGTGCAAATGTCCAGTGCAAATTTCCTTGCTACTTCCAGTCTTTTCTCCCCTTTTTAGTACTTGCTATTGTGCAGAAACAGTGCTTTGATCACTGCAGCCTACTTCAGTACTGATTTGGGCTGCTAAAAGATGGCTATATAAAACTTTATAGGATACTACAAAGGGTACATCAAAGCTGGAAGAAGAAGGAAGGGAAATTTACTGAAACACAGGAAAAGGCTCAGCTCATGATAAATAAAAATCACTAGGAAGATGCTGTGCAGAAAGCAGCAGCTGTAGTAGAAAATGTGGCATGATTTAGGCCCCAAATCTTAAATCACAAGGCTAGGAAACTCATAAAAGCTTTCCAAATAGCCTTCACTGTGTTTTTTTGCATATAGCTCTGCTAAAATTGGGATGTGTAATACCTACTGCTTTCTTTCTATTTCCCTTCCACTTTTATTTTTTTTTCTTTTAAATGTAATTCAGGCTTGTGAGATCTATTAATTCAAAAATCAGTGAAAGATTATGGAAGTTTGGGTTGAAAGGGAAGACTAGTTCCAAGTCACCTGGCATGGGCAGGGACACCTTTCACTAGAGCAGGTTGCTCAGAGCTCTATCCAATCTTGCCTGAACACTTCCAGGGATGAGGCATTCACAGCTTCTCTGGATAGCCTGTTCCAATGCTTCACCACTCTCATAGCAAAGAATAATATCTTCTTAATGTCCAGTCTAAACTGACCCTCTTTCAGTTTAAGATCATTCCCCCTTGTGCTGTCACTACATGCCCTTTTAAAAGTTCCTCTCTGGCTTTCTTGTAGGCACCCTTTAGGTACTGGGATGTTGCTATAAGGCTTCTTCTCCAGGCTGAGCAGCCCCAGCTCTCTCAGCCTCTCTTCAGAGAAGGGGTGCTCCATTCCTCTGATCATCCTTATGGTCCTCCTCTGGACCTTCTTGATAAGGTGGCCTGTAGCAGACCTCCACTACGTCACCTGTCTCTGCCCTCCCTTTAATCTTGACCTATACGTTCTCAGCTGGCTCCACATCCATCCCCAGGTGGAGCTTTGTGCATTCCAGCTCTTTGTTGACATATTCTGGTGTTTAGAAACTTACTCTTTTTCCTTCTTCAAGTTGATCTGCAAACAGATGGAAGTTTGGAAGGTGCTAACTGTAAAAAATTGTAATTTAATTTTACTGTTGAGGAAAAGTGCTATAAAACCTGATCTTTGGCAAAAATAAAATGCCACATAATACCCTGTCATCTCTGCTTTCAGTTCATAAAGCCAGCAAATATTCTTAAAGCATTTCATTTGCTGGGCCATCTTGATTAAGCAGTATATAGTTATTTCTGAATAACTTGTATCAGTTGGTGTCTAAAATAAATTAATTCACATAAGTGTTCCCTGCTTTCATTATTATTTACAGCTTGGACTTGACAGTGAGATCCCGGTTTCAAATTATGTATCAGAGAACCCTTATCTTCAGGACACTGTAGCCATGACAAAGAATACTCTGGCTGAGAGTGCACTGCAAATCTAGTCACCTTTGGGGAACAAACATGTCAAAGGACAGCTTTGTCTGTTTGCTTCCATCCTGCAGTAAAATGATACTTCTCCTTCAGCCATATTGATAACCACAAGCAAGGAAAAATACGTATGTTGCCAGCACATGAACCAATGCAGCAGATTTATTACCTTGCAATACCTTTTTGTGGTTTGGATTATTTAGAATTTATGGGTTGAAAAGTATGCTAGTTTATTCTTGCCATGCTATGAGAAATATAATCCTAATTTTAATGTACAGGAATATCAATTCAGATAAAGCATGCAAACCCTGGAAGTGGTGAGAGTATTCTAATTATGTTCATGGAGAAAGGTGGTGAGATAGAAACCCATATAAAAGAATGTAGCTGAATGTTTAATGGTAATAATATCAGAATCAGTTAAATGCAAGAATATCTGCCATTTTAAGGAGTAAGATATTTTTAAAGCAGGTTGCACCTCTGCAAGATTTTACTATTTCTTCCTTGATTTAAGCCATAAAAAAAAGCCAAACAAAGTTGAAGTAAATCTGATTTTACAGAGAAATTTTAAAGATCCTGGAATAAAACTCAACTTTATTTTATTGGCAGTTCTAATAACACTGTTTATGGTTAAGTCTGACTAGGTTCCTCTTTTTGTTTTTGCTTGCTTATATTGTTTAGTTTTGGCTTATATTTTACATTTTAGATGGTTGTCTCAGGTAATTTTTTTTAAAATACATTTTGAGAAAAATGGCTCAAATTTCTAAGTATGATGAAGGAAAAGAAAATTTTGCTATAATCATGGAAAAAACCCCAAAAACTTTTTAGTGAATGTCCTAGACACCATTGTATTATAGGTATACATATGCCTGATACTTGGTAGTGGGGGAATGCTGTCAAATCAGGGTTATTTTTCTTTAATTTTCCCCCAGAAATTTTGCTCAATTTTAAGCTACAAACTCTTGAAACACCTCACTATTTACTATGGGAATCTGTTTGCATTTGATAGCTAAATTATATGAAATTCTATCTACCTTACATGCTCCATCTTTCCTCAGGGATTGCATAATGACCTGATTGCAAGAGCATCCTTCTCTGACAAAATGTTGCTTCATTGCACGGCTGCATGACATTTCAAATGCAAATATTACTGTGGGCAGAGGCAGTTTACTAAGAGATGAGAATCACAGAGTCATGTTGAGTTTGAATGGGCAAAAACGTTAGAAGATTATCTGGTCAACATCTTACTCAAAGCAGGGCTTACTTCAAAGCTAGATGAGGCTTCTCAGACTGTGAGATTTCCAGCTGTGCTTTGTGGATACCCAGGAATGGAGGCTCCACATCCACCCAGGGCAATCTGTAACAGGGCTGAACCACTCTCACTGTGAAAAAGTTTTTCCTAGTATATAATTAGAATATTCTTTGCCCAAAGATGTGTCGGATGTGTCTCGTCCTTTCATGGTGTGCTCCAAGAAGGGTCTGGCTCTGTTTCCTTTAAAGAGTCCCATTATACTGTTGAAGACAGCAATAAATCCTGCTTAGTCTTCTCTTTGAAAAAATGAACAAATCCAGTTCCCTCAGCATCTCCTCATATGCCATTTGTTCCAGCCCCCTCCTCATCTTTGTGGCTGTCCCTGGACTTGCTCCAATTTGTCAAAGGCTGGCTTCAGCTTGGAAACCCCAGATTGGAAGCAGTTTTGCAGCTGCCAAGGACAGGGGAACCAGCTCTGCTCCCAGCCTCCTTTAGATGTTCATATTAGTACAGCCCAGCTCCTGCTGTGTTTCAGCAGGGGGTTATTCTATTCCAGGGGAATCGCTCTGCATTTTCCAGTGCTGAAATTAAGGAGATTCCTGCTGGGCCATTTCTCCAGCCTGTTGAGGTCCAACTTACTGGGAGCTTTCATCTGCAGCAAATCCACCACTCTGCATGTTCCCTGTCCCTCAGCTTGGTATCTGTCATTGACTTGCTGGGGATGCAGTTTCTCCCTTCATCTCTATTGCTAGTGAGGTATTCACCTCAGTATTGATTGCCCATGAATACTACTGCAAGCTTGCCAAATTCCAGCTGCTGATAAAAGTCTGTAGAGACTAGCAGTCATTTTCCATCCACCTTATAGCTCATCTGTGCAGCCCATATGGCACTTCACTGGGATTGAGAAAATTGATGTTTCTTGTGCTTTTAGTCCTTTCTTCTGTGTTTGGCAAAAGTAACATCAGCAAAACGCAGTAAAAAAAATGAACTTGCAGTATGGCAAGATGGGCTGAGGAGAAAATAAAGGTGATCTCCATGAAGAACAGGATGGGGCCAGTGTAGAAATCTGATGGGTCTGGTGAGGTAGAAACTTTGAATTTCTAACGAGGTGCTGTAGCAGGCTGTAGTGAGCCATGAGACAGAACATGGAGGAGAAAGGTATGCTGTAGTAGTAGAAAATAGATTATGTTCTTGGAAGAGTTTGAGATGAACTGCAAAAGTAAGATGAAGGAGAACCTCCAGAACTGAAAAAGCTGAAGAATTCTGAACTGGAGACGAGCAGTGGAATTTAAATGTTGTCTGGCAATGTGACTTGGATTGGGAATGGGCAGTAAACATGACTGAAACAGGGCAGGTGTATGTTAGCAAAGCATAGAGAAATAAAATGCTCACAGGGAGGAACAGGGATTATGGAGCTTCCTCCCAACAGATATGTGCAACTCTTGCATTTTGTTGCTGTCTGCTACAGATTTAGCCAGAAAATAATGGATTACCCCAGATGTTGGTTAGATCAAAGGCCCAATGTGGCTGATGTCGGTGCTGTACACGTGAGCTTCCCTCACTCCTGAAACAGATGCCACTCACAAAGACTGATTGGATTTTGATTATTTCAATTCCTAAAAGCCTTGGTATTTCTCAGATGCATAGAGAAAGCAAAGTTATGAGTGAGATCATAACAGCAGCCTTCCTAAAGCTGAAACATGCCAGAACTAAATTTGTGTGCATAGATCTCTCCCTCTCTCTGCCCAATGTCCTAACATATGAGATGAAGACACTGCTGTTTTACCATACAGGACCCCTGTGAAGATTTACTGGTGTCTGTAATGTGTCCTTCTGTAATAAGGAACTGAAAATAATTTGTGAAAAATCTACAGGACAGTTTCAATAGCAGACTTCACTAAGAAAGAGGACATGAGGCTACATACGAGTAAGGGTGAAAAGAACTAAAATATTGAGTAGGTACTCAGTGGGTATGTGTTTGGAGGCTAGCAATGGCATTACTAAATGCAGTATCTGAAATGGAAAAAAAAAAACTGTTTACAAGCTTGTTAAACACACATACCCAGCATACTTCTCAGAAAGAATGAAACATCAATATATTTCGACTTCAGTCCTTATAAGGAATTGTATGTTCAGCTACCTTGCATTTATTTATTCTATAGGTAGATAAGGGATGACTGCACAGAATCAAGGAGTTCATATTCTTTTGTTATGAACTCTTGGATATGACCTTAAGTTCATTGTGTTCTTTATTTAAGATGAAGGATTTTACTGGTTTTATTTCAGCAAAGCAGTGAAGATCTTACTCTTCGGAGAGAGGGATGCATTTTGGTACAAAAATCATTACCTAAGCAAATATGAAATGTTGTCTGTAAGTCCTCTTCTCCCTTTTTTATTTCAAAAACTTTTAAGACTATTACTTAGGACAAAGACTGCCTTTTCAAGAAGATTTAAAATGTTGTATAGATAGTATCAGCTTCTTTATAATTTTTAAAATGACAGCTTTAGGTGTTAATAGCTTCAAGTTGTTTTCATGTATGACCAATTTTCTGACTCATAAATGCCTTGTTTCTTGTCTCTTTAATTTACTTTATTGTCAACAAGTGTGGATCTGTCCGGAAATGACAAGAAACCTGAAAGCTGCATTGCCTCAGAGACTGGCCCCACTTCTGCTGGGTCCTTCCAGGTTATTCCAGAACTAAAAACAAGAGGAGAAGAGCAAAATCATTTGCCTTGTTTATTACAGGCAAATGAGAACAGGTCCCCAAGACCACCATTTCATTAATTCTGATGGGAGCCATGTTTGTGTCATGTAGCAGCGTAAAATGGAAGAAGTCTGGAAATATTCTTTGTTACGGTCAATTTGGTACCAGATTACTTGGGGAAGTTCTCCTTGTCCCAGAGAAATTCCTCAGGTATGTGGCTGCCAACTCCTTGATCCTTTTCTGATGACATCAGAGGACAAATTTTAAAAAATAAGGGCAAGACTTCTGTCCTGTGGCCAATCCTGTGTCCCAGATTCAAAACCAGAGTTTTCATTGCAACATTCTCTCTCTACGTGTGAGAGATATTAAAGACTGTTTTTGTGAGAACTGAGACTCCTTGAAAAGTGCAATGCCAGACATAAGTTAGTCCAACGAAAATTGCCTAACTAGAAATAAAAAAGAAATGTGTATCTAATGAAAATGTAGTAAAGGATTTCAGTGCCTAATAAATCTAAAATCACTAGCTTTATTGTAAATCCCTGTTGTCCCAGCATAGTCAAGGAATGGAATGGAAGTTTCGTTTACTGCATATTATAAATAATTAGTTCAGAATCACTACAGAAAAGTTTAGAATTGGTATTTCTGCAGCTGGGAAGTGATTGGTGCATGCTGCCCAATTGTGTGGGGAGTTATTTTGGCTTTTTTTTTGGTGTTATTGTAGTTGTTGTGGTTTGTTTTGTTTGTTTGTTTGTTTGTTTGTGGGGTTTTTTGGGTCCATGTTAGGTTCTGCACTAAAATTGTCATGGAGAAAAATTAATTGAATAATTACTTTTATTCTTTAGATTTCCATTTTGTCACTCTCATGACTCTCAAGCTCTTTTTATTTGTCTGTTTAATCCTTGGATGTTCTAAAGATGTGGGTGCTGTTTCTGCCATTAGATATATACTCAACTACTCTATAGAGGGAACAAGATGCAAAAGATATAGTAAAAAATTAATTTGTCCTTGCAATCAGAGGTTCTGAGATTGGTTTGAAATTCAGTACTGATTCAGATACTCAGATAATATTAATCCTCATCCTGTGAGCTGAAGTCTAATACTGAATGGAATTATCACTGCACTGGAGTAATTACTATTAAATATCATTTTGCATAGATATAATCTATAAGAACATTTCAACTGTATTTTTGGCCAAATGAATTTGGGATGATGAGAGTATCCAGAACAAAAGGTTGAACTATTGTGATTCATTAATTTAGCAAGGCTACCTTGTAGTTACAAAGTATTTTTGAGGAGAATTGATGAATTTTAAAGCAAAAGTAGATACTGCATTAGGAATCATGCTGCTAAACTTGAAATTGCCATTTAATTTTTTTTTAATTTTATTTCAAAATGCTAATAACAGTTGCTTAATGTCTTAAAAAGAGTTTGAGCCAGTTCAGTTTTTTGTCTGAGAATATGATCTTTAGCCTTTTGCATTTGGACACATATATCAAAGGGTTTAAATGAACTCTGACAGGTTCAGAAAAATATCTTCTGTCTCTTTAAATAAAAAAGAATCCAAATAATTTTTTAGAAGGTGCTTTGAATATGAATCAAATTTAATAAACCAAAACCTGCTTGCAGGTATCTATTTATACATTAAAATCTCAGCTAAGGGTTGAAGCCCATTGTTTTTGGTGGATTTTTGTGCATTTGCAGAGCTACCCCTTATCACCTCTCTCCTTCCCTATGCCTTTGTCTCACCTTCTGACTCACCAGCATGTGCAGCAGCAAGCCTTCTCTTTGCTCCTGATGCAGAGTTATGTGTGCTTACCTTTTTTCCAAGCCAGCTGCTGAGTGTACACTTGCGCCACTGTTCAGTTCCTGAGGGATGTGTGAGCCAGGGAGTGCAGCTGGAAGGGAGCTGAGCTCTTGGGTAGGAATGCAAAGGGTTCTCCAGCAAGGTTACTAGGGTTATCAGCAAATGAAAACAGGAATCAAGAATATGTCTCATGTGGCAGCTCCCACTGGGGTTTGTGGAGCAGTGCTGAGGCTGGAGAATGAGGAGACAGTTAAGTCATATTCATTCAGAATCTCTGCACTGCTGACTTATCTTTCCATTTTATGTGTTATACTGTTCAACATGACCTAAATGGAGCTGGTTTTGGATTCTGCATTTGACAATAGACAAGAATTATTTAGAATTATTTCACTTTGTGATCTGTAAATTCACATAAATATGTATGTGAAATTAAGTCACTATGGTGCTAGATGGAACTAATGAAGAAAGTACAATTTTAGAACTTACTGATGTTTCAAAATATTTTTGTTAATCAGAACTAAATTAAAAACAAACCAGAAGTAAATCAAAGAACACAGGCTTATGGGCAATAATTGAAATATCTTCCTATTTGTCTTATAGAACACTTTTGATAACACAGAATCACAGAATGATCAAGGTTTGAAGAGACATTCAAGATCATCTAGTCTGACTATAAACCCAGCATCACCAATACCAATACCATATCCCCAAGTGCCGCATCCAGACGCCTCTTGAACACTTGAGACAGTGATTCCACCACCTCTTTGGGCAACTTATTCCAATGCCTAACCACATCTTCAGTGATTTTTTAAAATATTCTTGGTACCTCCCCTGACATAACTTAGGGTCGCTTCCTCTTGTCCTTTCACTTGAGACAGGGCAGAAGACATTGCCCCCCATTTCACTTCAGCCTCCTTCATGCAGTCGTAGAGAGTCTTCTCTGAATAAATAACCCCATTTCCCTCAGCTGCTCCTCACGAGACTTACGCCCTTCCTTGGACTTGCTCCAGCACACTCCTTTTTGAAGTGAGTCGCCATAACCAGACACAGGATTGGAGGTGTGGCCGCACCGGTGTCGAGTACAGGGGGATGATCATTGCCCTATTTCTGCTGCCCACACTGTTCCTGATACAGGCCAGGATGCCTTTGACTTTCCTGGCCGCCTGAGCTCACCTGGCTCATGTTCAGCAGCTGTCAGCCAGCACCCCCAAGTCCCTACCACTGAGCAGATGCTGAGCTGCTCTGCCCCAAGCCTGTAGCAATGCATGGGATTATTACGACCCGAGTGTACAACCTGGTACTTCACCATATTTTTGAATACATGGACTGTTTGAAAATCAAACATTAATTTTAGTCATATTTATGCCACAGTGTGCTTAGATGAGAGCCTGGTGTTTTCTCCTAACTTGCTGCTCATTCAGGTAATTTTTTGGAATTTTTGGAAATGTCTGAAACAGAGTGTTGGAAGCTCTTGGAACCATGTAGGTGTGAGGAAATGCAAAATATTTTAGGTGGTTTTGGTGAAAGTTGTCGTAGCTGCTGGCTCTTGTGGGTCTAGTGCCATGAGAGGCTGTGGGGCTGGGATAGGATCCTGCTGGTCTTCCCAGAACAGATTTGAGGAGGGATGTGCTTCCATCAGTGCCAGCTTCAGCTCCCCTGAGCAGCTTCTTTCCTGTCAAGGCTTGGACAGGACCATGGTGGGTTAATAGGTTGGCTGTGCTAAGCATAGTGCATCATCCACTTCCAACATTCAGCAGTATGCAACAAAGAATATTTTGGCTAGAAATGAGTAAACAGATGAGATTTCTGCAATAGTTAGCCATTAAACAGTATTATGCAACAAACAGAAGTTCAAACCTGGATGGATTATTTTCCCTTTCATTTGTAGCAGGCATGCATATCTGGAAAATGAGCATTCAGCAGGAGTCCCTGCAGTCTAATGGACTGGTATTAGGTGTCTCCCATGTGAATGGGTAATACATTTTTAAACGTCATGATGGAAGTGTGGCTGTTGTGTCCCTAACACTGTACATTTAATTTTGCATTTATTTGTCTAATAGACTTTTTCCTTCCTTAGTAATTTAAAGGGCAGGGAGCAATTACTGTCTACCAACAATAAAAAGTGAGAAGATTAATGAGGTGTTGTATTGTGGCACCTGTGAAGAACTTGAACATATTCTGTGTTGCTGTGAGGAATAAGAAATCCCACAAATAGATGATATGGATTTGCCAAAATGAAATACAACTCTTTAATGCATTAAACAAAGTTATCACCAACACAAGAGGCAAGTTTATGTATTTCTCATGGACCTAATTTCTCACACATTATTGCATAAGTCACCCCAAAAATACGTCAACAAACTGTGTTGTAACCATGTATTATGTGCAGTTGGCTACATGAATGTATGTCCTACCTTTCATGAGCCATGTTTTATTTGCTTTCTCTTGATTGCATAGCCAGTATATGGAAATTAATCTTTGAACATTATCTGAATAAATAATTTAACTACTTTAGGATAGTTTAGAGAATTTGGATATGTAAAGCTTACCATTAACTACTTGGTTAGTACTGATAACTGGGAAACCTGCACATGAAGAAAGATCTGCAGGAAAGAGAAGATCTACAGGAATGACAAAAGGTACATGGTCCAGTTTTTCAATCTACTCTTCATACTGTAATGTAACCATTAGTTTGATCAACTGAAAGCTGCCACTGAAGGAGTATTTTTTCCCCCCTCACATTACTGGTCACGATTCGTGTGGCTGGATTAGTAAACCAGTGTGACCACACAGTTGGGATCCTTCCTTCTTCACTCTGCATTTTCTGGCCTCTTCCCATTTCAAGTCTTGTGGCTGTATGTTGAACAGCATTGCTTTTCTACTCCGGGCCTCAGCATCTATGTTCAGAAATGAAAGTAGAGCTAGACTGCCTGTCTGGCAGCAATTTACAGTTTCTAGGCTTTGGACATAAAGAAAAATTACAGCCTTTGTAGCCTTTAACATTAAATTTTCAGAGGTGATGTCCAAGAGTTACTTAGAGAGAGCCGGAATGTTTATGGCTGTCCTTGTTTGAAAGAGGAGCTGTAAATCTGAGAAATCAAATAGTTTTGAAAATCGCTTTGGTGAGGGTGTCTCAAACTGTGGCCTTTATATGATAATCTGTTCAGGTTCTGTTTCTTATTATTTCTTACCTGGTTCTGAATTCCCCATCCCTGGAGGTGTTGAAGACCAGGCTGGAAAGGGCTTTGAGTACCCTGGCTAGTGGAAAGTGTCCCTGTCCATGGATGGAGGGCTGGAAATAGATGATCTTTAAGGTCCCTTCCAACCCAAATTCTGTGATTCTATGATAGTTCTAATATATGTAATTTTCAGTTTCTGGAGAATGTCTGTGATATATGTAATCAATAATTATATTTTATGTTACTTGTGTTAACAGGATGTGGCCTTAAAAAGCTAGGACACGCCTAGGAACTAGAGTACATGGTATTGACAGACTCCACTACTGTATGTCAAACTAGCATGTTTATCTCATGGTTTTCTGTCCATTATTATTCACAGAATGACTTGGCATGCAAAGTTGAATTCAGCAATTTTCAGAGGACAAGTATAAGTCAAATACCTCAGCAGTTTCCTCACAAACTACCACAACTTTGTGAGGTATCTTATTTCTTTGCATCCATCTTGCCATTTCGACTGAAAGGACAAACCAAAGCATGCTTCTGTAAGGTCTGCATTTCCTCTGCTAGGGTCCAGGCTGCCCAAGGCTGAAACTTGACATAATTTGTTTGCAATTTTTAACAGAGGAAGAGAAGCATGTATGTGTGGGTATATAAATATATATATAAAATAGGCTACAAAGCACAGGCATTCTGTTACTCTGACTGCCCTTGAGTACTGTGACCATTTTTGCAGCTCATCCCATGCAGTCCTTGTATGCAGCGACTGGACAGTATGATGTGCTTTCAGATTGGCTGTTTGTTTGCCTTCTGTCAGACTTTTTTCACCTGTCCTTTGATTGGCCATGGGATTTTTTCCCATCAGTTATCCTTGTTACACTTTAAAGCATATGACTTTCAAGTAATTTAAATGTCTGGGATGCATATTCCTTGTACATGTACCAGCAGAATCATAGAATAATAGAGTATCCTGGCTTGAAAGGAGCCCACAAGGATCATTGAATTCCTGGCCCTGCACAGGACAACCCCAAGAGTCACACCATGAGCCTGAGAGCATTGTCCAAACACTTCTTGAACTCTCTCAGGCTTGGTCCTGTGACCACTTCCCTGGGGAGCCTGTTTCAGTGCTCAGCCATCCTCTGGGTCAAGAGTATTTTCCAGAAATCTAAACCAAACCACTCCTGAAACAGCTTTAGGCCATTCCCTTGGGTCCTGTCACTGGTCACCACAGAGAAGAGATCAGTGCCTGTCACTTCTCTTCCCCTCATGAGGAAGCTGTAACTGCAGTGAGATGTCCCCTCAGTCTCCCCTTCTCCAGGCTGCACAAAGCAAGTGACCTCAGCCACTCCTCATACGGCTTCTCCTCAAAGCCCTTCGCCATCTTGGTCACCCTGCTTTGGAGGCTAATAGCTTCATATCCTTCTTATCTTGTGGCACCCAGAACTGCCCACAGCACCTGAAATGAGGCTGTCCCAGCCCAGAGCAGAGCAGGACAATCCCCTCCCTTGCCTGGCTGGCCATGCTGTGCCTGATGCCCCTCAGGACAGGGTTGGCCCTCCTGGCTGCCAGGGCACTGCTGACTCCTGTTCAACTCGCCATGGACCAGGACCCCCAGGTGCCTTTCCATGGCTCTGCTTTCCAGCATCTCACCTCCCCAGTCTGTCTGTACATCCAGAGTTGTCCCATCCCAAGTGCAGAATCCAGCCCTTTCTCTTGTTGAACTTGCTAAGGCTGGTGATTGCCCAGCCCTCTGATTTGTTCAGGTCTCTCTGCAGGAGCCCTGGGTTACCCCCCTAGTGACAGGTCACCAGTCTGGTGTCACCCCATACACTATAGCCCCCCGTGCCCAACCCATGAGCCAGTTGCTCACCCATCTCACGATGAGTTTATCCAGCCATGAGCTGGACACTGTGTCCAGAAGGACACTGTGAGAAACAGTATCTAAAGCTTTACTAAAATCTGAAAAGATTATATCAACTGGCTTCCCTTGATCAGCTGGGTGTGTTACCTTGTCTTAAAAGGAGATTAAGTTAGAAAAGCAAGGCTTTCCTCTATGAAGTCATGCTGTTTGTGACCAATGACTGTGTTGTCCTTCAGGGCTTTTTCAATTACTCCAAAATAATCTTCCCAAAAAGTTTACCCTAAATGTGTGTATTTATTAGTTGGGTTTAATGAAATTGGCTTAAGCACAAATGGGTCTGTATGTTCAGGAACTGTTTTTTTCTTTCACTGGGCCCTGAAGTGTGCACTTTAATCCAAGGGACTGCAGAGGCTCTGTTCCTAGGGATTACTGTTTTGGGACAAAAATAAGGAACTTCAGATAAACCTTATTTGCTGGGGTAAGTACTGAAGCATTTTTACAAGCAGGTGTCAAATTTTCCCAAGTGCCTCTTCCTTCTCTACTGTCCATCATGTTTTTGGGTTGGGCACCCCTGCCTAGTCTTTTTTTTTTTTTTTTTTTCTGTATTCTTGCAAGCAGCCAGCACATAGTTTTGCTAATCTGTTTGGGAAAATGTTTTTGTCTCTTCTCTAGCTGGTTCAAGAGGTCTGCATGCACTTTGATGAACTTCAAAGCACTACTTTGAGTAGTCTTTTATTTCACCAAGGTTTATTTTCCTGTGGCCTAGAGCCCTCAGATTTCTTTGTTGTGACCACACGTGGCTGTAATAATCTTTTGTTTCAAAAGTTCATTTTGAAATGCAGTATGCTCCTTAAAGTAACATTTAAGATTTTGTTCTAAAGAAATGCAATTTGAAATATTAGATTGTGGTTTTTTTGGAATTTTTGAAGCAATGCTATCTAAGTGTTGCATTTTTTAATCAGCATTACTAGTTAACAGTTTTTTGAGTGTGATGTAAATAAGAATATTTAAATATTTCAAATATTTTTCTTAAAAATATCTTGTTTAGTGTTGGCCATTGAAAGATTTTCCAAAGCATCTTAAATACTTTGAAAGAGTGCTTGCCCAAAAATAAAAGGATCACATGAGCACTTAGAAGTCCTATAAAGGCACAGTAAAGAAAGATTTATGACTGATTCCTGTGTTTTTGCTGGCACTTACCTTTGAAATTGTTTGGAGGTAAGTGTAAGAATCTGACAGCACTTCCTGAAATACCTTTTTCCAATCTATTGAGTGCACTTAACCTTTTCCTTTCAGTTGGCTGGATTTTGCTAGTTTATCTGAGCATTAAAAAAGAAAAAAAGTGGCCTGGTGTCTGGATAATTTTGGAAAAGGCTTGCTAAAGTGAAACCTGGAGAAAATAATTATTCTGAATATGTTATGAAAGGATAAACCTCAGCCTATTCACAAAAGCCATATTATAATTTCAAGACCCTTATAAGAAATGCAGGACAGGGATGCAATTTCTAGCTGAGCCTTTGAGGGAGAGAATTAACTTTAACAGAGACAAGCACAACAAGGAATTTCTAAAAGCGTGAAAACTGTACAGGATGTACATGAGATTGTTAGCTGAAGCTGGCCTTTTGGTTTGTTAATGCTTTCAGCTTTTCAAACCTTTTATTCTTCAGATTGTTTACACTCAAGTGAGATACCCTAAGCGCACGCTTCCAGAGTGTTTGCCTGCTGAGCCCTCCACTTTGGCACATTTGTGGGCACAGCTGATTGCCACACTCAGGGCCCTGTTGCTCCTGTCTCCAGAGCCACAGAGCCACACAGCAACTTGCTGTTGCTGCCAGAAAATCATATCTTGTGCAGCGCCCTGGGACACTTTGTCAGCAGCTTTTTCATCAAATTTGGCATGCTGTAAGACAGCAGAATGCGGTTCCTCAGATTATATGACTCTTCACGCAGCAGAGTCTGGGACTGAGGGATGGTGTCAGGGACAGATCGTGCCCAGGCAAAGCTGCTCTTGGCAGGAGGTAGAAATGGGCAGAAAAACCCTAAGCAATTTGACCAGTTATTATTTTATATCCTAGGGAATTGGATCAAATTTTTTTCCCACTGGTGTTTTTCCTTAAAGAGTAGAGTGATCATCCAATGAGCAGGGATACAAAAGATACACAAAACCAATAATTTGCAGAGATTTTACCCCACAGATCAGACACTACCATTACTTTTTAAATAACTGAAAAATATCTGCCAGTTGTTATAGGTAGCAGAGGTCTCTAAATGGGTCACTTGAAATGTAAGTATAAAAGAGAATATTTTTCTAGTGCTGCTTACCATAACAGAATCTGAAACATTAAATATTTCTCAAATTCTATGGATCACTGCAGTATCTGCCCTTTGGGATGGAGAAAAGTAATGAACAAGTACAATAACTGTAGAATTACTAAGTAGAGAAAAGGACGTCAGAATAAGAAATAGTCTAAATGAAAGAGAAGGTCATAAGTGTAATACAAGTCAACAGAGTATAATCTTTTGTAGAAAAGGCAGATTTTATTCTGTGAACAGAAAAACACATGGACAGGTCAATATGCTGTTTTAAGAGACTGATAAGGCATCTTTCAGATTTTTATGCTCACTTAGCACACAAAGTCCATATAAGAGCAAAGGAATTAAAAAAGAAAGGATGGAGGCAGAGTGGGTGGTGTAGCAGGAAAGGGAAGGGAAGATGTGTACCAAGACAGAAGCATTTGAATTGCTGTCCAGGCTAACTGGAAACAGCTGAGGGAAAATAAGCTTTATTTCCAGCAGAGGACTTGGGCTGGCCATGAGGTAGTGAAGCAGCAAACAGTTCACAGAGAGAGGCTTAATAATTGGAAATATTGTAAAGGCAAGTTAAAACAAGTTCCTGTGGGGCAGGTCGAGATATACAGTCTTTTAAGTGATGCTCTGCCTGTGCTTTACTGGATGCTACTGTATAATGAGTGCAGACTACAAAATTTCTGTGGGCTTGTTGATGTTACTTATGTCACATCAGGACTGCAGGGAAGTTTGGCTGCTGGTACAGATCTCAGCAATTTCTCCCCCTGCTTAACAAGGCAGAATAGTACCTATGGATGTGTCTGTTGTTCTTTGTGCTAATTATGTACATGTTTTTTTCTTTGTAAATGTGTGTTGCATGAAAAGAAAGGTTTTGGTGTTTGAATATATTTCTGTCAAATCTTTAAAAAATATCAGTATTGGAAATTCCACTGTAAATATTTTTCACTTGAAAATTGAAGGAGAAAAATTTTCTTGTCTGAGCTTTTTCTTTGTAGAAACTAGATTTAAGTAGTCTTCAAAATATTAATCAGAGAATAATGTTTTCTCTTATTTCAGAAGTTAAATTCTGGCATAAAATAGTATGGCATTTATCACATATGCTTGCATGGCATCTCTCAATTGGTTCTTCTAAGATGTATTTCTGGCCTTCATTTTATCCCATGGGCAAAATGTCCTGGCACACCAAACCTCAGGCAATGGGGAGTGGTTACTTTGAAGGCTTTTTGTCTAAGAGAAGCAGTTCCACTCCTGAGCAGTAAAGACAGAATTACAAATCATATAAGGCAAGGCTCTATGCATAAATGACATTTCATGGCTTTACAGGTATTGCAAAGAATATATTTGTGATTTTTTTAAGATGTATTTTTTAATTCTAGCAGGACTGACTTGAAAAACTTCATCGTTTGTCTTGCTGATAGTCGATAGCACTTATAAAGAGTTACTCACCACAGGATTGCAAAAATTTTAAATTCAGCCTTGGTAAAAAAGATATAGTTGTGTCCTTTTATGATTAATGAGTTATATGTTGTTAAGACATGGCAATACTAAGGTCCCTCAAATCTTCTTTAGTTACAAATCTCAGTATGTGCTTGTGCAACTGCTGGCTCAGGTCACAGGAAATAAAAAAAAGGATTTTATATAAATATTGCAGAAGCTCAGTAATCACGGCAGACTGGGTTGCTAGGGTGCAGAGGGAGGCAGAAGAGTGGAGCCATCCTGCCCAAGACATGAGGAAAATGAATGGTGAGAGAGAGACAGGAGAGCTTTGGATGCAATGCCTGCAGGGAATCTGGGCATGAGGGAAATAGCCAGGCAGTGTCAGGCCAGGCACCAGAGGAGGGAAGTTTGTCCTTTCCAGACAGGGAGATGATGCTGGAAGGGAAAGCCCAAAGGTGAAGGTGGGTGTAAGAATGGGACCAGTGGGGCTGGATGGGCCAAATGAGAGCAGTGGACAAAGAACATCTGCAGGAGGACGGAGCAGAGGTTCCCACCAGCAGCAGTGGCAGCAGCCTCTGTTTGTCTAAGAGCTTTCACTTCTCCTAAAACAGAGTAGAAGGGACTTGTAGTGCCACTACACACAGCAGTTAGCGGGTGTCACTGATATCCTTCCTCTGCTGCTGAATGAGTGATCTGTCATCCCATGATCCATTAACACAAGTGAGGGTCCCCCAACATGGCCCTGCTCTGCTGCCTGTGACTCTGTGAGGCAGAAAGGTAACTTTTCTGTTTTTCTGGATCTCCTCTTTAGAAGGTGAGAAGCTACATGCCAAAAAGCTATTATTTGCAAACTTGTGATTTTATTAAGCCCAAGATAAGGTGACCTGTGTAAATCTTATTTGGTCCCTTCGTGATTATTATTATTATAATTTTTGCCATGTTTATAAGATAATTACAAGTGGGCTGCTGTTCCAATATATGAAAAGGATAATTTGTAGAATGTGTCATTCTTCTATAGTGGAATATGTCACTGTAAATTCTCTACCCATTTTTCCCAAAGGCTGGTAACTAAAAAAGGAAAGAGGCAAAAATTATTATGTGGAAGCAGCTGATTTTCTGGCCTGAAGGACTGAATTTCTGTCTAATTCTGCCACAAATGCTTCTGTTAAGTTCAGAAATCATTAAATCTAACTCTTCACAAGCACTCTGGTGTTGTATTGTAATTTTCTTTGTGCAAAATGGAAGTCGTACAGTCTGATTCATGTAAGTGTTGAACATTTGCTCTTGCAATTGCAGACAAGAAAAGTAGCACTCTGAGCATTCAAAACCTATTTAATGGTGAGTACTTAAAAACTCAGGTTGCCCATAACTCAGTATATACTTTTGACCTTAGTCTCTCTCAGTCTCATTTTTTATCCTTTTGACTCAGAAGAGTATTGGAAAAATACATTCATTAGGACCTGCCAGCTGCTAAATTGCTATAGTGGCATGGAAATACTGGGAGGAAATTAATTCTCAATTCGGACAATGTGCTGATAGTAAGGCACCAGACACTGAGCAGTCATGGAAAAAAAGCCTCACAGACAGAGTAGCTGCTCATTTAATGCATTCTTTTTTATTTGCTGCACTGATGAGCCTGTTGCCCTTTGAAAAGTATGGTCACGTAATTAAAGATATACATATACACAGGACAGATAAATGAAGGTTTGAGCAGCATTTGCAAGATGCAGTTCAACCACTCTGTTATTAAAATCTTGATCTTTTTTTAATGTAAACTCATATAAAGAATATGTGTGGGTGTTTCTGCATTCACCTTATGTACGAAAAGAAATTATAAACTTCTCTGCATAAGAAAAAAAGAACCCAGAAATTTTCTATTGCTTCAAAACTATTTCATTTTTGGGCTATTCCATAAAGTACAGCTACACCACCATTCTTTACTTAAGACTGATGAAAATGACCCTGTAAGTGAGCTGTAGTTTAGATTCTGTCAGCACTGAGAATCAGAATGAAAGAGAGACAATTTCTCAGTATTTATTTGGAAGATTTTTTGGTATAGATATAAATTCTGGACCCATAGAACTGGCAAATAGAGCTCTTTCCCATTAAGAACCCATCCCTCACTCCCCTGCTATTCCCAAGAAAAACTTCCACATTTTTCAGAAAGCTGGGCAAACCTCTATATTGTCAAGATTATTAGCTGACATGTATAAGCCCTGGAAAACGAATACATGGACTGAAAGTAGGGGAGAGGGAAGTATTGAAAACACCCAAATTCAGGTATTTGACACATGAACAAGCAGTCTGGGCTTCTTTACCCTCCCATCAGTAGAACCTCCAGGAAATGCGGCTGGAGATGTTGTGGACTACTCATTGACAGTGCATAAGCACATCTCTCTAGACTGTAATGCAGTCTGAAAATATTGGTGACAGATCTGAGAATAAAATTAAATTTGTCAAAAATGAAGCTTTAAGAAACTGTAAGAATGTGCAAATTTATACTGACTTTACTAGATAGTTCTAGAGGACATTTTGATGCACACATGGAGTGGTTCACTTTTGGCATATCAAAATGTAGCATTTCAATCACTCATTTTAAAATTAACCATGGTTAAGAATGAAGGAAGATGATAAAACTAATGCCAAAGGAAATGTTTAATTTCACATCGAATAAGAAGTTTTGATGACCTAAGAAGATAAACTTTTGTTTTCATGTTGCCCGAACTTGTCCTCAACACTACTGTTTCTTGGTCAATACCAAGATATTTTACATAAATTTTGAAATTTGAGTTGCCAAATCAAATTTCATTTTATTTTAGTCCTATAGGAAGCATTTCAGTATCTTCTGACTGCTAAATGCATTTCCTGATACACTGTGAAATACCATCAGCATTTAAAGATTATTTTATTATTCAACTTTCATATAACTTTAGTTTCTTTTTCTTGCATTTCTCTTTTGTCATTTATATTTTTTTCTTTTTTTCTGCAATGAAGCCAGTCAGTTTTCAGTTGGTTTCCTTGTCATTATTCTTATTTGGCCTTCATATATATCTTCTGTTATGTTTAAAGTAGTTCTTCGCATTACCTCTCCTCATTCTTTTATGTGAGTATTTCTTCACCTCATCCATTCACTGCATCAACTTGGGGTCTTCTATGCAAGTAGTCCAGTTGAGGTGCCCATGCATTTACCCCAAAGGAAAAGACAACATATGAGCAAAAGTCATTAAATTAATGAGAATAAGTTACCAGAGGAGCATTTCTATGTCAGGATGATCTGTTCCTGTCTTGTCTAGGTGTCAAAGGAGCTGCTGTGCAGCTCTGCTCTGGTGGTCTTCCTGGTTACAGTCTGTATTTCCCTTGACAGAAAGACTTGTGAAGGCACAAGTAGCTGTCAGGGCTGTGGGAACGGGAAGAGAAGGAGCTAGCCTTGCATTCCACCTAGAAGTATGAATTAAAGGCAGCTCTTCCTCATCCTACAGCTTCTTTTCACGGCCAAACTTTCACAGCTATGTTTATCCCATACAGGAACTGTTGGTCAACTTGAATGTCAGGTTTAGTGAGGCACTGAGCTGGAAGGGACATCATCGTTGTCTAAGGGAAATGCTTATTTCTCTTGGTTTTGGTGCTGCACCAGGGGCATTGCTGATCATTAGGGAGTAAAATGAGGATAGTGGGGCAAGAAAGTCCTGCGTATATTTTTTGTTAGCTAGACAAGGTCAGGGCATGGTGCAAAGATCGGCATGATGGCTCTCGCTGCTGAATAGCTTCATGCTGCCAGGCAGGGTTTGGCCAGGTTAAGTAGCCTCTCCCAGGGCATGGGTCAGGAGCTATGCAAGAGTTCTCCTCTGGTGTCATAAAAAAAAACCGTCCTGTTTTGGGAGGAAAAGAATTTAGTAGTGTGTGTTGCATGTGTTCAGAGCCATGGATCAGGAATGATTGACAGCGAGGTCTCAGGGTGAGCCCTTGCTGATCTTTATCACCAGTGGAGTATCAGGCAAGGAGTGATCCCAGTTTCTGCTCCCATTGCTGGAGCCCACCTTCATGGCTGTAGCCTCTCTTGTGCCAATGCTGGCTTGGCATGTGATCATGTCCCAAAGTTCCATCTGGCCTAAAATATCCTGTGATTCTGTTCATTTGAGATACAACTTCATGTTAGGCATTCTCTCTCTTGTGAGGTTGTACTTAGCTTAATTACAACCCTAGATATTTTTAGATTTTTTTTAAGCCAATACGTTCATTTGCATGGCACATGATTTTTTTTCAGATTCATTGGGGTTACTTTTTGAGAATACAGTTTTGAGGCCTTTAATGTATTTGTCAGTTTTCTATATTTATTTATATACTTGCTCAATCCTATTGCAGTACTTCTCCTTGAGATGCCTTCTAAGTGTTTTTAAGCGCTTAGATATGTTCAAAAAGTATTTCATAAGTATTTTGCCCCATACAGAAGTTTACATTTTAACAGCAGATTAATTTCATAGGGAATGGCAGGCTGGTGTCCTTATAAGTCCAATGTGTGGAAAAGCATTTGTACTAGACCTTGACTGCTTTTGAAATGACCATTAGTTTTGAGGCACCTTACCGTGGGAGATTTCATCCATTCTGGAAAGCAGATTAAAGTTTTGTGTTTGAATCCAGAAAACTAGAATTTCTCAAGGTGTCTTTAACTATTTGTATAATTTCCCCCTTAAGTCCTCCTACACCAAAGCCTCTTTTTTTCAGGTAAAGATGGTGCTCTGAATAAATTTGGCTTAACCTCACTGTTGTGTGGATGGTGCACTTTGGACTATCCTAAATTCATTCTGCCTGTCAGTCAGATTCTCCTGATGTAAAAAACCTGAGTTTACATTATAAAACTGTAATTGTCTCATGCACACTTCTCTTTTACTTTGCAGTTAATGTAGGTTTAATAATCTCTTTCTGATTCAGAGCTGCAGATGATGAGTGAATGTATAAAGCAGAGGTGTGTTGTTTCCTTACACACTCATCAAAGTGTGAAAGGGAAAGGGAATGTGGGAGACAAGTTTCTTCATCTCTGTGGGTTCCAAACACTTTCCATTTTATCTCTGCTGTGTTATTACATTTGGAAATGTGCAGTAAATTCTGGGTTTTCTGGATTTCTAATCTGTTCTGGTTTTGTGCAGGCCTTGGAGAGAGGGCTTTATCTGGGAATTTCTTTCATTCTGATTTGTGGGTTTTTTTGGTAAACATAGTTGGCAAGATCTTTTGGTCTTTTATTTTTTTTGTAGTTGTTTGCATAGGTTACATAGGGAATTGCAGAAAAGATTCTGCTCTTATATTTTGGGAATGATGGTCTTTCCAAAGTCATTAAGCTGGGTCAGGTTGTTGTACTATGTTCTCCAGAAGACCAGTCCTTGAAACCTAACTGAAAACTTGATGAAGAGTGGACTGTTATGTTTTTTTTTTTTGTCAGGACACAGCACCAGTGGTCTGTGATGTACACTAACCAGCAGCTGGTTTCTGGATGAAATCTGATATGTTATTTTGATTTAGCAATCTCCATTATTGTGGTCCTCTCGTCACATAAAGTTTTTCTCCTCACCTCATCTAATAATTACTTAATTTATTACCAGCTTTTATTTCTACTGTATATAAATGGAAAGAATGTTATTTTTGGGAATATGGGGTTAGGGGTATTTTAGTGTGCTTCCCACTGTGGTTCACCAAAGCCAGAATGTGATGACTCTGCAGGGCCAGTTTGCAAAACCTTGCTCAAATGCCACTGGAGTGGAACTGATTCTGAGGGTGGGAAGCAGCAAGGTCATCTTTAGATTCCTTCTGCCCTGTGAAAGCCTGTGTTGACAGATTCATAGTGCTCTCTCCATGTTGTAAGCTTGTGTGCAGGGAGGCGATGGTATTTTTTGAGTAATTTTTAATCTTTCTTAAGTATAACTTCAATAAAAATGTGCTTGCAAACGTAGGCTTGATCTGAAAAAGGATGGCTATTCAGAAAAAATGAAAATTTAATTTACCTGGACTGATAGATCGGTGATGACTGATACTTTTTGGTATTTCTTCATTTTGGTTTTACCTATGAAAGGGTTTTCTTTTGTATCCAACTGGGAAACTAGGATTGCTTTAATAAGCGTGTAATATTGGAAAACTGCTACACACCTGTAAAAATATGTAACTGTTTTGAAGCTTCAATTTTTTTTCTCTTACTGTTTTTAAAGTGCAAAGTTTTGATTTTTTTACTCTTCCTATGAAAATAATTCTGGGAACCTTATCTTCTATAACATGTATATTTGTATCAGTATTAAAAAAAATTGATCAAAAATTATGAATATCTATCAAGTCATCACATATACCTAATGGATTAGTCTATTATTTGGATTAGGCTGTTAAAATTATATTGATGGTTATTAGATTGCTTGCTGGATTACTTAAAATACTTGAAACATTCTTGTGGTTATATGCACCTAAGAGTATGTATTTTAAAGAAGCCACAACATGGTTTATTTAAACTTGTACTGACAGAGGTGATAAAGCTGCAGACGGATGAGAATGGGGTGGAGAAGATAAGAAACAACAGCTTTGATCAGTACTTAGTAGAGAAAAAAAGGAAGTCAATTAAATGAGGCACTGGGATAAAGCAAATTCAAAGGAAGGTTCAGGACCTTGAGAAGAATAAAAATATTAGCTAGGTTTGTTGGGCTGGAAAAGATAAAAGGTGAGTTATATGTACAATGTATGTGTTGCATCCATAATGATTGATTAATGATACTATATTAATTTTGGTACATTTGAAATTTTTAATCTTTTGCATTTTAACATCTAAAATACTCAAGGATTTTTTCCCCTGCCTAGTTTCATAGAATCATGTTGTCGATTGTGACATTCTCCAATTTTCCCGTCTCACTAAAAACCAGAGATGTGTCATGTCAGCCCTTCACCCTTTACAGTTCTTCCCTTCTGCACAAGTTCCAAGCAAAAGGAAAAGGTTATTTAAGTAAATGTTCAAAATTAGCTGATATATAAGTCTTGGCAAAGAACATTGGGTTTAAAAAATGCAGTTTTCCTGAATGCTGCCAGTAGCAGTTTCTGCTAACTTGGTAAAGCCTCATATTCCTCTAATAACTGATATATTTTCATTGACAAGCTTTGAATTAATATAATATTTGGGGACAGAAATTAAATATATATATATATAAAGTCTTGAGAGGATGGCTGAGAGCACATGTGAGAATGTCCAGGTGCCTTTGGCTGGTAGAAAGCAGTTGAGAGGTACTGCAGCAGGGGATGTCAGGGAACTTAGGCTGGATGAGATATTACAGCATACCAAAAGAAATCAGAAAGCTGCTGGGGAGTACAGGTTTGGAGCAGGAAGGTGTGGTTGGTGCCAGATGTCTCGGTTCATCAAAGCATAGCAAGTTTTGCTGCTCTCAAGAAGGGAATAAAGCAAATTAGGTATGTAGGAAGAAGTCTGAAAGATTCTCCTAGGCTCAAAACCAGGATATGTTTATTTGAGAAAATATTGAGACTCTGGGGAGATAAAAGCCCCCTATTTACTGACCAGCAATTAAAGCATGCATGTAAGTGGATAATTACTATAAACAGTAGGATTCTTCATGCTTTAGCTTGTCTGGTGCTGTCACACCCAATGGTATTTGTCTCCTGGACAATTTTTAGCGCAGACTCTTACTGGAAAGCATGTTTTGCAAAGAGCCGTTTGCCTTCCAGGGGCAGTCCCAGAGTTCACTGGTGGCTCCCTTGGCAATTTCACATCCTCTCAGCTTTGTGCACCACACCCACAGCAGCTACCCATAATAACCTTTACCAGGTTCAGTGGGTGTGAATTCCTTGCCATTTACAGATAGATCTGTTTGGTTTTCACCTGCACGACATCCTGCACATGCTGGCCATGTACATGTCTAGTACATGTCCAGTAATGTCTGTGTCACTGGAAAATAAGTTCTTTGACAACAATTTTTTATATGCTCGTTTTTTTAATATGCTTGTTTTTTGTTGTAGTGAAACAGCCTAATTTTTATGAAGGCGATATTGTAATGAGAAAAGGCACTTTTTTATGCAGTGTTAGATCTTGACAAGTGAAGGAAAGCTTGCATCTCTAATTGGGCAATAACACTTGAAAACAACTTGGTTAATAATTTAGGTTTATATAATATAATAATTTAAGTTAATAATTAAACTAATTCAGGTGCAGTTGTAAGTGGTTTTTGACTCAGATTCTCAGCCTAACTGCAATATTGCAGTTGTGCTGAAACCTTTGGACGAGAGCAGGTACACAAAATAGTGCTGGTTTTCTGGTATTTCTTTGTGTTGCTGAAAATTTGGTTAATTTAACAAATATTTGGTTTATTTATCAATTTTTTAAAAATTATTTTTCAAGGTAAAATAGCCAATAATTTCAGGCAGATTTGTAAGAAATTGCCCCGTGTCTTACTAATTCTGAAACTTTTCAACTAGGAGAGAGAGCAGTGGAAAATTTCTTTTTTATTTTTGTCTATCAGTTGTTTTCAAGCAAGCATGGTTTTTTTTTTACAACCTGAAGCAGAGGTTGAAGCTTGACCTCCCTGAAAGAGCCACGCCCGTTTTTCTTTTTATTTTTTTATTTTTTTCTGCTATCGACAGGCCGAGCTCCGACAACAGGCGGCACGGCATCCGGGAGAGGATGTCCAGCAGCGGCGAGAAGGGGAGCCTGGCCATGGAGTCCACCAAGGAGACGCGGTACTGCGCCGTCTGCAATGACTACGCCTCGGGCTACCACTACGGCGTCTGGTCCTGCGAGGGCTGCAAGGCCTTCTTCAAAAGGAGCATTCAAGGTAATAACCTGCTCCAGTAAGTCACCTTTACTCTTTATATTCCATCTTGAGGAAACTGAAAGTACTTGAGATTCCAGCCTGAGTCCGGGACAATGACGTTTACTGGGTTTTCATCAGCAGTTGTTGTGCTCTCCCACATAGTTTTATCTCTGTGCTTGGTGAATGCTTCTAGCAGGTATAAAGATGTTGTCACTTAGCCCAACATAAATAAGGAAAAGCAAAGCTTTTCTGTATCATCCTTGCTTTACTTATATCTGACCATGGAGGTAGTGAGAAATTTAATTTAAAAATCCATATTGGATGAAGATGATCACTCTTTCAGGCTATGAATACCTCTCCTCTTATCCAAGGCATTTTTGAGAATTCTGTGTCAGATGATTAATTCCTGCTGATTGATTTATTAATCTTAATTTAGTGCTCCATTAGCCAGATGGTTCAGTTCAAATCTCAATTCCTTAAAGATGCTATATGTCTTCTGAGAGCTGGTATTGAAAAGGAATGTTTCCTTGATGAAATATTATTTGTGTCTGTCAACAAAGCGGGGCTTTGAATTGTACACAGAATGGTTTTGTTCAAGACTTGTTGTGGTTAAAAAGGCTAATGGAGTAAAGGGCATCTAACAAAACAAGTGTTAATTACTGTGACAGATAATTCTTTCCTTGAATGCCTGTCACTTTGTGGAACGGATGCTTTTTATTTTTGCTTTGTTCAACATCTCTTAAAATGAGTAAGAAGTAATTGTAATTCTGCAAAAAATGCAGGTACTGTTCAGTATCTAAGATTTAGAGAAGAAAATAAAAGATTTCTTCCTAATAAACAGAAGACTGTAAAGTGCTGTGCTTTATTTAGGTTTCTATAGGTTTTTAAAATCTTCAGGTGGTACATAGGCACAAAAATTTCTGTTGCCTGTTTTACTGAAGGTAACATAGTGGAACAGTTTTACATCATATCACAAGGTGTGATTATTGCCTGTTTTGTTGCATGACTAGTACTGAGGTGAGTTAAATAGGACTTCCAGCATTCAGCTCAGAATCTTCCCCTCTTGAAGGGAAAAAGTGAAAGAATGATGGAGGGGTAGACATGATGGAATTATTTGAATGACAATGATTAGTTAATAGTTACTCATATTTCTATTTGTCCAGACACACTGAAATGATTTTTAAAAGAATGAGTGGTTAGAGCCAGAGGTCAGTAATAAGCAACACTGAAGGGGAAAAGGGTGAAATGCTTTTTTCCTTCACATCAGAGTAATTTACTTTAACTTGTGATGTCAGGAGAACAGCTCCCTTATTGTGTATTTGTTATTTTTCCTTTTCAGTTCCTCTGACCAAGTCAGAATTATTCTTAGACTTTTAAAATTATGTCCTTGTGCTTGAACTGAACTAAATCACAACAAAGTGGAAATTGAAATAGCCTTGAGCAAAAGTAAGAGTTATCAAGTAATTGTGCAGCAAAGATCTTCATTGTTTGGCCATTGTGGTAGAAGAAATGAATCCATTTCATTGAGCTTCTGCTGTCAGCACTTGGTGGTTTTGCCCTGGTCTCCACATGGACAAATGTTGTGGTCCACCACACTAGATCTGTTTTCTATTTGTGCTACACTAAATGCAAGTTAGTAAATTTGCTTCTCGCTACACACACGTATATATATATATATATATATTTTTTTTTTAACGTAGTTTTTAAGTATATAAGCTTTTAAATCTTGAAACTTAAGTTTCCAGGATCCCATTAAATGTCTTTCATGATCTATAAGTCATGTTTGCTCTAATTTAAGCTCCTTGCTTCTTGCTCTATCCCCTGTGGGCATGAAGAACACTTATTGCAACAACCTTTCACATAGTTGAAGACTGTTATCATATCTTTTCACAGTCTTCTCTTTTTTAGACTAAACAAACCAATTTCTTTCAGTAGAACATACTTTCTAGACTTCTGATCCCATTTTTTAAGCTCCTCTGTACTTTCTCTTTTGTGATTAAGTTAGGGTAAAAGAATGACATCCACAAGTATAAAGAAAATATTTCAAGAATATAAGTACTTGTGAGAGAATTGTGATCATTTGATCACAGAGGGTAAGAAAAGTCTTCAGACCTTTTAAAGTCATAGTTACCCAGTCTTGACGAACTAAGGTAATTTTTGAGTTTTCTACTGGATTTGGAAGAGATCTCTATTTCTGCAGTTACATGTTCTCATTGAACATGTGTGGAATTTATGAAAATGAAAGTAATTTTTAGATTGAGAATAGGTACAAAAACATGCGTTTACCTTGCAGATGATAATAATTTTAAATAATCTGTGATCAGATAGCTAGGAATGAATGCTACTTACGTGCAGGTATATTTGTAGAAGAATACGTGGACTAAATATTATTGTATATATTTTTGATTTATTATATATAGAACATTGTATATATGCTCTGCATTCCTAAGATAAATGGGAAAAAATTCCTGTGACTCATATGATCAAACACTGTTGAGGTACACAGAACTTTTTTGTGTGAACAAAAATAACCAAAATGCTTTAAGCAAAGATTTTTGTTGGTTCAGCAAAGATAACTGTGCTACTATGTTCTTTGCTAATCTGTATTTCTCAATAAATATAAAGATGCTGAGACAACAATTTCTGTACTTCTCATCAGAGATTTCATAGGAGAGTTGCTGTAATGAACCTTGATGTTCCTGTTAGACTGTATACAAGCATTCTACATTGTTCTTAATAGAACCACAGGAAAAAGTCAGGACAGACATGAAAAAACTCTATGTGCTAATGAATTACCTCTGTTATTCTCAGTGATATCTGAGGTATCTATATTTAACTGTGTAAATATATGCTGAAATTTTATGAAAACTCACATCTGCATTGAAACATACCTGAGGTGACAATGTTCACTTTTATCCAGGGGATCTGGAATGTTCCCAGTAACATTTTGTGAATTTTAAGTGCTAAGGTGTTTTTCTTTGTTGTCAAGTAGTTAAAGCTTAAGATGTAACCTGAATTAGAAATTGCCTCAATATGTGCAAGTTTTCAGTTTTGTTTAAGCAACAGATGGTTTGCTGAAAACCTGAACTGCATCCTGAAACTGCCTATATCAGTCTACTTTGTTAGTTTATGGCCCAAAAGGGATTTGGGACATTGTTTTGACAAACCTCAGTGCAGAGTGTTATTAATGTACAAGCTTTCATGGGAGAGAAAAGTCACAGGACACCAAGGATACCACGTTGCTTGGTAATAGGAGTGCTTTACTCTTCCCCCAGCATATGTAGCCTTCAGAATTGTGTTTGGTTGAGGGACTTGATTTCAGAAGCATAACAAGGAGCCACACCACAGCACACTGTTCTTCTCTCTTAAAATATTTATGAATTTTAGGACCAAGAAGGGCCATTAGATAAATAACTCTCTTCTCTGGATATGAACTTTATAGCCTATCCATCTCCAAAGCTCAGTAACTTGATGGAGGTAAATATTTTAGAAGATGCCCAGATCCAAGATGCCCATGGGCTCAAGCATTTTCTTGAGCCATAATGATGGCTTATTCTAATGATTCATATGTCCTCCCATATGCTAAAAATCTGCCAGATTAATGTGTATTACTCTACCCCTTATGTGTCTTACTTTGGCTTTTACATCACTTTCATGAACCAGCCTTAGTAACTACTACTATCTTTCTCCTGTGGAAAGTTCTTAAAAATTAGGTCATCAAGTCATCAAATCACCTTGATATCTTAAGTGAACTAAAATGTTTCACTCTCCTGCTGTATATCTTTCTATCTTCTGAATCCATTATCTTTGCACCTTTACTCATTCCCCCACACCCATAACAGCCTCTCTAAAATCTAGATGTCAGAATTGGATGATGTATTTCAACACAAGCCTTACAAATGCCATTTACAAATTAAAAATCCCCTTGTGACTCACACATTCTTTCTCCCTTCTAATTCTCTTGTTTTTTGGATGGCCACCAAGCCCTATGAGACAGGAAGGAATTACTCATACCACCTCTGACAAGCATCCAGCAAATGCCTACATATGGGTGTCTGCAAACCCCCAGAGGGAGCACAAGTGATTCAGAATAAATCAGGAGTAAATCCTTATGTTAAAAGGTGTCTTGATCCCAGAATTGCTCAAGCATTTTAGAAATCACCAATTCTATTTCCCCTTCATGAGCCTTTCTTATGTTTTTCAGGTGCATCCTCTCTGCTTTTGTTCACAGCTTTTGTTCATATCTGGGATATTTCACATATAGTCAGTTAAAAATTACTCCATGATAGGAGGCATTACCAGAACAGGTTGGCTTCTGAGAATGGATGAATTGCTGAGGAATTCCAGAGGTCTGCCTTGAGTGTCTTGATCAGAGATATAATGGTCTCTAAAGCGCAGGAATTCTTGTAGCTGGGAAGTATTTTGCTTGTGTGCCTTGAAACTCGATTCTAATTAGCAGTTATGCCTTCTGACCATCAAGTAGGAGAGTTTTGGCAGTAGACTTTGAGTTTTATCAATTGTTTTTATTTGACAGTGATAGAGCTGTACTTAGTTGAAAATATGTAATGTTGCAAGGGGTGGTAACGTATACATATTTTCATGTTTGAGAGAATTTTACTGGTAAAACATGCTAGTAAGTGAGTGTTTAGGTAATGGTGAAGTGCAGCAGCTGCAATAGTGTCAGTCTGGGAGGTTTCTGAGATCTTCCCTTTAATTTTCCATTCTTGTCTTGTGTTTTGATGGTATTTTTGTAATCTGTTTTATAACAGCTCAGATCCTGCAGCCAAGAAGGCAGAAACTCCCTAATAAGACTGCTTGCACACTGGTACTATGAGCTGTCAGCCAAACTACAGAACAGGAACCTCAGTGAGATTAGCAGGGTTAATCACAGCCAGTCGACAGGGGGCTGCAGATGGGCATCTGGCCTCAGGGTGGAAAACACATGGTTCCAGTTGGAGATGGCTGTTGGAAGTTTGAAGGCTGGAAAAGGTGGATTTGGAAATTCTATCTGGGTTTAGCGGTAGTTGGGACTGCTCTAACTGCTGGTGGTCAGCCAGGTTCTTCTGAAACTTCTTTTGAATTATTTTTGTACATTTAGTAGTTTTTCTCCAGTGTTCCTTGAGATAAACACATGCTCTGATTGCATTTTTTTGGCTCCGATTGCATTCTCTAACATGAATTTTTAATTTCAACTATGCAATTTATGGTGATCTCATGTCAGAAATTTGAGCGTTATTGAAAGGCAGTACTTCTTTTTTTTCTAGTAAGGCAATTTTGAATGTGGTACTTTTCTAGCAAATTTTAAGTGCTGCATTCAGCATGGATGTGATAGTGGCTTAAGATGTTTGTATCCAGGATACTTCCTTATTTTTCAAGGCCTAAGCAAATCACAGAGCTGCAGTGGACCCTGAGCTCATCGTTCTGTCCTGTGATAGGATCAACTTCTACCAATTCCTTATATATGTTGATCTGCTTCTTAAAACTTATAGCTTGATCCAATGTTTTATTCTCCTTATCTTTGAAGGCTACTGGGAAATTTGAATCTCCCTGCCTGCAGGTTAAGGTCATCTCTTGTTTTCCTGAGAATCATGCCGGAAAAAAAGTGTTCTCTTTCTTTCTGCAACAACCTTTAAATCATAGAAGTTTGCTATCACACTTGAAAAAAAAATATTCTGTTTTACCTAACCTGAGGAAACAAGGTTTATTCAACATTTTTTTCATAGGTCTTGTTTTTTTGACTTCTAATCTTCTAGTTGTTCTGCTTTGGAGGTTCTCTACTTTCTACTGTTTTCTTTTTTTCTTGAAGCATGATTTCCTTCAATATGATGTTTCACAAGTACTGAACAGAGTAATATGATTATCTTACAAACCCATCAATCACATGGTATCCATCACACTGTAATTTTTGCCTTATTTACAAAAACATGATACTCTTCACTCATAATCAATGTGTGATGCAGAATAAAGTCAGGCATACTTTTCTGCAGAAGAAATAATTTCTTTTCCTAATTGTTTTGGGCATATGATTACTCCTGTTTTAATGCAGAGATTTTTACCAGTCCTTTGTACTTTGTGCTTTTGTTCTGTTGTTTTCCCATGTGCTACCTCCAGTTTGCCAAGGTAATTTGGAATTCTTATTCTGTACTCTCCTGCCATTTATTTCAGTCTGGCTAGCAGAGTAGTCTGGCCTTTCCTCTGTTCTTGTAATGCATAAAAATGTCATCTGCAAATGAATAACAATTAATAAAAGAAATACTCCAGATCACAACCCATTTGTGAGGAATACATATAACTGGATTCTGGACAGACACTATGGAGCCTTATTCAGTATCAGCTTCCATTGTAACAGTGAACTCTGACAGTTCATCTCTGACACTGATTTTCTGAAGTCATCTGAACTATATATTCCTAGCTGACATATGATGTGCCAATGTAGGCAATATTGAAAACATTTGGGAAGTTGGGCAACACACATTGCCAGAGAGTAGAGAACCGACTCTTATCTGATTTTATAAATGGTCATTTGTTTTTCCTCTGCCAAATCCAGAGCTCTTCCCGCTTCCTATATAGAATTCCTGGCTTTTATAAGCTGTTCTTAATGTACCCTGTATTATCACCTTTAATGTTGTTTTACTTCCTCTGGAATATGACCGTTGTGCAATATCAAGCAACAACAACAGAAAATTAAACATTGTTACATGTTTAATAAATATTATTACAAGTGTTTAGTGAATATTTTATCTGAAAACTCACGATACTTCTAGCTCAGGACTGAGACTTTCAGCAATTCAAAATATTCACCTGAGAAACAAAAGCACTTTACATTTAGAAACTACAAGAGAACATGCAGTTTTTGTCTTGCAGGAAAGTGCTAAACTGTTCCACTTGCTTTTAGAGCATGTGACAGATAACACAGCTGTTCCCATTCTAAAATGTGGCTAGAAATATGCAGGACAAGAGACTAAGATACCTCAGTTGACCCGTCTGATTATAAAATGGGTGACTCTTCATACAATAGAGCATGGATGATGTTAGGGTATGAGGGAGCAAGCCAAGGATCGTTGTGCTTTGCAGGAAAAAGTGGTACACAGGCAGAAAACAGTCTCTCTTGTTTTTCTTTTTTTTGGTCAAAATACTGGTATCAAAGAGCAGTATAATAATTTAGCACACCAGCTGTTGCCTGTAGTGAGGTTTTAGTTTTACGGACTTCAGTGCAGAAAACTCAGTTCAAGAATCACCACACAGCTCCTTGAAAAATGTATCATAGCAGGAACCATGCAGGTACTGAAGATCCAACCCTGATGTTATACCTGGAATAAAAATAGAGACTTACATTGATTTTTTTTGATAAAATTTGATAGTATTTTGAGTGCATGAGAGTAATTTGCAATATTTTAACTTCTTAGGCTCTTTATAATAGTTGTGGGAGTTTTCTTTAGGAGAATTCTACTCCTTCCCATTCTGGCTCAAATAAAATGGGAAGCTAAAAATACAAGAGTTTCATTCAAAGTCTATGGGAATAAGATGGCCATGACATGCCTATAACTCTCTCTGAAAATGCTTTTAGTCTCTGGAGAGATCATATTGAGATGGTTGTGAGTAATACATTGTGGGAGTTTTTCCCTTTAACACAGCTGTTGTTTTAATCATGTGCCAAGGACTTAAAACAATTGTGATTTATCAGCTAGGGAAACAGAAACTTGATGTCATACCCCTTGCCAGATTTTGTAAGATTGGATCAGTATTTTTGTCTATTTTTATTTGTCATGAGGAAAAAATAGACTTTCTGTTTTGTTACGTTGTCTAAAATTAGAAAAATTGGATCAGGGTAAAAGTAAACTTTGCACATGGTATCACAATCCTGAAATAGTAGATGAAACACCAAATTAAATTTTAAGATAAGGCCAATAATAAAAACTTCAAAATTATTTGCTTGAGTAGAAAATATAATTTAATATTTATGGATTTATAAAGTTAAATAGTGGCTTTTTAAATTTATATCACTCTTTCTCAGTACATAAGTTCATGCATTATTATACTGGTGAGATGGCAGCAGGCTTGGTACCCTCATGCAGTGCACATTCTCCTTCCTTCATTTTTCCTGTTACTATATGGAAAGGTTTAAGAAGAGCTTGGTATCAGCCATTTGGCTGGAATTACCTGCCCGTGTGGGCAGGTGCAGTTTTACCTAAGTGAAGACAAGAAGATTCCACTGGAAGGCAAACACAGCCCGTGAGCTCCGTGACACGGCTGAAGGACATAACATGGAGCAGATATAAATTTTAACCTCTCCTCGTCTCCCATTCATCAGTGGTTCTGTGATTGATGTCTGTCAATGCTCTCAGGCATGTTGGGACTGTCCTGGGCAGGGCCAGGAGCTGGATTTGGTGATCCTTGCAGGTCCCTGCTAACTCAGGGTATTTCATAATCTTTCCTTCTGAGGTATGCAGAAAAAGACGACTTCCTCACTGGATGGGAATGAAGTATATTTTACAGCCTTCTAGACTCTTTTCCTTACTGTCATGTTACTAATGTTTTGCTTGTTTAAAACCAGAAAGAAGATTATTCTTCTCAGCAGCGCTGAGTAGTTGCTAAGAGAGCACAAATTCCAAATCCAGAGACCTTTTCTGAGAGTAATTAGGCTGTGAATTTGAGTATCTGTGCTTATAAAGGATTTAGACATAACCTTATGTTCTTCAGTGAAGCTGTTAGGAAAAAGTGTGATTTTAAAACCAATAAATGCAGTTTTATTGGGGCACTTTAACTTAAAGTTGGTGTTACTTTTTATTTTACATTCAACATTTGTTTTTACTGGGTAAGCCTATGCTTTTTTTTTTTTTTTTTTTTTTTTTTTTTAGTGTAATTTTTCCCAAGGTTTTGCTTTTTATTTTCAGTCTTGTTTGGCACCTTAAGGTGCTGATAAAGTCTACAATTTAGCTTTCCTTTCCTTCCTTTTTATCCCAGCTGTCATGTATGAAAATTTTGCTAATTTCACTGTCAGATCAGCATGTTTTCCCATCTCTTGAAGTCATGTTGATTAAAATAAACCAAAAATTATGATAAATATTAAATGCATTATCTTTTCCCTAGATTTACAGGAAATCTGAAAGGCTAAACAATGATACTTGCAATCTAAAGAAGTATGCCCATCACACACAGATCTTTCTGTTTTTAGCAGCCAGATTTTTCATTGTTTATTCTGTGAAGTCAATCAAGCCCTTTGAGTGAACAGTGTATTGTCTAAGGTGCAGATCATGTGCATGAAAACAGACTAATTATGCTAACATTTAAATGGTAAATTCACAATAAAACTCTTCAAACGGGAAAATATTATAATATGAATGTAGGAACTGTGGCTCTATTACAAATAGGATTATTTTATGTACTATTCTACAAGCCAAGTGTTTATTTCCAAACACTTGCGGTTTGCAGAAGTAAATACAGATTCATAGCCAAGGAGAAGGTTATCACCCACATAAGCATAGCAAAAATAGGATGGCTGCCCTGATGATATTGATTACACTTGATTTTTGGTTTTTGCATGCAATCACTTCTGTCACTTTTTTTAAGCTTTGAACACTATAAAAATCAGCCAGTCCAGCAAAGGTGGTTAGCATGATTTCAGCTTCGGCCTCATTGGGGTTTATCTGCTCATTTTAGAGAGATCTAAATGATGTTCTGAATTATTTGCTGATTTCAAAGCCTGCACTCATTCACCATGTGAATTTACCTTTTAACTTCATTAGGAAGAAGATGAGCTATTCTTTCAAAGTACTTATTTGTTTTTAAAAAGAGCAATTAAAATTTTCCATCTTTATCTCATGGTATTTCCAAAATTGCCTAATGAACAAGGCAGGTGATTGAAGTCAGGCGCTGCACTTGTTCGCTGCTGCTTAGTGTGATTCAATATAAGTGCATTTTCTTAAAAATAGGGCCTTTTTTGGCTCTTTTTCTCTCTAGATACTGCATATGTGGTTGAAGTTCTTTTCTTTCTAACTTGATTTTTTTTATTTCCTTCCATGTGAAGGGTTTTGAACCAGATATAGAACAGTCTGTATCCTACCAGAGGAACTGAAAATTAAAGTGTTCTCTCATGCTGGGTTGAGATGGTGGTTCAGTTGTGCCTGTTTACTTCAGTGCTGGGCAAAGCATATGGATACAGACTTTTTCAGTATTATTTTGTTCTATCCAGTAGACCTAAAAAATAATACTTCTGTCTGTTTGAGACAGGGCATAGTCAGCTGTTCCCCTAGTAACAGCTAGTTTATAGACTGGCTGCTTATTTTGATGAGATCTCAGTTATGCAGCATTAGAGAGCAGATGCTCCTGGTGTAATCTGATAGTAATTTTTACTCTATTTGCTAATTTGTAGTCAAGGATAGAGGATTTGATGAGACCAAGGCCTCTGTGAAACCTCCACCCTACTTTACCTCAAGCTGATCCCCTGACCTCAAAGAAAGAACAAACAGTTCTGCAGTAACTTTTTTTTTTAAAATGTGTGTGTGCTGTACCTTAGTTATGTTCAGATGAATACAGAGCACCAATGAGATAGTTTTGAAGAGGCTTTTTCATCCTTGCTAACTTTTGTCAATGGTTGGCAAATAGTTTTATAGCAGATTTAAGCACACTTTTGTTAAGAGCAAATTGGAATAGATACTTTTTGGCACTAACAAATGCTAAAGAGAGTAAGAAATGAGGAAGAGGAGCTCTGAAGGAGAAGATAGCAGTAACAATCTAGGTTTCAGCATGTGGTAATTTTAGAATTTATCATGTCAGAAAGTTTTTGCACAAAGCAGTAGACATGCAGCTGGAATTAGTGACTGATTTATCCCTGAGGTACAATTAATTATTTGAGGATTTTTGCTTCTGTTCTATGTTGTTGTTTGTTTCTTTACTGGAACTGACTGTCACAGATAAAATCTTTTTAATTTCGTAAACCTCATTTTGTGCAGTCTATTGGTTAAACATCAGCACAGGCACACAAAACCAGATGGTGGTGTATTTCTCGGCCTGAGAGCAAGGAAGTCAAGGCACTTGTTCATATTAATAGATCCTCTTTTGTGGTTGCTTTAATTGTTCACTATTTTAATTAGTCTACAGAAGTTTTAATTTAAAGAATTTGCAAATCAATGTGTGGCATACAGATGTTAGTTTCCAAATCTGTATCAACACTTTTACGAGAGGCTATGATGGTAACCCTACTTTTTTCCCCAAGATGTTATAGTAATTTTTGTCATGTCTGTGTATAGCTGTGTCCTTATTTCCCTCTGGTTTTACAGGGCACAATGACTACATGTGTCCTGCCACTAACCAGTGCACCATTGACAAGAACAGAAGGAAGAGTTGCCAGGCCTGCCGGCTGAGAAAATGCTACGAAGTGGGGATGATGAAAGGTGGTACGTACACAGCCATCATCAAATCTTCAGCATTGCTGTCTGCCTTCCTGCCTTTTAACTTCATTGGGCTGCTGGTATGGTTTCTAACTAAAGGAGGGAGGCACTGATTTTATTGAGTTGAAGTCTATTAAATCAAAATGATTTCATTAAATAAAAAGTTAAAAGCTCCAGAATATCATTTTATCTTGTTCAAATTTTCATGAAAAATCAGAGGACCATTGATTTCAATAGAATTAGAATTCCTCTGGTATTATTTTTAACTCGGTGTTCTTTGGTCTTTCATGGTAGGCTTCAAATCCTGATGAATGAAATTTAACCCAAGATTTTTCAGCATTTTGCAGTTCAGTGGGAAGAGCATTGGTAGTCTCAAAATAGTCCATATTAGATAAACTTCTGGATATGTAATTTTCGTTCTGTGCATATTGGAAGGGAAAGTTAATTTCTCTTTTCTGGTGCTGGACACGTATTTTAGATGTGAATTAATTTAACCCAACAGTATTAAAGGCTTACTCATTTTATAAGAACTGTGATTAATGCCACTTTCCTGGAAAATTTGTATTACTGATGGCTTGTTGTAGCCTGCTAAAAATTTCACATTGCTTGTATCAATGAAGAGTAATCAGTAGCTGTATGGAAACCTGTATCTATGGGAAAAAAGTAGCAAACTAGTAAGTGCACAGGGCAGAAGGGATCCCATGTATTTTGTGTGTAAAGAGCTAGTTAGATTACAGACTGGTTCTTCCTTTCTTTGGCACACCTAATGCTTACTTATGCCACAGAAAGTCTGCTGCAAGAGAGAAGAGGAACTCATCATGTTTGTCCTTTCCTCAACAAATCATTTATAAGTCCAGCAAAGGTAGGCCAGGTCTGAGAATCTTAGGAGAAAAAGGGAAAGACTAAAGAAAAAATGATCAGTTGTTGCTGCACCTGAGATTGGATCTGCATTTTTCTCAACTCAAGGATTAGGAAAGAGCTGAGACTCATTTTATAATATCAATTTTGGGATGCAAGCAGGAGGAAGATGTAAAATCTGCTTTTTCTTCTAGAAGTTAAGACAATGGTTTATTTTTTTCATGAGATTTTATGTATTGATCTGAACATCCTGGTTTATATGATTATAACTTTTCAAAGGGTATGTAGTTAATATCACAGGTATGATCCAGAATAGATAGAAGTTCAAGAAAGTCACACTAAAACCAGGGAATCCATTCATGAGTATGACATGCAGATTTAGCTTTGACCTTTGTACACATGGCTGATCATAGCTAGGATTTATAATTATGCTTTATGTGGATGACATTGCATTTTTCATTTGGCACATTTACTTCCAATTCCACTTACATGTATTTAATTAATGATCCACTCTGCCAGTGTTATGTTTTTCGTATGTCTTCTCTAGGATGCAGGTTCTAATAGGTTTTTGACCATTCTATATGTAACTGTTTCACTCTCATAAAAACGGTGAAGATTTCTCAAGAAGCATTGTTTTAGATTAAAAAAGTCCAAAAGAAATACTGCAATTCTGTCCAAATTTTCTTTCAAATATAAATGTTCTGGAATCGTTATTTCATACAGTGCTTCTCACCTGAGAAAAGTCATCTGGATTTCATCCTTTCCTTTCCTTTTAATGCTTTTAAGATTTTTATAGTCACTACAGGAACTGGCAGTTCAAAAATAGTCAGTGTTGTGGTGTTTTGTTTGTCAGAGTTTATTGTTTTGTTGCTGTTGTTTTTCTTCTTTTAAGAAACTAAACTCACAGTTTATAAACAAGGAGAGCAGGATCAGCATAAATTGTATCTGCTCTTATAGTACTGCTAATAATGCATGAAGTTCATCACTGGTTCATAGACAAGAGTTTTAAAATATTTATTTTATGAAGTCTTGGAAAAAAATCTCAAGATCCCTCAATTACAAGTAATAAATCTGTCATGCGTGCAGATGACTTCAAGGAAGGTGAAGTTAATGTACATGAAATAAAAGATAAAAAGTTTTTCTGGAGTCATCATTGATCCCCTGCTGGCCACTTGAATGTGTGAGGAAGAAAAACCTAAGTTCTTCTAAATCTAAACCTAAACTCTTCTAAATCTAGATCTTTATAATTGTCACATTTCTCTCAGATGAAGATAAAGGTTAAGTAAATATTCTTATCATGCCATATGGCTTAACTTTAGGTGATAATGTTTACATGGTTTTAATTTTTAATATTTTTTTTTCTGAGGAGAGCCATGAAGATTTTCTTTTTTAATAGATAAAATGGAACTTCTCTTCAACATACTAAATAATGTAGCTCTGTGATTTGCTCAAGATTCACAGTGTTCTCCAATAACTCCTAGTTCTTGTGATTGGATCTTTTAATTTAAAACATCACTTTATGCTCATTTTGAAGGATTTGCCTTTTTTTAAGGCATTAATTCTATCATACACTTGAATATTTGTTTGTGCCTTATTTCACTTTTATCTCTGTCTCCACAATTTGCTTATGATGATACAACCTTTAGATATAGTGGAAAACACATGTAATCTTTCTTTCCCCCAAATGTAATTCGTTTTTATTCTACACTTAATTAGCTGAGGTTTCTCAATAAATTTTAAAATTTGCCAACTTCTGACTTTTATTTAAGTGATTTGAATAATTTAAGTGATATGAGTAATAACTGATATTAAATATGGACTTTCAGTAAATATTGTGGAAGGTAGGCAAAATCTTCATTAAATGTCTCTGGTTAATTCTAAACATCTGATATAGAATATGGCTGCTGAAGTTGTCCTCACAGAAGGTCACTTAATGCAGACTGAAAACGTTCATATATATTATTTTTGGTAGAGTGGACACAACTGAAATGTGTTTTAGAGGCTTCATGCAGAAAAAAAATGCAGGCTTCAAGTGGTCCTTGAACTGTGTGGAAGGAACATTTACTGATGAGTTCCTCTTATGAGTTCCTGTGGAAATTTTACTGATTTTTTTTTTTTCTTCCCTGTTCTTCAGTCTTTTAAAAACTACTTTCAGGACTGAAGAGTTTTTTTTTTTTTTTCTCTGCTCTTGTGTTTGCAAGTGTTTCCTTCTGCATCTGTTACTGTGCTGCTTCAAGAGACAATTAGACTGCAAGAATCTCTGCTGATGCGGCGGGCATCTGAGGCGTAATTTAAAGCTGTTATATTTTGTCCAAATACTTCATTCTCTCTTTCTGAATAAACCCTTAAAATTATGTGTTATTAATTAGTCTGTGCTCTCCTGTTTGTAAATGAGGATAAAGTGGGCACATTGAGTAAGATCCTTGCCATGTCCCTTTTACTTCTGTTCTGTAGCATGGGGGAGAAGCCTTGTTTTTGTTTACAATCTCCTGATGCCTTCTTGAGGTTGGTTTCTGTCCTGGTTTGGGGAGTGTACTCCAACTTTCACATGATGCAGGGTGCCAGCTTTCAAATGGAGTTGTTACAGCAGCTGCAACCCTGAAGCTCCAACCATATGTAAAGTGCAGGTGACCCCTGCTCTGATACAGACCTAGTTTTCTGTTTCTCCATTGTTTTAAAAGCTTTCTGGTGACTTGGGCCCAAAGACCCTAATTTTATGAAACCAAAAGCACCTTGTTTTTTTGGTTTTTAATAATTATTTTCATAGTGTGGTAAGTCAATGAGTGCTTCTAGTAATTAGCAGCATGCTGCATTCTTCCCTTCCTTTCAATGTGTGACAAGACAGATTTATCTTTAATGCTGTGCGGAATAAGAGCAACAGGGTCTGAGTGGGATTCGTGGCTATGGCAAAAAAATGCCATAATGCTAAATGCCAGATACCTAAAGGAAAATCCATTATTTGCCTGATAGTCCATGTTTAACCACCCTGACACCTACATAATTCTTTCCCTTGTTGAATGCTGATGGCTTCCTAGCATCAAATCATAGGAAATGTGGCTATCAAAGATTTCAGTGCTCATGTGCTACATTCAGATGGTGACTTTGTATATGACATGGGGTATTTACTGTCTTTGAACAGCCTGAAATCTCAGGCTGTAGAGAGAAGATTCTCTGTACTCTTTGTTGTGATAATGAAATTAGAGTGTTACAGCACATTTGAAGCCTACGTCCTGCAGTGTTACCCTCACAAATTGCCTGAGAATGCTTCAGAAATTACTGTGATACAGCCCAGGGAGTGAAACTCTCTGCTGGCTGTAACAGGGTGCTAAACCCACATGCCATTGCACTATAGACACTTTCATTAACTCCTAGAGACTGGAGTCTCTAGGTTTCAGTTTTTCTCTTACATTCTTTTGAAATGGTTTATCCACCTCTAAGCCAGTCTGGTTCAGTGCAACAGTCTTGCTGAAGTTTAAGATAAATTTTTACCGGGAAAATGAAAAAACAATTTTTTTCATTCTGTCAGAGAAGGACCTTGCTGATTTTTGTCTTTAAATTGAGAGATCGTACTTCCTTGCTGAATTCTATATTTATTCATGAAAAAAGGCTTATTATTCATGAAAAAAGGGTTATTAAAATAATTCTCAAAAGCAGAAGTAAATTGATGTCTGATTCAACAACTGGATGGGCTCAAGGCCTTCTACATTTTCATGTACTTATCTTTTAATTAACTATTATATTTAAAAGAGAAATTAGTGAATGAAAGGAAATGGATTGTGGATGTGGAATGATTCTGGTTTGTTCGAGGAGAACCTCAATGGTGCTTATTAGACATACTGTTCTGTACTCAGCCAAATAGCTGTAGGTGGGGCCTGATAAATGTATGAGGAAATGTACTCTTTAAAGTTGGAACTGTTGGGCCAAAAGCATGTACTTGTGCACATTTGAAGCAAAGTTTTGTGAATTTACAGCAGTTTTATGGGAAAATAAGGTGGAAATGAAATCAGATTTTTTTGTGAAGTATTTTTTCTCCTCTTTGCACACATGCAAAGGGGATCGCTGCCATTAAATTGTCACAAAGTACAATCCTCCTGTGTTCTGCCCCCAAAATTAGAAAGAGAGACAGTAATTGTGAACACCTTCTCCAAAGATGATTTATCTTCTTATTCCACTACATAAAATGATCTGTGCTAGAAGGAAATCTAGGAAGTCTTTTGTTGAGCCACCTGCTCAAAGCAGATTCAGCAGTGAATTTATACATAGTTAAGACCTTTCACAGCCAGGTGGAAACAGGATAAAATGGGACAAATTGTCTTATGCTTAGTTATATGCTATAACTGGATATGTAAAAAAAAAATTAATGAAGAATTAATGCAGAATTTTTAATGTTTAACTCTTGAACATTTGTTTGAAATTGTAAAGCTGATTGTAGTTGTATATTAGTTTACATTGGATTTTTGGCCTTTTCATACTTTTTCATTACTTGAGTAATTCCTAGAGTACCAGAGCTGTAAGAGTGCTCAATAGGGGCTTTTTATAAGATAATTTAGTGGTAGGACAAAGGCTAATGGCTTCAGACTGGAAGAGGGTAAGTTTGGATGAGAAAATTCTTTTCTCTGAAGGTGGTGGAAAGACACTGAGGAACAAGTTGCTCAGAAACATTGCCCTATCCCTGGAAATGTTCAAGGCCTGCTTGAATGGGGCTCTGAGCAACCTGGTCTAATGAAAAGTGTCTTTTACCATGGCAAGGAGATTGGAACTAGATGATCTTTTAGATCCTCTCCAACCCCAAACTGTCCATGATTCTGATTGTGTGCTTCTGGCTCTTCTCTTGGTTACACATTTATAGTTCAGTTCTAGCACTCAGTCCTGGTACCAGGCCAAATACCTCCAATACTCAATTTCTAAAATGTAGCAATTAAAATTTCTTGCTGTTTTTGAGATTTATACCAATAGACTCATTGTCCTAATATGACTGGCTTTCCCAAATCGTGGTTGATGTAAAGGTAGAGAATGTTCCTCAAAAGGCTTTCTTGTGATCCCTGAAATGTCTAAAGGCTCATGTCTAGGAATGGGGCAGTTGCCATACTTACTGTAACCAAAACTTGGTATGAGTTTATCAGGAGTGCCAACACTGAAAGGGATTAATTTGAATGATGGGTTAATTGAACTTCTCTTGTTTCACTTATACATGTCCTGAGATGCTCTTTAGGTGCGTTATGTGCTATGACTCCCAAAGACTGAATACAAAAATACAGATTAGGATGAATCATGCCTTGCACCTTCATCTTTAATTTAATAGATCATTGTTTCTCAAACTGTGCATTATGAATAGTCATTAGAGACCCCAAATGACATTTGCCTGCTTTTTAACAGCTATTTTTTGTAGTCTTTAAGACTTTACATGAAAGACCAGTTTTGTGATCTGCATTTTAGTCAGTAGGATTTCTGGGGCACTGAGATATGTAGTGTGACTTGGTCAGTGAGTAAGGGGCCAGGAGTTGAACCAGAATATTGGAATTTAAACCCCCACTGTGACTTCTCTCTCCCTCTGTCTCCAATAGAAGGGGATCCTGATTATAGAGGAGAAATCAGCCCCAATTTGGAAAAAGATAAGAGATTTTTTTTGAAAAAAATTCACATAAACAGATTATTTTTTTACTCAGGAGGAGGAGTCAAAAAGACTGTAACATCCAGGTGCACAGACTGAACACAAATTTGTTACTTATTTATAGTACTGAGTATCTAGATATCCTTGTCAGAAATCAGGCTGTTAAGCACTGTCATTTGGGGCGGTTCTGTTTGAGATTAGACATTAAATTCTGATTAATCTTTTTAGAAGATTTCAGACAATGTTTCTCATTTAAACTAATTGTCAACCCACCTGGGTTTTCAGCACAATTTGCATCACTGTTTCATTTTCTGAAAGAGAAATGGGAATGAAATAAGGGGCTGATTGTCTGAATCATATTCAAAAGAAGGATTTATTAGGCTATAAAATTTGAATTTGGAAAGTGGTGTTACTTTTCTGTGACAAAATAACGTATTTATGTAGAGAGATTCAAGCAGAAAAGTTCCCAAAAATCTCAAAAATCTTCAAAATCACCTTGGGTGGACCACCGTGCTAAGATACATTACAATATTAGAACCTACACTGCAGTCAGAGCTTTAGCAATCTCTGTCTGTTATAAATCTATCAGGAATGAAAATATGTTATTGACTTTTGCTTGTGTACAGCAGCTACAGTGACCTTATGTTTGAAAGGAAGGTATAGGATTCTGTTTTATTGCAAATGAAGCATTGTAAAGCTGTTGGATTCAGCAGAGGTGTGCCTCATGTGCCTACCTGTAAAGTGAAGTTGTTGTAGGAGGCTGTTGGGAGACAGATACCTCACTTGCATCTGCCCTTTGGACTCCAGGGCAAATTATGCTGAGACACTCAGTTTGTGTCCATAAGGGAACTGTTGGCTTGTTCACATTGTTCTACTTTTGCAGTCCCTTAGTTTGGCTAATTGCAGCAATGACACCAAAGTGAGTCTGGACTCAGCCCCAGAGGGCTTCTCCCAGCAGTTTAGTAAATCTTTCCCATCCTTGGACATTTGAAGAGAGACTTTGGAATTTCTGGTCTCTTCAAACCCAACTTCAGTTTCAGAAACAGGAAAATCTGGTTTCTTCCTTTGCAGACACTGGTGTAAAGGATTTGCCTGGCAGCTCTGCCATGGCCTGTTCTGTGCGTTCTCCCTTAACACTCGGATCATCAGTGGGGCAATTGACTCTCTGCCTCTCTGAGAGATTACCTTCTTATTTATAATATCTTTCACTTACCACATACATTTTCTCTTTTATTGTCAAGCAGGGTTTTATTTAGAAAACATTAGAGATTCTTTCTCTCTAAAACAGACATTCTTTCTCTCTGGCAATTTTCAACAGCACGCCGATGAGGTAGGTTGGTCATGAAGAGCATCAACATTGTTTGGAAGAGAAGGTGCTTCCAAGCACATTTGAAACACTCTTTTGACAAACTGACAAAATTACAGGCTGTTAAGGCTACAAGGCTGTGCATGTATACAGAAGTGTCAAATGTCTCTCCTCTGGGGCCTGCTGACAAGGAGCAGAAGTGTGGACAAAGAGCCTCAGGTTCAAAGGTTGTTCCAGGCTGGAAAGTTAGCTGGTAAACCGTTTACCCATCACTGTTTCCAAATCCAATCATCATTCCTTCTTTTTGTTGCCCTCTTAAATAAAAAAAAAAAAAAAGAAAAAGAAAAAAGGTCAAACGAAACCAAACAAAAAACCCCAAACCAAACCCCTCCCAAAAAAAAAAAAAAAAAAAAAAAAGGAAAAAAAACAAAAGGAAAAAAAGTGTGGCTACAAATTGTTGTTGATTGACCAAATTTCTAACAAGAAAGAAATTGAAAAATGTTATACAAACCAGTTCACAGGCAATGTATTTAACTTGAATAAAATTGGAGATTATTTATGTTACATCTTCAAATCTAAAATGTAATACTCTGTAGTTCACACACAGACAAACAAATTTGAGTCTAATTCATCTCCTCCTATTCTTCCTCTAAATATTCTCAAATATTTTATATGAAGGTATGAAAGTGGAACTTTTTTATTAGCAGTAGGTAGGAAAAAAAAGGCTGTTTTATAGCTGAGATTCAGTGCTCATTCAGTGCATTTTTAATTTTGGATCTTTTGTTTTAATGATCTGGAATTTATTTTTTGTTTTTCTTTAATGACATATGGGAAAACACTAGGGAAGTATTTAATATGGTTAACATTTCTTTCACAATCATATAATCATAGAATCTTGAGTTGGGAAGGATGTTAAAGATCATCTAGTTCCAACTCCCCTGCCATGGGAGTGTCATATGCAATTTTATTGTCCATATGCAATTTTACTGCTGATTAAGTTCTAATTATTTGATTATATAATTACTTAGCAGTTTTGAAACCTGTCTACATGTCCAAAAGTCTGACTGAATTTACATATGAAGCTTTGTAGAACTGCCTTTGAAAATCTTGGCTCCTGCAGCTTTAAAACTCAAGTGGAAATTGTTTTAGAGCTCTTGCAAGATGCACAGTTCTTCAATTTTTGCTAGCACATTGTCTTTTGTAACACTTGACAATTAAGGTTCCTTTATTTGATGAACTGTTAAATTAAAATGGATGCATTCATATATTTAAAAAACCCTTACAGAATCATTGCACTTTTGTCAAGGAAATTGTAGTTTGATAGAGTTACCTTTTTTGGAATTAGTGGCTGTGCATCACTATTATCTCTCTTTAACAGAGATAAAATTTGATTAAGTTGAAGGAGCTTTGGTGGCACTTGCATTTTTCAGAGAGATACTCACTCCTATTTAGTTCAAGAAAGTGAGTAAGTTTGTTGTTTGTCCATCTAGGTAAAGAGTTAGTAGTAAGGTCTATTAATCTCTGATGAATATGATACAGATTCAGAGACCTTTCTGTCTGTGATCATAAAAGCTGGTGATGTAATGCAGAGGGAATGCATACACTTACTGACTTTTTTTTCAGACTTAGTCTCTACAAAACCCAGTAGTAAAATTGCTGCAGTTGGATGATTGGTTGACCTTTTTTTAATCCTGAAATAAAAATGCAAAAAATTAATTTGTGGGAGGCATCTCCTCCAAACTGGTTTCGTTCAGCTTTCCATAATGCGCTGCTTATTTTGTTCTAAGGTGAAGAAAAGCCAGTGTTAGGCTTTCAGATGAATTAAAAATAAAACTATTGTTCTTATTTAACATTTGGTTTATTTGTAAACAGCCAAATATGCTTACATTTGCCATCCTTTCTCTGTTAAGTAAAATCCTCATCACGTCCTTGTTTTACTTAGCAAGGCAGACCTGGACTAAGTAAAAGCAAACACACAAAAACTCTGATCTTCCAGTAATCTATATGATGGAGCCTTAATGCTGAAGTTGCCCTACTTATATTTACTAACCTTTAATGGATTATTTTGTCTCTCACATTTGGCCTACAGATTTCTAAATATACCACCTTCTAATTTATTCACATTTCTCCATGGTGTGAAAGAGAACCTCTTCCTGTCTGTCCTGAACCTTGCTGGGGTATTTTCATTTGAAACCTTCTTGTGTTAGAAGAGGAGTTTTAGCGTTCTGTACCTTATTCATCCTATTGCTATTCCTGATTTTCTAGTCTTGTATCTGGCTTGCAGGCTGACCAGATATAGTCAATATAGATATTTCTTACACCAAAGTTGTTTCACATTTCAAATAATCTTACTTGTTTTTCTCCTATCCCTTCTTAATTTATTTTTATATCTCTTTTTAATTTGGGAAGAACAGAACTGCATGCAGTGTTCACTGTAGTGTGCCTCACAATAATAAACTCTGTGATTTATGAAGTTGTTCTGTCCTCCCTTCCTTTCCTAGTAATTTCTAGCCTTCTGTTTACTTTCTAAACTTATCTGATGTTTTTATAGTATTTTTCTAACCTCAACTTCTTGTTTATGAATTATGTCAGCCTATCTATTTATGAGTATGTTGAACAGCATAGAAAGAAAATTTCTAGATGAGAAGCTATAAAATTTGGAATGTGAGAAAGTTAACAAATGCTTTAATTTCTGTGAACCATGTGGGCTTGTTCATGTGATTATTTATACATGTTTCACAGGGCAGTTTAATTCAAAACCCTTAAACTGATATAAAACATACAACAAATACAACAAAAATATCTGTTACAGATAGAGCATGCCTGCTATTGAGTATTGCAAGGAAGTTACCAGTGAGAATATCTCTATGATGACAATTTGCCAGAATAAGTAGTGTTTTTGTGAATAGCAAGAATCTCCCTACCTCTCCTTAACAGGAACTGCTCAGTGATAGGAAAGATTGGTATTGCTGAATGAAAAATGGGAACAGCAACACGCCTGAGAGTTTTGGCTTAGAATTAGTTTAGTGACTGGGACAGTGTAGATAGGTTAAGTAATAGGAGTGATGAGAGATTTACTGAACTCCCTTTATCTGAATAGATTAATGGAAGAGAATCACAAAGCCCACTAGATTTTGAATGAATTAAACATAAAATGCCTAATCTCCAAATACTAATTCAGTGTTGAATTTATAATTCAAGAAAGAGGAAAAGAGATTGAAAGATTCTCCCTGTTACTTTGAGGCTGAGAAGAACAACATTTATATGAAAGATGTGAGATGAAAATGCTGCCAACTAAGACTGGGATTCTAAAGGTTTGAAATTTTGTGGTGTCAAGAGAGCTGAGCAAATGTTGTGTTTCCCTTTCCCCAACCTTTAGAAAGACCTGTACTGATTGCTTGCAAGTATTTTTGGTTTGTTTTGTTTTGTTTCAAATGTTTTCCTGATTTCTTGAATGGTTTACATCTTTATTCTCTGTAGATACTTCTTTTGCATTTCAGGCTGGGACTAGTGCTGCTTTTACCTATTGCATGAGAAGTCCAGCATAAGCAGCATCATAAGCTGCCTTCTCATATCTCAATTCCTTGTGTGCTTTTCTTATTACTTGGTTGTCCTCCCTTGCCTCCACTTGATGATGGATTTAAGTTTTTGACTCAGTCTCAAAATGCCTGATACTCCTCCACTTAGATCCAGACTTAACCTTCCCTTTATGGTTGGAGTCCATGTGGGCTTTATCATTGTATTTTTCTTGTAACTTTTCCACAAAGGGAAATTTTGTTCCACTGCAAAGGTCTTATGTTGTTTGAATTGGTATGGCAGACTTGATAATATCCTAAGTTCAGGGTCATACAGTGCAAAGCACATTGCAGAAATGTGCAGTAATGACAATAATGGTTTCTGTTGTGGTTTATTTCAGCCTTTTGACAGTAGGTCTCCCACATTAGAATCTGAGGTCGTAATTATCTCTCCTTTTCGTACTTATGTTTATCTACTTAAATGGCATTCTTTATTGCTGTATAAACTCATCTTATAATGGGAACTTTCTTGAGTATTTTTTATATAATTATGAAGTTCACAGGCTCCATAATAGGATGATGTTTAATTAAAATAATTGGTGACTTTAGGCAAAATATTCTAGATAATTTTTGAGAGCTACTTCTGTGATCCGTCTGACCTGCCAACATCATTAATTTATCATTGCTAATTTATAGACTAATGGTCTGCTAGAGGTTGGGACATACTTTGAAGTTTTGGGCAATAAAGAAATATTTATTTGTTCCCAATAACTGACTTTCCTTTTGCTGGGTTAAGGCAGCGGTACAGTATCACTGTAGTCTGGATTTCTGTGTGAGCCCAACTGATCTGAATTTTAGGAAGGGGTGCACTATTCCTGACACTATACTTTAAAAAATAGTTTTTCTGTCCAGCTACTGGTGTAAGGCTCCTGAAGAAGTCTTAGTCAAGACTCAGCGCTGCCTGAGTCTATCAAAGCATCTGCTGTTGACTGAAGCCAAGTGTACGTAACACCTAAGTTCAAGGGAAGGGGTTGATGGTATTCTTGTGTGTCTCTAGGAATCCGGAAAGACCGCAGAGGTGGGCGAGTGATGAAACAAAAACGCCAAAGAGAGGAGCAGGATTCCAGGAATGGGGAGGCTTCTTCAACAGAGCTGCGAGCTCCCACCCTTTGGACAAGTCCGCTGGTGGTTAAGCATAACAAGAAGAACAGCCCAGCCCTGTCCCTGACGGCAGAACAGATGGTCAGTGCCTTGCTGGAAGCTGAGCCACCCCTGGTTTATTCTGAATACGACCCAAACAGACCGTTCAATGAAGCCTCTATGATGACCCTGTTGACCAACCTTGCAGACAGAGAATTGGTGCACATGATCAACTGGGCAAAGAGAGTTCCAGGTAAGGAAAAAAGCCCATGTAAACTATAAAACCTGTAGATTAAAAAAAAAAAAAAAAAAACAAAACTAAACAAAAAAACCCAACAAACCCACATACTGATTTTCTGACAAACTATTCTCAATTAATTCAAATTGTTCATTTAAGTATAAATACATTAACAAAATTTACAACATTAAAAGAAGTTTATGTTATATTGGTCAATAAAATGCTATTGAGCAATGTAAGTGACTTTTGAGGAAAGATTTATTCAAGAAAAGTACCTTCCCCACTCTGTAGAATGCTGGGCAGTTTTTTGTTTGCAAATCCTTCTTTTTTTCCATACAAAACTCAACAAAATTAAAGATTGAAAGAGATTATTGGTCAAATCCAGTCAATTTGACCTAATCAAATTATTTTAAATATTTTGATCTCCTTAGAAAAGGGTTACTCACACATATGTAATGTAAGCCATAAGTTCAGTATCACTACTAAGCCTGTAAGTACTACTAAGATTTATTTAGTTGCTGGGTTATAGTTTTGACTGTGAATTACAGATCTTTCATGAATTTTGGGTCTGAAAAACAAATCCAGAATAAAAGTTTTAGTATGAAATTATTTTTGATGCACTGTGATTCCCTCTTTTCCCAAAGGGAATTAGGGAATTGTAGGAAGTATGTAACATTTTTCTTTGAGTGTATGTTATATATTCATTCATGTAGTTCAGTTAATCAATATAAATGAAATGAGAGTGTAGTTTTGATGTTAAAGTTCATCACTTTTCACAGTTTCAATGTACACAAATACTCTTCATAAGATTTAAAAATTTGTAAGACCTTTATTGCACATGTCATAGTTTTATCTTGGTAAAAATACTGGCATACGTGGTAATTTATACTTAATAATTCATTGGAGTTCTGATCTTTTAAGTTTTTTACCGTAGCCATTTATTTAATTAAAATTATGTAGATGCTTTAGAAAGGGATGCTAGAGACAACTAACACAGCTCTCACTCACATAGTGCATTAACTCAAAAGAATTACACCCAGGTTATTCCATTTTTCTGTTTTACTTCATTTAAGCTTGGCAAGACTGTTCCTGGTAAATCAATAACCATGTCTTTTCCAGTCCTTAAGGGTTCCCTTTCAGCCACTTTTCACATGTCACTTTGTGGGCTCCAGCTATGATCAATGAGAACCTGTGTGTGTTTCATTTCTCATCGTATCTTATAAGAAATCACTTGAGAATTTTATTCTTGACTAAGTCATGGTGGTTGAAGCCTGATCTACAGTCTGTTCAAGTCAAGGGCAGTTCTGGTGTTAATTTAGGTATGTTTTGCATCATGCCATTACAAAAATGCTTTTGAAAAATGAACCTATGTACATAGTGTTAAAGCTATTCACTATAAAAACAGATAAATTCAAATTACCTTTCTATGGATTTTTAGAGATATAATTACTCTGAGTCTGTTAAAATGAATTAATTTTAATTCATGATGGATATATCACAATCTAAATTCATTATGTTGTCCAGCTGGAAACATTTGGTTTCTGTGACTTTTGATTTTGAGAATATTAATGGAAATGCGTTTAGAAATTAAGTAACATTGTCAGAGGACCAAGATCTGTTTTTTATTCAGAAATATCTCTAGAACTGCCTGTTACAAGATGATTAAAACTGGATAAAAAAGTTAAGTGATTTACTAAATAAAAACTTCAAATTTTAAGAAAGCATCTGAACAGGAAAATCAAATGTGTAAGGTTATCAACTCTTTCTGTAGAGCCAATGTATTTTACATTTAAATTTATATTAACAGTCAAAATAGCTCCTAAGGAGAAACTAAGCCCTGTGGCTTGATCATGTAAATCCATTAATAATTACTCTAGCAGGTGAGGTTTTCTACAGACCTGTTAAAATTTGGCTAGAATTAAATAAAAAAATCCTTTTCTGTTCATAGTTTGATCTCTTAGGCACTATAGAAACAATTATACCAAAGGAAAAAAGGAAAACAGCAATTATACCTAAAGCAGGACAGAGAGAATAAAAGAGTTTGGGGGTTCTGAAAGTACTGTACACCTAGCTGGTTCTGGGTGTTGTGGCCTGGAGAATAGAATGCATGGAAAAAAGCAGAAATTAAGGTGCATTAGAAAGTTGATTTAAAAGAATTCAGGTCCAATTGTTTACCCATCTCTACAACTGGGGAGATTTTTTATTCTCTGAGAATAAGAAATTTAGACCTATGTGCTTAAATATATATTTTTAAATCTCTTGTTCTCTAGGAAATGTTGTGTGCACATAGTTGCTGATATTAAGTTTTAGAAGCACTGATCACCTTTCAAAGAATGGGTCTTTGCTTGCAGAAGTTTTCTTCTGCTGGAACTTATTGGGAATATTTATAATTTAATGGAAATGTGTCTGACAATTTAAATTGCATTTTCACCCTCACAGCATGTTGCCATTGACTACTCCATTATTACTAGGATTTAAAGAATGCAGCTGAATTAGAGAGGATTTGTGTATGTGTTATTCATGAACTGGCGAACTGAATAACTTTTTAAAGTATTTGGTGTAACAGCATTGTGGAAATCCACTCAATTATTTTTCAGCTAATTTACTAAGGTTTCAAGCTTCAGGATCAAGGGTAGGAATATCCCTTTTTCCTAAAAAGTGAGTGTCCTTTTTAGAAATAGAAAAAAATCAGTTGCAGGAAATGGCTTCCCCTACGCACACTTCTCAAGCCTTGGAAACATCGTGCAAGTTCATTTACCTACATGCAGGATGTAGGCAAGCAAGGAGTAAAGTCTATATGAGTAGCTGAGTTGAAATCATATTTCATGGTGATCACAGAATTACAGGATATGCCATGTTGGAAAGGATCCACAAGGACCATTGGGTCCAAGTCCTGGCCCTGCTCAGCACCATCCCCAAGAGTCACACCCTGTGCCTGAGAGCAGTGTCCAAATGCTTCTTGAACTCTGCCAGGCTGGTGCTGTGACCGCTGCCCTGGGCAGCCTGTTCCAGTGCCCAACCACCCTCTGGGTGAAGAACCTTTTTCTAATGCCGACCTAAACCTCCCTGACATAATTTCAGGCCATTTGTTTGGGCCCTGTCACCACAGAGAGAGATCAGTATTTGCCCCTCCTCTGGCCTCATGAAGAAGTTGCAGATTGTAATGAGGTCTCCCCTCAGTCTCCTTTTCTCAGGCTGAACTGACCAAGTGACCTCAGCTGCTCCTCCTGCAGCTTCTCCTCCTGGCCCTTCACCATCCTCATGGCCTCCTTTGCATGCTCTCTAGTGGTTTAACGTTGTTACGTTGTGGCACCCAGAGCTGCCCCCAGCGCTGGAGGTGAGGCTGCCCCAGCTCAGAGCAGAGCAGGACAATCCCCTCCCTTGCCTGGCTGGCCATGCTGTGCCTGATGCCCCTCAGGACATGGGTGGCCCTCCTGGCTGCCAGGGCACTGCGGACTCAGGTTCAGCTTGCCACTACCGGGACCCCCAGGCCCCTTTCAGTGGCTCTGCTTTCCAGCCTCTCACTCCTCGGTGTGTCTGTACATCCAGGGTTGCCCTGTCCCAGGTGCAGAATCCAGCACTTTCCCAGGTTTAAATTCTTATGGCTGGTGATTGCCCAGCCCTCTGATTTATTGAGGTCTCTCTGCAGGGCCTCCCTGCCCTCAAGGGAGTCAGCAGCTCCTCCCAGTTTTATATCAGCTGTGAATTTGATCAGTATCCCTTCCAGTCCTGTGTCCATGTCATTTATGAAGATGTAGAAGAGCACAGGGCAGAGGATGGAGCCCTGTGGAACCCCACCAGTGACAGATCACCAACCATAGATCACCCCATTCACTTTAACCCTTTGTGCCCCACCCGTGAGCCGGGTGCTCACCCATTGCATGTTGTTACAAGGTAATTTAAGCAATTCCTTTGTACAACCCCTGAACACAAACACATACACTTTAGCCTACACCTCAACCCCAAAACTAGATTGGTTAGTGAAGCCTGAATACTTTTTTTGAAGAACATAGTAATATTTTTATTTTTGAATGTTAATGAATGAAAAGAACTTCTAGTGATAAAAGTAATTACTCATCTTTGAACTGAAGTATGAAAACAGCTTTGTGCTGGATATTTTGTCTAGAAGGATACTGTGAGAGAGTACTGGAAGCTTTACTGAAATCCCAAAAGACTACATTTTTTTTAGGAAGGAAGAAATTTATATCAACAGAGCATGAAAAGCAATGAAGATACAGCTTACAAAATAGAATAAAGACTTTCACGGGTATTTTTGGAGTTTACTTTGCTGTGTAGGCTTTAAAGAATAGTTTTTGGTTGGCCAGTCTTTCTGATCATATAAATAGGTGGGCATGGGAGAAGAAGGAGCTAATTAGATGTATTGGATAAAAGTGAAGCTATTCTACAAAATAGAGTAATATAATGTAATTTGTGGTAGAGTGTGTAAAATTATGTAGGCAGAGATCTGGTATAAAGAAATGCTGAGGAAAATGCTGAGGGAAATCTTCAAAATGAGATGAGTATCCTTGCAGACATGCCCTGATTGGGAAGGTCAGAACTAGTCTCAATCTTTGTTGCAACTAATTCAGCATCAGTTAAAACTTGCTTAAACTGGCTCTGCAAAGTTGGTGGTGTTAACCAGTTTTTTTTGGGGGGAAAGAGAACTTATGGCAGCTTCTATGCATAACCTCAGAAAATATCTTTAGTACCCAGATAGAACATGATTTTTGACTGGGATCAGAACAAAGTTCCCCTATGACAATGCAATTCATAGCATGCCAAGTACAAAAAAGCTTGTTTTAATTTTTTCTTTTTCAAAACCTTGGCCCCTAATACAAGTGAATTTGCCCAATTAAATGAACAAAAATCTTGTACAGTGTCCTATGACATAAACAAAAAATTCAGGGTTTATTCTTCAGGTGGCCTTATGGGGATTTAGGCTGCAGTCCTTCCAGGTGGTCTCTGTAAGATACTGAAGGTGCCTTTTGATTGTCTCAGCCAGTTGGAATAGCAGGCAGCTGCACGTGAGGTGGGTGCAAACAGATTGTGGTGGGCTAGACTTTACATATAAATTGAGCCTTTTACAATTGAATTTAATTTAATTGGGACAAATCACTAAAAATCACATGTAGGCAAGGAGTCGGTGTAGATGAACGTTCATTTCTGAATCACATACTCCTGAAAGATATGCCTTCTTAGGTTCTTGAATTACATAACATTTTGGTTATATAGTACCACATTCAGAATAGTCTTTAATAAAATGACCAAAATCATTACTCTGCTTTTCTACAGAAATGCTTTTATGTCAAGGGAATTAACTTATTGTATTTCATTATTCACTTACTATGTATTTAGTTTAATGTCTTATGTGGATAACTGTATTTTCTAAATGAAGCTGGCATTTTCAATGTAATCAACCAAACATTTTTGGTGCAGAATCTCCTGAGATGGTGAGACACATTACGAGCTTATGCAGTGAGCTCCTGGTAAAGAGTGTAGCTTTAAGGAAATTTTTTTGCACGGGTGAAATCTTTGGCAGTGTTGCTACAATCTTGTATAACTATTTACTACAAGTACAGTAGCTGTACAACTTAATAGCCCTAAAATGGTACACTGGGCATACAGGCTTTGAAGTTTTGAGATGATTCACAGTGCTGTACTTATTTTATGGCTTCATGAACCGAGGAGATAAACATTTTGGCACTGTTTTTTGGTGTTTTTTTTTTTTTCTTCTTTATTTCAAAGCCACAGAGGTTGCTGTTTTCTTAAGATATTGTTTTCCTGTTTGACCTTCTAAACTGCTCTTTTAAATCAGGAACAGTGTGTAAAAAGGCCAATAGCCACAATTTTACACTGCACTTTAGTGGCACCAAACCTTAAAAAAAAATGAGTTAGCTTGCAGTGGAAGGAAAGATGTCTTGGATGAGAGTGGTATGTGTTTATAACCCTTTAGATGTAGGAATGTTTATAGAGCTCCTAAATGTAGTGATCCTCCTGCCAATAATTTACGTTTATTTAAAAAAAATAATGGCTTGCAATTCCTGTAATAATTTTTAATAACCCTTTCAAAACATCTATTTTACAGTCTCTTCTCCTTTGCCTAACAGGCTTGCTGTGCAGATTTCTAAAATGTCATTAAAAACCCCACCTCTTTGCTTATCTCTTTAGTCTGTTGAAGTGATACTGTCTGCTCCCCCACTTCTTAGATGAAAAAACAGAGGAAGAAAATCTGTAAGCAAAAGAGAAATGAAAATAGGCATCTGGATCTTACTTTATGGCTGCTTTTGCTAATTTAGTTTCTGTGAAATGTCAATTTATTACTCTGAAATTGTAAGCATCAAACACTGTAGTGGAATAAAGTAAGCACCATTTGAATTTGAACATCAGATTGAGACATACTATTTGACGGAATGATTATGAAGAGCAGCAGAATTAAAATCATTGAGTATAAAATTAAAGCTTTCCATCCCTGTGTTTTCTCAGTCTGGTAAGCATCTTCAGTTTTTCTTGTCTATATTTGTGAAACCAAAAAAGCATTCCTTTCTGTCCTTCTCCTCCTCCAGCTTCTGGGTGCTGCATGCGAAAACTCCTCACTTATGAGTTTTAGTTTATCTCTAGAACTGTATTGTAGTGCTCTTAAAAAAGATTGGGTCTATTTCCTCCTGTACAGAACTTCTAATTAGAGACAAGGACAAGACAATGTGCCACAATGGCCTGCTGTTGAGAGATGGGGTGGAGATGCTGATTCTAGAGGACAGGGAGATGTTATATGCACCTATATGTTATATGCTTGTGTCAGACAGGAAAAAGCCAAAGCTGAGAAGGAATAATTCAGCAGAAGTGCTTGTAAGGGAACATAATCAAAACAAAACAAAAATACAGGCAGTGGTTTCACTAGCTGAAGGCTCTAACAAAATTATAGCAGAAGGGAAAAAGAATCAAGGTCTGAATTGCAACTTTGATGCTGGAAATTTAAGAGGTATCCTAATGCAATGGCCTTCAAACTCTAGGGAGTCCCTAGGGTTAGTGATGTAGAAGGGGAGAGAAATGCATCAGGACAAGTTGACCAGCAACAAGGAGACTCCAACAGTGAAAAAAAGTAAAGAACACAGGCAAGAGGACCAGGGGAAAAAGATGCTGTGAATCAGTCAGATGAGCCAACAGGAAACTCAACAGCTCAGCAGTGGGGTTCTTATTGCTAGGGTTCCTGCTGAAGGCAGTAATTTGTTCAGGGGCTCTTCCAAGTGCATGGGTCTGGTTGTTGCTTGCTCCTGTTACCACAAGAAGAGCCTTGGGATGTGATTTACACACAGTTCTTTCCCATTTCATCTTTCAAGCCATAGTGTTCCAGCTTTATGTCCCACTCTTTCCCCAGGAGTTTCCTGGCCATAGGCATTAGAAGAATGTGTTCGAACTGCATCATTGTATTTGCATAAAATTTCAATCAAGGGAAACAGATTTAGAACAGGAGAAGTAGTTTGGGAACCTCTTAGAAAATTTCTTTAGAGAACCATTTAGAGTATTTCTTCAGAGAACCTTCGACTGAGCTCAGAAATGTATCCTTGACAGTGTTCTAAACTTTTCCTACATAAACTTTCAACATTTCATATTTTTTTGTTTATTCTTATCAGTTTTTCTGCAAACTCCTAAAGTTAATTCTGTAGCTTTTCAGATTTCATTTTGTTGTCCAGAAGGAGAGATTCTGAAGAGTATGTCAGCTATCAGCCATTAAACAAATGCATTGCCAAAAATTTTTTTAAGATTGCTAGTCCACATTTTATAGAGTTATAGTTCCATCTGTACACAGTGGTTTTAAAATCAAAACCCACAGTGCTATTACAAAGCTGATCCTATTCAGGCCTTTTCAGAGTAAGAAATATTTGAATTTCAAAGATTTCAATTTTGGGGCTTCCTAACAAGCTGGCTCAAAAAAATATCTTTACTAATCAAATTTTATCTAACTATGAGTAATCTTGTTTACCTGTTTGACATATATTGACATATGAAAAGTGACACCAAACAGGTAAGAATGATAAAATTATTTTGACAATAACTACTTATATGTTGGAGTTCACTGGACATTCAATGGTATACAAGTTCAATTGATAGTGTTTGAAGATTAAATTCTATGGGTCTTGGCAAATGGAAAGGCAAAAATGAACATTCACCATATTAATCTTTATATTTTTTAGCCAAAATATTAGAAAATTAAATACTTAAAATGTAATATTTTATTTCTAAAATATATGATCCTTTTATAAAAACATTTCCTGCTATTTTTCTTTAGCTGATAAATAATTTACACTCTTGGATGAACATATCTGTCTTAGAGTCTTCAGCTATGCTGAACCCTGGAGCTTTCCAAGAAACGCTCGTTAATTTCTACTCTAAGTAAACAGTAAGTAATGATCCCTCCTGATTTATTTATTTCTTAAAATAATTTACAAAAGAATATGCGATTGTTGGAAAGCACTGATGCGATATGTATGTGCATGTGCACATATCCATTGTTTCTTGTTCACATAATTCACAAAAATTGGCCCTTTTTACTTGATGTTTAATAACTTCACTCTAATATTTTTAGGTTCTCTCTAGTACTACATCTCTGAGCACAGTCAGCTGTAATTCCAGTTTAGAGGTTATTTTAATATCATTTGTATTTGTTTTCTATTCAAGTGAGTCACCCACTAAAATCTCATGTTAGATATATAGGAGTTTTTGAGTTACATAGGAATAATTAGGAAAGATTTATTGCAGATGACTTCTGGATGGGCTCTTACCCTGTCTGTGTTGCTGCAGTGGTGCATTATATGACACATCTGTTACCAGCTCATTTGTTTTCTTTGATTATCTCTCCGGGAAATGAACTATGTGTGGAAAGAGTATGTTGTTTTGTCTGCATGCTAGTTAGGCACTGCTGTGAATTTAAACTAGTGTAAGCCAGATAAAGAATATCCCACAGTGGAATGGGAGATGAGAAATCTGCAATTGCCTTGTTCCTCCAGGAGTCTGTGCTCAGCTAAGCGCCCATAAGGAATTACTGCCTAAACTTACTTTATGTAAAGTTCTGTTGCTTGTAAGAAATATCTCTGTCTGCCACAGTATGGAGCAGGGAGATAGAGGTGAAATATTTGTCACTGTGCTTAGACTCTGGGTTAGACCTAAATCTTCTTAATCCTCTTGAGGAGTCCTGGAAATAGAAGGGAGGAATCAAGATCTTGACCTTGATTCAGTGTCCGGCTTCCTTTGCCCACCAGAGAGGGACACTGCTCAGGCTGTCAGAGGTATCCAGTGATTCTCACAGGTATCTGGTATTCCTCGTGAGCAGAGTGATCTCAGAAAAAGAAAATTAATGTCAGAACTTTCAGTTATTTTTTTCTCTGCAGCTTGAGATTTTTGGTTTGGAACCAAATACAGTAGGAAGTCTGAAGACCCATAATCAAGGTTAATATATGGATGAGGGGAAAGGTGCCTTTCAAAATCTTGCTTATATTCTGGAGTGTTTAGGTTGATTCGGAAAACAAAAATTCAAGAAATCTAATTTTACTTTGACTCACAAAGATAGGGAAAGTGGTGGATTAGGCTAATTATAGTGTTCCTTATCAATAGCCTAAAGAAGCATCTTCTGCAATAGCTGCTGTTCTTCAGAAAACGTGGCTGCAATTAGAGCAGTGGCTGTACAGGCTGCTGGCATGAAAGGTGTTTACTAAAACCTTGAAAAGTCTCTGACTGGGTGTGATCATTGTATCATTGTATTAAAAAAACCCCTGACTAGGATAGAGCTAAAATTACAATATTGCCATATAATATCAACTATTGTAATAATAATGCATGTCTGACCTATTTCAGAAATCTCCTCTGATTGCTACAAAGGTACTATTTCTTATGAGTATCACATGTATTTGTAGGATGTACTCTGTGAGGTTGTAATTTCACAGGATTTGTTCCAATTGCAGTGCTGGCTAAAGCAGTTCCTACCTTTCTGCTTCTCCCCATCTTGGGGTGGCTTTGCAAGTACAGGGATTTATCTGGGTTAAAAATGAATCTTTTGGGTGAGTGTTTTGGGTTGCAAATAACTTGATGCCCACTCCATTTCATGGCAAGGTAGTCGAGGCAATTGGAATGGGGGCTGACAGTATATCAGGAATTAATAGGCCAGTATTAATGTGATGGTGCTATAAATAAATATTCATGTGTCCGTACTGCCAGTAGTAATATACAACCGTGGAGCAGGCCTTCTTCTAATTTAATTTCTCTTTTTTTTATGCAGAGAGGTCTTTTCCAGTCTCTCCTGAACAAAGGGAAAGAATCTTCTAGCTCCTGGCACCATTTACAGTCTTTGTCCTGCTTGCTTAAGTAGGTGTTTAGCACCTACTTTGCATGTTCCTGCTTAATCTGCACCACAAACTGTAATTGTATGCCATAGCTCTGAGGGGTTGGAGACTCGTGGGTAAGAGGTAGCACCCCCTAACTTGTTCATAGAGGGGCTTTAGTTGGCTTCCATCCCTGGAAATAAGATGCTTTACTTCCCAGAAGGCAAAGATTGTCTGGTTGGTTGCCAATGCTAGTGTATATTTTTTAAAAGTTGTTCTTTTGTGTTTCTCTTCCAGGAAGGCAGTAAATTCTGGAAGTTCTTTGGGCCAAGTTTGCTGTGTACAGCTAGTAAATAGTGACCTGAAGTGACAGAAGCCTTTTGGAATCAGCAGTTGACAATTAGTCTTTTCCAGGGTGGGATTTTGCAATGTTAGTGGAAAAGGAAAGTTCTAGTGCACTTTATTTGGTGATGATGGGATTAAACACTGGTATTAATTGCTTAATACCTCACATATTTTAAAACCAGTATAAATGGAGTGGTTTTCAGCTGACACAGAAGAGCTGCTCATGAAAATCCAGCACAATTATCAACTTGTGACTTCATTCTTTCCCCCACTTTTCTCCAGTTATGGAGGATCACTGCTCCAATATGAATAGCAAGTGCACCTTTTTTCCCCCAGGTAAACATGTAGGCATACTGAACCTTTTGGGAAGAATGCTGCTTTACCACAGGGAAGCACTGACTGTGCCAGTGCCTTCCTCTGTCAGTTATGTAGAACTCTCTTACAATGTGCCACAGCGAATCCATTCCTAAACTGGTGTCTCAGGATTTTATCTGCTGCATGGGAAATCTGTGAAGTGTAAACCACCACCTGCCCACCCCCCCCTTACAGGCACAGATATGAATTAAATCTGCTATTTCTTTTATACTGCTCATTATGCTCCTGTTTTATGCCTTGCCAGTATGCCTCTCTTCTGAAAAAAGTGGCTTGTATTTTTCAGAAATTTTTACATGCCTAAATTTTTAAAGGTTTTTTGGTTCTGTTTTTTGTTCGTTTTGTTCTTGTCCTCTTGGTTTGGTCATTTTGGGGGGCTCTTTTCATTATTAATTTTTAATTTTTAATTTTTTCAAGAGGGGAGACGCTTCTAATCAAGTGTTTAAATGGACACACATTTCAACATTTGAATGAGATGGTGCCAGGCAGCACAAATACATTTCCTTTACTGCCTTGTTGCAGCAAACAGTGCAGTCAGAGTGCTCTTTTCTTTAGACTCCAGATGAGCTTTTTTGTACTTTATTTGTCAGTAATAGGGCTTCTGAGAGGTTTTGGTAAAAATCCATCACTGCAGGCTGATGAATCCAGATCTGCTTTTCTTCAGCTGACAGTGAATAACTGTTACCAGCTTTCCATGAGTTATTTTATTTACAAATAGTATGGAGTAACTTGTAAGCAATTTCATGTTGGTGGATGGTTGAAATGATTTACTTATGTGAGGCCAGAAGTAGTTCAGTGTAACCCTGATGAGCTGTTTTCCCCCTTCTTAACAAGTTGCCAGCCTCGTGGACCATCAGAGTCTTGTGGCTTTGGACTCTCTGAGCAGCTTCCTAATACTTCTTGTTTAATCAGAGTAGTACTATATTTAAAGTGTGTTTGTAGGTGCTGTATTTTACACTCAGAATTAGCCTTTTTTGTGTATGTGTAAGAAAATAAGATTTTTTCCTCTTCTTTTTGAATTTCCAAGTTCATCCCTCTTCCTCAGTTCATATTTTGATTGTCTCTCTCTGCAAAAATGCAGCCTGAAAATGCTTAAAAAATTAGGTTGATTCCAGAGTTAACACAAACAGTTAGGAGGTGACTCACTTCTCTGAGTATCTCTGAAATTCCTGTTTTATTTGTTCTGCTTAAGTTACATTACTTTCTGTCATCTTCATATTTTGCTGCCTCATTCCTTTCTTGGCTTGCCATTAATAAACATATTTAGGATAATTAAAGTTAAAATGCTGTGTCATCACCTTGACAAGTTTCCACCACATTATTGTTTCATATTTTCTGTCTCCTGTTCAGCTGTTTAGAAGATTGCCTTTTACCATCATAGTGCAACACCGATTCTGTGTGAGCTCTTTGTGGTTACTGCATGACTTCATCTCATCCTGGGAGCTCTCCTGGTGGCAGCCAGGGAGCCATGGGAGAATATAAACATATATGAGCTGTAGAAGTGAGTAACAGGAACCCAAAACCTCCTGGATATCCTCAAAGCAGGGGATATTGGCTGCTTTGGGGCTCCTGCACCAAGCACAGTTCCTCTGCCTCTCAAGATAGGAGACTTCAGCCTGAAAGTCTTCTTTCTGTGATCCAAACTGTGCTTTGAGGATCAGCATGGTGATGCTGTTTGTAAAATAGTCTCCTAGGCTACGTCTGAACCAGGTGAAGTGGCTCTATCTCCTGATCCAAGCCAAAGTTTTATGCTCATCCGTAAGGAGTCAGTCAAATTTTCATTTCATATGCATGTGAAAGAGAAAAGAAAAAACAGAATAAATCAAAATGTCTCTGAAATAAGAAAGATGAAAACTACCACTTTTTTTGCAAGTTAGAAAAAATATCAAATTGTAATTCCAGGGATTTGAATTTCAAGTTACATATTTTTCTTCTAATCTTTAATTTCTGCTATTATAGTTATTAGAAGGTATTACAGTGATATTTTTTAATGTGGTGGGATTCCATGCAATTTTCCAGTCCTGTCAAAGGATGACAAATGGAGTTTGTAGATCCGGTCATTTTGGATGAGCTTGTACACTGTTCCAAAGCCAGATGTCTCCTTCAGAGTTGTGTAAATAATTAGTTTCTTTTTTTCTGGCAGATAAAGCCAGTAAAAATAAACTTTCTCGCTTCATACAAAATGAAATGTTTGAAAATTTCTGCTAGATAATAACCTTTTTAGGTGAAATTAATTTCTTTTTAATGTGAAAGGGTAGACTTCAATAAAATTTCAAATATTTCAGGCACCTGTTTAAAATAAAAAGGCAATTTTAAGGAAAGGGGACCTATATTTCCAGAAGTTTAGATACCTTTTTCAGTGTTGAGTGGGAATAGGTGCCTGGTAGAGTGCTGAAAAGTAAGATGAGGTGCTGACAAGGAGGCCACGTTTCCAGATGGAAACCAGCCCATTTTTTATTTGTTTGTTTTCATTCTGTGAAATCTGACGTGTTACCCAGAGCATTTTACACTTGCCAGCTGTCACTTTCCAATGTAAGAAGCTCTGCCAGAGTGCTTCCAACCAGCTCTAGCTCAGCATGTATCTCAGCAGGCAGTCTGGGAGTTTGAGTCAAGGTCGCTGTTCTCCAAGTGCAGCACCTGCGTTTTGTGCGCACACCTGAGCCTGAGCCTCAGTTTCCTGAGGGTGCCTTGGGTTTGTTACACATTGAAGGAGAGTGTGAGAAAAGGGGGCTTAACGTGTGTTTTGTGGAAACGTGCTGCTTGCCAACTTACTAGGTCTCCGTGAACAAGGAGATTAATACAAATTGCCAGATGCGTTCCAGTCTCTTGCTTTCCCTGTAAAGTATTCCTGTGCTCTGTCTTATGATGACACTCCCACACAGCTGCTGAAACAGTCTTCTTGTTGCAGTGGTTGAAGGAAATTGCTGCAATTAATTTTGCTGTCTTTCTTCTCTTTGATGTATCCTTACAATTTCTTGGACAATTTTTTCGAGATTGGATTCGGTTCAAAACCAGTCGTGTAGGGATGAAACAAACAGGAGGAAAAAGAAACATTTGAGGTTTCATTTATGTGTGCTTATGTTTCTGTTTTGATGTAGATACCAGGCAATGTAATGGATGATAAAGTACACATAAAAATATATATAGCTTCTGTTACTCACATATAAGTGCAATAGACAGAAATAATACTTCAAAAGTGAACAATCTGAGGGAAAAAATGGATGCAGGTGCATTAGTCAAGCTAGTTTTATATCCTAGTGACTGACTATAAAGAATGACCAGACCATGAACCCTGAAGTTATGCCTCATTTCTTGGGTACAGCACACTATGTTCTGAGCAATTTCTATTTCTAGTCTTGAAGCAGTTTTAATCTTCTAGTTCACTACAAACTTGACAGTTTCCCCCTCTTTTCCTTGGGTTGCAAAATAATCCTCTTTTCCTCTAATTCCATATGCTGCTGCAATGAATGCTAGTGGATTTAGTGTTGAGCACAGTAGTGGGAGACATTGTGGAGAAATAAGCTTAATGCCTTTTTCACCAGATTTTATGAATGAAGAAGGGGAGAGTTTAGCCCTCCCAGTTTCATCATATGGAAGTTATTGCAGTCAAAAAAGTGTTAAATTAGAATGTGACACTTCTAAAGCCCCCAGACATGGATGGAGATATAAAGCAAAACAATGAACCTTTAATTCTTAAAGAATTAAGCACAATTATTGAAAATAAAAGTATAAAACCAGTATTTTAGGGACAGTCAGAAAGACAGGGGTTAATCCTTAATTTCAATTTAAATAATTAATGTTAGTTTAGAAGAATGGCTGAAGCTGACCATTGGTTGTGTTATCTTGCAAATCTAATTTTACATCTTTTTAAAATGTTCTTGATTGTGTTATGATGACCTTTAAGTCTTTCATATAGCTATTATAATTAAAGGAACAAAAAGGATAAAAAACGGAACAATGGAGATATTTTTACACCCTAACATTTGTGGGGAAAATGAGGTGCAGAGCAGTAGAAATGAGCAGCCTGTGGTACAGTAGCTCTCCAGGGGCTCCCTTTTACCTAGTTTTGTTCACTTGCCATCCCTGTCCTGTCCCCCATGACCATGTGTGACATACCTGCATTGCCTTTATCCACCCTGAGGTTTTCCAGAGCCTCTTCCTGCAGCAAGATCTGTCTCCTGGTGCCGCAGTGAAGGCCAGGCATGCAGTGCTGCCCAGCCAGCTCCAGCAGGGCTCCATGTGGGCCACCCCTGGCACCATCAGGGCACTGCCCATCCAAAGTGCCTTTCCCAACTAGAGTGCCTTTCCTTTCTCAAACAGTAAGAGGATGTAGTAAAAGCATGTAGGTGCACTCTGCAAAAGAGGAAAACAACTGGGAAGTCTTTGATCTTTAGTTTTAAAATTATCTCCTAGTAATTGTGTATTGAATCAACCATTTGAAAGGGGCAGGCTGGGGTCATTTAAAAATCTGTGAAAGATTCTACCTCAGTCTGCCTCCTTTCCCCCTTCCAGATTGTATGTTTACTTGAAAACTGTGGTTGCTTAAAGAGATTGCTCAAAGAGTGATTGCTTAATGAGACCTTTTGCCTGGAATGATTTTTTTTTTGACAGCCACAAAACCATCACTTCCATTTGGTTGAGGTTGTGATTGGAGCATAGCCTGGTACTTTAGTAAGGAGGTCAAACAAATGCTGAAAACCCCATACTGTCTTGGATGCAACCAAACAGACAAAAAAAAATCCAAGTCATGCTGGATATGACCTCAAGTCTTAGGGCAAATTTACACAAAGTGTAAACTCTCCGAGGTGGTTGGTGCTCCCTGGCTGCCCATCGGTCGCTTCCACGCTCCTCTTTCTTGACAGGTTATTTCATCAATGGTGTGAACAATTTAACCAGCAGAAGAAACCAGCAGTGGCAGCCCTAGTTGGGTTGGGAAAGGGAGGAGGGGAGAGAATGAAGTAGAGAGGACAGCTTGTATTTATGAGTCTGTCTTTTGAGTTCATAAAAGTCAGTTAAGAATGCATAACCAGCCCCAGAAATTGTTTTAGCTGCATCTGCTTTTGATGGAAAACATTTTGTGTAGCTGTGACCTCTTACAAAAATGACAAATCCCCCAAAACCCCTTCAAACTTCTTTCAACTGGCCTGAGTACTGGTATGGTTCAATATAATGTAATTAACTGTGTCACAGAAAATAAATTAAAGATGTATTACCTCATACCATCTATTTTAGTCAGTAGCTAATAAATTTTGTGTAGTGTCTTTCTTCACCTGTCCAGAGAATAATTCAGAGGACAATCTTCAAAGAAAAGCCTTCACATGCAGCTGCAGATGGGATGTTCCTGCACTCAAAATCACAGGGAATAGCTGCTCTTCCATTCTCAACAAGTAGACAGTGTTCTGTGGATTTTATTTGCAAGCCTGAACTTCATGAGAAATGGCACAGCTCTGAGTGCTAAAAGAACCATAAAGTAACATCTTACTGTTGTCAAAGTGTACCCTGAGTCTCAGCCATCTGGATTACAGTCCAGGAAGGAATTATCAGTAACATGCTTTAAATAACTGTTGTATAGTGCTGCAAGAATTTTTCCATGTAATAACAAACATCACATTTTATTGATTAGTTGAAGAGCTTGTTTTCTATACAGAAAATACATGTATGTCTCCCTTCTTGCTTTACAATACAAGTAGCATAATCTTCCACTTGCAAACTGGCAGGCAGCCTTCACTTACAATAATCTTATGCAGTAGTTGTTATAATTATTATTGGCGAGATTTGTTCTTATTTTAATAACTTTTAAAACTGCTTGTTAAGAGGGTGAGGAAAACTTTAGCTTAAGATTTGTTTTGTACAGGTTGTTACTTTGCCTAGTTTAGTGAGACCAATTAAAGTTAATACTTGTGTGCTTCCCTGCATCCAGCTTTTCTGCTCACATTTTAAACAATTTTCCCCTCAAATCTAACTTCTTAAAGCTTTTTTTCTTTTTTCTCTATGAGAAAAGTTCAGTTGCTTCTGTTTTTTTTTTTTTTTCCTTTACTGATTTGCAAGAAATGGAACTTTCACTTGGGCTCAAGTAGTCTTTAACTCAAATATTTTTGTGGTTGAAAGGATGACAGAGTGTGCTGAGACACCTCTGTCCTAATCCTGCCTCCTCCTGCATAAGGTACTTAACCTCCCTGTGTTCTATCTATAAAATACGTTTAATAATACTTAATGGTTTTACTGCCCTTTGAAAATGTAAAGTGCTATGTGAGTGCCAATTACTTTTATTATGTTCCCTGATGGAAGGCCTCAACATATTTGTGTTAAATGGTTACTGCTAATGCACTTTCTGGAATAATCTTTGGTTAACAAAGTGCAACCACTGCAGAAAAACCCCTGTGTTTAAGTCAAGGCTGACACAGTGACAGGTGAGAGAAAGTCAGGACTTGGCAGCATTCAGCTTCACTGGGGAGGTTTGTGTCCTGGCTCAGGGATGGGCTCAGCCACAGCACTGCCCAGCTCTTCTTCTCGCCAAGGAGGAAATCTTGAGCTTCAGACACATAGCCTGACCATCCACCAGCATAGGGCAGATCTTCAGGCAGTCAGATAAATCCTATAGAATAATCTGCTTGTGCTGCTCTTCAGAGAGAACTTGTGGTGCCTAAAACCATCAGGAACACTTCCCAGCTAAGGTTTGGCTCTCATGCTGGGTGTTCTTGCAGACCTCCAGGCAGAACATAGTCCATTTCCCTAGGAACATTGCCAGCCAAGCTGGTTTTGTGCTGGAGAATTCTCATGTTCCTCTCAGGCAAGGCACCAGTATTTCATAAAAAAGTGGCAAGGATTTGTCAGGAGAAGAGAGTGTATATCTGACCAGTGGCAATTTTCTGTCACTACCCCTGAAGTGTTTCCATGGCCCTAAATTCTAATTGTGCTTGGAGCAAAGTATTGCTTTGAGTATGTGAAATTTTACTTGCTTAACTTATTTAAAAGCTTTCTCTGGCATAGGAAACTTGGAATAGGACAGTATTTAATATATGTGATGTAGACAGAGTCCCCTTGGTCCTAGTTTAGACTGGTGTGTACCTGAGGAAAGATAGGTTCCTGTACTGAACAAGGAATTGGTTATTTGGACCAGGAATGGTCTCAGGAACTTTTTTAAACTCCTCATTCTGAAAATATATGGACTGGACAGGTCTGAAAAAGCACGTACTTTTTGCACAAGCAGAAAACGCTGAGTGAAGTAATGATAACTTGATATATTCCTGGAAAGGAGCTGAAACTGTTCTCATTTATCTGAGAAACGCATTTCAGAATCATCACATTGCAGCTTTTAAGTGGAGGCAGAACAGACCAGCTCTTAGAAATGGGAATGGAACTAAAAGTGACGAGTGTGACATCCCTGCAGCATCCTGCTCCAGGGACAGTGTCAGGTAGGCAGTTTGGCTGGATGGTCTGCCTGCCAAACTGTTAGGCAACTTTCCTAAGGCCAGCTCAGGGAGGGTGGAAACCTCCACTAGAGGTGAAGAGCAAAAGCTTGCTTGGTCTTGACTTTCAGTATGAATACAGACTGTGAAAGCAGGGCCTCATCTTCCTTCTGACTTTTAGGGGTTTTGCTTGAAACCTAAACATTCCTAACCGCTATTAAATTTACACCTGTAAATTGTAATTTTTGTTTTTCAGGAAGAAGTTTAAAATCATTAGAGCTGAAAATGTAAAAACATGAAGTACAATTTTCAAAAGGAATTAACAGTAATTAAGAGCAGATGCTGTTCTCTTTGATCTCAAGAAATTTAATTTAGAAAAAAGGTTGTTTACACTCAGACGAGACAGTGTGTAAGTTTGGATTGGTTTGCTGCTATACTATAATTATACAGGCAGAAAAAATAGAGAATTGTGAAAGAGCAGACAAAGTAGTTAGAGGCTCTTACAACTGTGCCACTTGCTTTGTGTTTGCCTTTCAGTATAATTTTTTTCTGACCACACTTACAGAAACAAAAGCAATATCCTTTAAAAAAAATGAAATAACAAAACTACTCTTCTAGCAAAATATTTGGATTGAAAATGTTGAGGTTTAGAGATCTTTGAACTTCAGTCTTCAAAATAAGTCTTGATTTAAAACACTGGTGTTGTGTAAACAATTAAACCAATATGTCCGTGTCATACTGTAAGTGCCCTTAGGAGGAAGAACTTAATAAAAGTGTCTTATAATTTTGGTCTGAAGATCTGTGGAAAGAATTAGGAATGAGTAGCATTATAGACATAGTTGTGTGGATACTGAGGCTCAAAGAAAACTGTGATTCTCTGATTCACTTGGCCTCAGAATTTGTTTTGCTCTGCTGTTGTTGTGTACAGACAAGGCTATAGTCAAGGTGTGGGTTTTAGGCACCTCTTAACTAAAAGGTTTCAGGGCTCAGCCTTAAAGGTTGAAGAGGCTGAGTGATCTGTGCAATTTCAGAACAGAATGTCATGTCATGTGCTAGATAAATGCATAGATGCAGTCTCACCACTCTCTTTAAAGTGGAGAGGTTGGGTACCCAGCTCGTGGCATTGAAAAAGGCACAGATTTCACCACTCGATCAAACAGTGGTGACTGAGGTATTGGTCCTTCAGTGTGCTTTAGGTTAGGAAGAACAGATGTTTTTCCTCTCTATGGCTGTTTTTTCGAGAACAGAACTTGCCTAGGAATTATTTTGCTGTTTGCCTTTCATCTACTTAGATATTTTTCTCCATACAAGCCTCTCTTTATTTTGTTGCTTTATTGGATGGTTGCTAGCAATTAGGTTGCAGCACCCACCACTACTTTCTGCTGTCTTTGCCAGCCTAATTAGTGTTCTGTTCCAAATGTGGTTTATTACATGACTGTCACATGACTGAGGCACTGTACTGAATTGTAAACAACAACCTTTTCCAGTGGTTGTTGCCACTTTTCAAAACACTGCATTGAGATAGAAAAAAAACCCAGTGGTCTGTTGGGACACATTTAAGACACAAAATTTAGGTGTTCTGATTTCCCACAACTTTTTTGTAGAGTTCAATATCCTGGTTTTTGCCGTAGGTAGTATTATAAAAATTTCTGTTGCTGTTAAGTTAAAGACATAGGAGACAAGCTGGCAGGATGTTTAAGACTTTAGTGTTGAACATATTCATAAGCTTGCTGGAAAAATAAAGGTCTGAATAACAGTGATAAAATTATGGATGTTATTGAGTTGCATAACATAATGAAGATAAGGACAGACTGAAAACAGTCTGCAGTCCTGGTCTCACTGTCCCTAAAAGAATGTAGCTGAACTGGAAAATGCTCCAAGAAGGACAACATTGTTTCAAAGGTGATCAGAGTAAATTTCATCTAAGGAGTGACTGAATATAATTATAATGTTTGGAAAAGAGAAGTGAGATGATGACCTAGGGAATGATGGAATCTTCCAATACAATAATTAGATTTTTCAAGAGATAGTCAGAGAGAATTGTTTGTTTATTTCAGAACAACAGCAGATTGTGATTTACCTAGTGTTAACTGAGAGTATGAAAATTCTTACTGGCAACTACTGCTTCAAAGTATATAAAACATATCTGAAGTGCATTAAATGCCAAATTGGTTCAGAAAGCACCTGGAGAAACTTGGAGGGAAAAATGTTATGGGACATCAATCACAAAAAGATCATTTCCAGGTCTGCAAGTCTGAGCTGTATACCTCTGGAACATGAGGAAAGTTCCTGTAGAAGCCTATTTTTCCTGCTGTATTTTTTGCCATAAACATCTGGTATCAATTTCTGTTGTAAATGGGATACTTTGATAGATGGAGGTTTGCTATTGCTTTTAAAACTGTTTATTGCTTTTACTTTACTTTCCTTCAAAGCATCTGGAGACAGACTCATTCTTTATGACATGATAATGTTTATTTTCTTGCAAAAATTGTTTGACATGAATCTTTTAGGTACACATCATGGTAATTAGGAGATATAGTATAAGCATATAGGTTGGATTAGATTTGAATCACATGTAAAAGGAAGGATTTCTTTTTTTTTTTTTCCCATTTACTTAGGTGATTTTGAGCATTCTGAACACCCTGTAGTTGTGTCTTATTAGTAGAAACTGCAATATTATGATAATGATCCTCAAATGTTAGTAAGTGCCAGTGGAGGGCTTCCTGTTGAATGATTGAATCTACAATGTCACTGGCTATTGGGTCTCAGAGAATGGTAATTGCTATGGAAATTGTTCCTCATAAAATGGGTAGCTACTTATTTGGTCAAAAGTCACTAAGGCAAATGATGAATTTATTATTTTCAGAAAGATTGGTAAAATTTTTCACACACACACACACACACACACACATACAGATACATATACATGAGTTGGTAGTGGTTATTTCAGAGAACTGAAGAGTGCACAATGTATGTTCCCTTAGCAAATGAAAATTGTCTGAGCTTTATGTTGTTCCTTACTGCAATCAAACAACTTAGAGCATAAACTACTTTTCTCAAGAGTGTATGTTTTACCAAATACTATTTCCACTAGTCCTTGTGTTCAAACTCCCAGGTTACAAAGATATTTACTTATTTGTTTTGTAAATAAATAGTTACTGTATTCCTTTTTTTTTAAGATGATGGGATCATACAATTTTGAATTGCCAAATCTAAAGTCATGCTTGCCAAAGCATGTCTAAAAAATAGAGATTTGTGTAATACTGTCACTCATGCAGCACATATTGCCACTTTATACTAGAAAGGAAAATCACTTAATTTGAACATTACAGTTTTGCATTCTACAGAGAAGTTTATTTGCCCCTTACTCCTAGCTGAATTCACCCAAGATCATTCTAGCTTTTCAGAAATTCAGATTTCCATATTCCTACAAGAATTTCTGCTACATTTATAACGTTTGTTGTTGGCAATCGTTCAGAAATGCTGTTAATTTATCTGTGTTTGAAAAAGGAGGAACAGTCTAGGCATGGCTTTTGTCCTCTAAGCATCTTTCTCCTGCCAAACATATGATACATGTCATTATGTAGGATGGACTAGTGGCAGTCTAGGTTATTGATATTGATTGGTATAAGATCATGGAATTGGTCATTCTGGTATATGGAATGCGATGTAGGTTACATCCAAACTGCATCCAAATTAGTTAATTTATCAACAATGAAGTGAATGTCTGTCTTCTTCCTTAAAGCACAGTAATAAAAAATTACAAGTAAAAAATACTGTCTGAATAATTTTCAAAACTTTCCACATTAAAAGAGTACTGAAATTTGAGAATTATGTGCACATCTACACATAATTTCAGCAACACTAAAGTGCAACATGCTCTACATGATTGACTGACTAATGATTTATTCATAATTTAATTTAAACTTCTGTTACATTATTCTGAATCAACTTTCTTGAACAAAAGTATGTCTTAAAAGAATTATTAGATCTTGATTAATGTTTCAAATGAAAGCAAATTCAAGGAAATTTAATGTGATGCTTGGGTAATAACTACTTTTGTTGCTAACAATGCCCCCTAATTTGCAGTCTGACTTGAAGCCAGTCTAGCTGCCAGCATGGGCTTCTCTCTGTTATGCCATTACCTTCTGTAATGCTATTTTCTTTTTCTTTGGATCTTTATCCATTGCGGTCCTTCAACCCCTCAAGACTATTTGGCTTCACAAAGAGTAACTAAATTCCTCTGACTCTTCACCAGAGGGCATATTTTTCAATGCTTTATTCATTTTGATCTTTCTCTACCTTTCTGTCTAACTTCTCATCCCACTTGCAGGATGGTTATCAGATTCAGGTAACACCGAGATAATTCAACTTTCTTTTGCTCTCAGACTTTTTATAAAGTTCATTGTCTTCATTAGATGTTTCCCAAATGCCAACAGGATGTCTGAACTATTACTTCTGTTTTTTCCATGTCATTGTTAAAAATTGTCTGTGGTAAAGAAGTAAATTGTATGTCTTTCCTTTAGAAATACTTCAGTTCAGTTCATACCCTTTTGCTATACTGAAATACGAAATTTAAAATATTTTCATTCAGTGAATATGTTTGATGGTTTTACAGTATTAGTTATCTTACAGAACTTTGTTTCATCAAATCTATTATTTTATAGAATTTTGTTTTATATGGTTTGGGTTGGAAGGGACCTTAGAGATGAGCCAGTTCCATCCAACCCCCTTGCCATGGGCAGGGACACCTTCCATTAGACCAGGTTGTTCAAAATCCCCTCCATCCTAGCATTGAATGCTTCCAGGGATGGGGATGCACAGCTTCTCTGGGCAGGACATTCAGTTTTACCATTCAGTTTTAACTAAACTAACTAGCCAGTTTTATGAACAACAAGATAATAAATTTAAAATGTCACCTAAAAGCCATCAAGGCAATTATTATGTATTGTCATTTTAAGGCAATACTTAATAGGAAACCTGGTGTTTATTATTTGTTCTCCATATACAGACATTTTCTTTCTGCCAGTTTTGTGCTTGAGTGCTGTAACCAATGCTTTGTAGTTAAGAATGTTGCTCTTTTAAGTTTCAGCTCTATTGTTCAAGCTACTTGGTGACTCAGACAAGTGCCATTTCATCAGTCTTTGAAGTCTGGAAATAATTTTTTGTACTTGGTAATAAAGGAAAAATACAGGAAAAGGCAATTATTTATTTCCTCTATTGTTAACCCACCCATAAAAACAGCAGGTATTGCAACTGCCTAAATTCACTTCTAATGATCTATAGGTGTGTTTTATTTCAAACATGTCAGAGCTGTTTCCTTCTACTGGAGGATTTCTTGCCAATAGATTAATTGGCTCTCTCAGATATTTTCATTAAATATAATTAAATAATAAACTGTTTTACCGGATGTAACAGTATTTTCTATGTGTTTGTGAACTGCATTTCGTTTATTCTCTACCTCTCTCTTACTTGAAAAACATATTTCTTGGCACATAATTTGACTTTTAAAATATGTGCCTTTTTTCTTCCTTTTTCTCAAGATAATATTCAAGTGTATGGCAGGTATATTCCTCAAAACTGACTCAGTACATACCTTCAGAGAGGACACACACAGAAGGAAAATCCCTGCTATTTTAGGGCTGGTAAGGCAGTTTACCATGTATTCTGTATTCTGAAGATCAGTATAAATCATAACAATTCCCCCAAAAAATTATGGCAAGTTTCAATAGTGTGTTTCATGTTTAACACTGAGTAAAAAATAAATATGACCTATTTTAAGGGAACTTCTGCACATTTTATTTTAGGAAGTTCATTCTAATTTCAAGGAATAACTTACGCAAGATCTAATAAATCGTATTGTGCAATACGTATTATTCTCCACTTCTCTTATATTTCTGGATTGAAAAAAAATATTCATGAAGAATGAGAATTCAAAAGAGACAATAATTCAATCTCTTGCATGAAATGAACACAGGGAGGACCACTGTGATTATAGCTACATGTCTACCTTCACCATTATTCTTTCTTTTTAGTTTCTTGTAGTATGGTTATAAGCCATTTCTTGTTTGCATTCATTGTTTCTAAACAATGTTTAAATACAAAGTACTTACTTCCTCCATGTTCTATAGTCCACTAGGAATATAAACAGGTGTTTCATCAGTGAATTCTGATTTCACAAATATCAGCATTTGCTCCATAGTTTGTTTGATATGCTCCTTGGTCCCTCTTCCACACACGTATCACACTTTCAGCAGAGTGAATTGTCATGAGTCTGTAAAACAGCATTCCACCAAGAGAATTTGTCTGGGGTTAGCTGATTAGAGATGTCACTTCATTTTATAGCAGGCATTTTTCCAGTTTGCCTCATGCCCCAGGCAGCGTGGTGCTGGAGCAGACAGATGCCCCTTTTTCTGCAGCGTGCACCTGGATTCCCATGCCCCTCACAACAGGTATGGGGATGGAGATGCTGTCCAGGCTCTTGCCCTGATTTCTGGGAAGAGTAGAGCCAGGACAAAAACAGTAGGCTAGAAAGTTCTGACTGTTCTGACTGCAACTGGGAGCCCCAGTGGACAAAACTCAGCCCAAAATATGAAGAGAACAAACATCCGTTTTATTGCTCTTTTTGGTTATCCAAAAGCTCTAAAGCACTTCTTTAACCTAATTTTCTGAATAATGTTATTCCACTTACAAAATTGGAGTGTTTTTACTGTCTCCTGTTTATTCTTTCAGGATTTGTGGATTTAACACTCCATGATCAGGTCCATCTACTGGAATGTGCCTGGTTAGAGATACTGATGATCGGCTTAGTCTGGCGCTCCATGGAACACCCAGGAAAGCTTTTGTTTGCACCTAACCTGTTACTGGACAGGTCAGTCTGCATGTTGCTGTGCATTATTTAAGTTAACTTTTTTCTGCTGCAATCAGATTCATTTTTAGCATGATATCATCTCACCAATACTACAATTTGATTGTACATCATGTGTCAAGCAGGCTTATGGTAGGTGAGACTGGAAAACGAATGCTCAGGAATGTGATACTGGTCATTTATTGGACAAGTAACACATCTGAGATTTGTCTGCTGCTTGAAGTACTTCCTTCCAAAGTCAGGAGTAAATTTCTCTTATAATCTCTGCTGTTTGTTGCAGAAGTAATTTAAATTAAAAACTGAACACTATTCATTTAATTCAGATAGTTATTTTAGCTTATTTAAAATACTCCTAGTTTTTCTTAGAATGAATTTTTCCAAGCAGCCAGACAAAATTTTGAGAGAAAATCCTCATAGAATCTCAAGTGTAGTTTTATTTATTCATAGAGAATACATTAAGTTTGGGGTTTTTTTCCTCATGAAAACTGGAGACATATATGTCAAACACATACTTGCTCCCTTCACTAAGCTTTTTTTTTTAGCCAGTCTTGCTAATATGCTAAGTATTTCTGAGAGAAAAAATATTCATCTGTGCTGTATGGCAATATCCTGGATTTTAGCTGGCAGTCTTCATGTAAAAAGCAAGAAGACTGATAATTTAAAATATATTTTCTACTCTCTTGATATAAATTCAAACTCTCTTTTCCTAGTCGTGTGAAAAGTTTCATGAAAAATTTCAATTAAATTTTCAGACAAAATTTCTTAGGATAGAGTAATCTTAGCTATTGGTGCCCCTTTTAGTTGAAGACTACTGCCCACACAGCAGAGCTGGCAGGGGAGAGCTGCTGTGCACAGAGGTCACTTCTTTGGCATCTTGGTCTAAACTGGAAGTGGCAGAAGAGCCAAACTGAGATGGAGTATTCAGAGAGCTGGGCAAGCTCCTGACCTCATCAGGTAGCTGCCAGGGCACAGGGGTGGCAACAGAATGTCAGGGGCAGTGCCCTCAGCTACTGCAGCTACCAGGGGTGTAAACTAATCAAAATTCTTATTAGCAGAAAAATTTCTTATGATCAGCTTGCTCCGTTGACTGTGGGGTACTGAGTTTCCATGGTTGCATTCATGCAGTGTTAATCCTTTGATTCCCTGCCCTCTATTTGCACACACACCCCCAGGATTTACTTTTAGCATTTTAGTAAAATACAAATGATAAAACATAACAGAATAAAACGAAATATTTCCCAATAACAGAGAAATGCTTATTGCCTTAGGAAAAATCCTATTCCACCTGTGTAAGCACAATGATCTGTGAGCTATGGAACTGAGCTATGGAACTAGAAGAGTATAAAATACATTCTTGTTTTAGGTACAGAAAATATCTGCTTGTCTAAATGTAAGTATAGTCTGCACAAAAAGCTGCAACAGTTTTGAAATAATTTTGAAATTTTGGTCTTCTTCAACTTAAAATCCACATGCTCTCAGTAAAATGGAGTTTAAGCAGTTGATTCACACAGTTTTAAGTCAACTGTTGGATTAAAGAAAACCATTGCATGCAACTAGAACTTCAGGGCTCTGTTTTCTAAATTTCAATTGAGACTGTAAAAATGTAGATCTATTACATCTTCTAATTTTCAAATAATAAGAAACATGTTTCTAAGTCATCGTATACTTGCCTCACTCCATTTGGTAGGGATATTTGCAGAAAGTAAAATAATAAATTACTTGACTCTGGGAAGCAGTGATATGCTAATCAGTTAAATAACTCTTAATTTACTTCTTAATTAGTACTAAAAATATTTTGATGTGGTAATTTGATTTGGGCAAATTGGCTTTTGAGAGTGTTATAGAGCAAAATTCTGTTGTTTGTCAAGTTTCAGAGGGCAGGACAGACACTGATTCAAAGCCTGTTTCTCTCAATGAAGTCCTTCCACTGCATCAAATATTCATAGAACTAGAAAATGGTTTGGGTTGGAAGGGACCTTAAATATCACTAGTGCCAGCCCCCCTTCCATGGGCAGGGACACCTTTCCCTAGACCCCATTTCTCAGAGTCCCATCCAACATTTCTATATTTAGTGAAAACTCTCTATTGTTAATATAGAGTTTTAACACGCTTTGTGTATGCCTCTAGATCTCTGTGATCATTCTGTTGCAGACATCCTCTCTGATCTGAGAACTCCTTTCATTTTAGCATTCAGGCTTATCCTGATTCTAACAGATTCTTTTTGTCAAGGACCTTTGATATAGGTAGTCATTTGTATAATTTGTATACATCTGTTCCTAAAGCTTAGGTCACACCAAATTTTATTATACAACTTTTCTTGCCCTTTGGCTAGATAAATACAGTCTTGTCTTGTTAACATCTATCTGAAATGTCATAAAAATAACCTTTCAGCTTTGCTGTCTTTTGAAAAAAATGTGATCATTCTTCTCCCAACTCACTCCTCCTACTTGGGTCATATTAGACATATGCTTGTCTTGTCTCTGAAGATCTTTTGGAAACTGTCTTTTCTAATTCTATGTGAGTCAGCCAGTTACATTTTTAAATAAATACTTCTTCAACTTTCCTTTGCGACAATTCACACTTGGAAGACTTCTTGAAAAAATCTGTAAATCAGACCTTAATTAATAATTCTATGTTGCTTTTAAAAATTTTTCTTTGCCTGCAAGAAAATAATTACACAACAATTAAGTTGACAGTATGTGTAGACTGCTGTCTTCTGTATGGATGAATATAATCACATTATCTCTTTTTCTTCCCATTCTGCATTGTAATTAGTGCATTTTGTGAGATAAAGCATCCTTTCTTATTCTGTTAATGCATTACCCAAATACTCGAGTCTTGATTCAAAATTTAAACAGTCTGCCAGTTATGTAGGACTAGTAGACTTTTACAGTGTACAACTGCTGCTATTAAAATGCTCAAATGACAATAATTATATATTAGAAAAACAGGCTCAATCAGGAAATACAATGACAAACTCACAGTACTGTAATGTACAGTACTTACTGAAATCAAATAATAAGTTCAAGATTTTATATTCTGTTTTTGAGAATTACTATATTGTATAAGGCAAATTCAGAAGTAAAGGCCTAGGTTTCTAGTAGGACAAACCAGATGTTTCCTGTCTGGAGGGTTCCCAAGAAACTAGGCCCTAAAAATGTCATTAGAACAGGGTTGGAATTTGTCAGGCCTGACAGTAGACTGTTTATAATTTTTAAGAAAATGTAATGTTTCTTCAGGCAAAAGAAAGTTGTATTTTACTTTAGTTTGAAAGGATTTGTTGCATTCAAATATCATGCTGATCCCAGGTTACTCAGAGGCTTGAAACATAATTATAAAGAAAATCATTCTAGAAGTAGTTCACTTGAAACATTGTCAGTTTCAGCAAAATGGGAAATGCAGTGCTGCATTATAAAAAGGAAGCCTGGTGACCACAGCAAAGAAGCTGATGAGATGCCATCTAAAGAAGTGGCTGAAATTGTGAAATTGAATGAAAATGACATAGTGATAAAGAGTCACTGTGAATTTTGTAAGAGGAAGCCACGAATACCTTGATGTCATTTAAGAAATTAACATGCAAGGAGATGATGGACATCATGTTGAATTTCCAAAAAGTATTAAACAAGTTCCAAATTTTATGTAGACAAATGTGATGGAATGTATGTAGGAGAATAATAATTCTGATCTTCCTAAACAGCATTCTGAGTTGATCTTTCCATCTCATTGTTCCCAGCGATTAGTTCTATAGAACCAGCATTTCTTTGCTTGTCAGTAGTCAGAGACTGCAGCTCTCCCTCCCCCAGGGAATGTTCACAACAGGAATAGTACAGAATAATAATATTATTCTGCATTATTCCTGTTGTAAACATGGAATAATACAGATCATTGCCATTCCTCTGTTTAATTCTGTGCTTCATCTGTGCTTAGAAAACTGTGCCTTTCTGATTTTCTTTGTCTTGACAGTAATACTGAAAGAATTGGAGAGGTACCTAGAGGTGTTGTACAGAAAATCAATAGAGATACAAGCCTTGCTACAAAGACTAAATAAATGGACTGACTTCTCTGCCTGTGATTCTCACTAGAAGAATGGGAACAAAGTAAAGATGATAGGATTTGTATAAAGTCATGAGCACATTGAGAAGATGTGTGGTAGTCCTGCAGTTATTATCGCTTCCAGCCCAGCACTAGAGGTAGTCACTTGACACCAGCAGATCCAAATGCCTGTATGCTTAGCCCACAGCTAAATATACCTTTGGTATGAGACAGTATGGCTGTCTTCATGTTATTTTCTACTGCTATTTTCTTATCATGGTTGTAAAAAAATCTCTCATAGCAAAAAAATCTGTCTAGGGACTTATAAAATTTCAGTTCAATACAGTCAGTATTTTGGTGTTTCTATTGGGTTTTTTGTTTCTTTTTATGGAGAAAACTAGTCTGTTTTTCAGAACAGAAACTTACTGGAAACTTACTTCCACTTTCAGTGCTTGATGGAGATTTTTATTCTCTCTAAATAGAAGAATTTATTTTTTACTGACTTTTGTCATTGAGCAATGGCAGGAGACTCTTTGAACTGCAACACCAATAGCAAAAAACCTTACAGCATTCACTGTGGGACAGGGTAGCTGATCAATTTCCTGCTTTCATGGCTTTTTTTCTGAACTTTTCTTACTATATCTGAAAAAAATTTTTTACATTCTTTATGTAAATATATTGGTAGAGATAAAATTAGATACAATAGAAGAGCATCAAGATGAAATCTGAGTATGTTTTTCTAGTCCCTCAACCTGTAAAATGTTCCAAATATCTGAGGACACCACACTTGTCTGTCACTTGAGTAAATGCATGACATTTCATATGAAATTATGGATGCATTAGTTACCATTGATTTATTAGAAAAATTGAAGCAAAGTGATCCCAAGTGCTTGATTCAGAATGCTTCCTTAGTGACTTTCTGCTTGTATTCATTTCAAAAGGGAAAAGTGCATAGGCAACAAGTATATCCTAATTAGCCCTTCAAAATGGATTTGAAAAGTGATTGTACATTTACTTTTCATCACATCTTTAATAGCAATAGATTCCATCCAGAAAACCCAGCTCAAAAAATCATCTTGTCATTAGGCACTTGCTTGATAGAGCTGAATGAATTGACTTGTAGACAGTTTAAGGATCTCTTGAAGTAATTCAATTTCTCTATCATTTTTTACTGTATGGTTGAATTTTGAGATGTATTATTATACTGCAGACCCTGCAGAATGAAAAAAAGTGATACTATTACAAGAGACAAAATTATAAAACTTAAAAGAATTAAAAATTATTGTCTCTTTATTGTGAATCAGTTTTTACTGTCTTTTTGGGCAAAATTCAAGGACTACCCAATTCTGTAACTCAAACAACTTAAATGTAACATAAGGACAATCTTCCAGAGTCTGGAGAAGTGCTGGGTAATGCTCAAAGTGATGAATTCTTACAAAAATACAAGAAAAGGAGGCCCCCTCTCATTATGATCTCCATATCTTCACGGTTTTCAGCTGATAGATTTCCTGAGGGACTTGTAGGCACAGAAAAGAAGTTTTCAAAGAAAATGAAATAATTCTGGGTTCAAGATAGTCCCTACACAAATTATGAGATTACTCGTTCATCTAGTAACCCTGACCTCGGAAGCTCAAGCCCCAGTTCTAGGTCACATTGTACTGTGATGCTGCTATTTCCAAAATCAAACTTTCTTTGCATTTCTGATATGGAGAGAATTTTTAAATGTTTTTTTGGCTTTATGGTGACTCATACTGAATATAAATTAAACTGAAAAAGGCCCTCCTGTAAATCAGAATAACTTTTCTTTGGCCAATTATTTTAGCTTTATTATTCCCAAATGGAGAGCCTTCACAATAATTTTCTAATCTAAATGTCTTAAATGTGACCAAGGAATAATTAGTTTTCCTAAAACTATCATAGCAGCATTTTTGGGATTTTCTCCTACCTGGCATATTTGTAGACCCATTTCACGTTATATTTTACAAAGAGAAAAATCTTTTAAAGGTACTTAGTAGCTAATTGTCTCTGTGTTTCAGACCTGATTAACCACTGCTCAAATGTGCAGAGTACTGCTCTTACCCTGTTTGCCTAGCTGGATCATCCTCTGGTCATTAAGTCAGGACAGACCCTTGGTTGGCCACCTGGCTCTGAGGGCAAGTGTAAAACATGTGGGAGCCCAGGTGGTGCAGTCCATGGGAGCAGCTGAGGAGAAAGGGCTCGAGGCAGAATGGGCAGAGCCTGCAGGGCAACAACTGATTGCATAGCTGATATTGATGGTGTGGATTCAACTTCTTTATCATGGAACCTGCTGTGAGGGTCAAGCATGTCTGGGAAGAGATGAGATACATGCCATGGAGTGGGGCAAAATCATGATTTCCACAGACCGGCCAACATGGTGAAGGAGCTTTAAACCAGGATGGTGTGGACAGGAAAGACATAATAACAAAACCTATTAGTAGGAAACCTCCCTAAGTATGTGCATGCAGATAAATACAGAATTGCCTCCAGAACATCATGGTGGGGGAAACTCCATAAACTTTCTGAGAATTCAGCACAACTAGGTGCCCTCTGGGCCAGCAGATTGCCCTCCCAGACTGCCTTAGGAAAAGCTTTAGCAGCATCTGGAGGTGGGTGATGCTCTCTCACTGCTCGGACGTGCTGTGGGAATTCTGGAGTGCTGTGTCCAGTTCTGAGTTACCCTACCCAAGACAGACAGGTACATACCGGACTGAGGCCAGTGACAGGCCACAAAGAGTGGACTGGAACAACTTTCTTAACCAGGAGAATCTGAGAAGATTCAGGTCTGATAAATATCTGATGGAGAGGGGAAGTAAAGAAGGCAGTGGAAGATTCTTCTCAGTGACAGGACAGGAGGTTTTGGAGTCTCAGTCCTTGGAGATACTGAAAACCCAGCAATATATATGCCTGAGCAGGGCCACTAAACTAGATTATTTCCAGATAATTCATGCAACATCAGCAGCTCTGTTAATCTGTTGACTAACTCTAGGTGAAAATAACCAGCAGCTCTGTTAATCTGTGACTAACTCCAGGTGAAAATAACTTCAAAATGGATATATTTTTTCTCTTTTTTATTGATAAATGTGCCACTACATATATTTTTCAATGATGACTTTTAAATATTGGACTAATTTTATACATTTTGAATATGTTTTAGCCAGCAAGAGACCCAAATCTTTGTTCTTAAGCTGATATTGAATAAGAAACAATGGGGTCTTAACAACATGCTCTGGAAGTGCAGGCTGTAGTACCAGCCATTGACTGTAGTCTATGAAGTTCCCCAGGGTGTGTTAATTGAAAACCAGTATTCAGGGAGAAATGGGATGAGCCTTCTACATCTGAAGGCTTATGAACAAGTCAATTAAAAAATTCCCTAATCCCCAAATCAAAAACCACATGGAAAACAACAAAACAGAACTGTAGAACAAGACCTGCATATAATTAATTTGTCCTTTTCCATAGCTCACACCTTCATGACCACCTACCACTTATTGGTTGATTTGTGTGAAGGTGCAAGCTAGATTGTTGTGATCAAAACAACATTTTTTCCAAAGCAAAATGATATCTAACCTCCTGGATAATGACAGAAGAATAAGCGTTTCTCTTTATCAGCAGGATTCACATCTGACACTTTGATTTACTTTTCACTTGGTAGTTTCTGCTTTTCTCTTTGATTCCTGTTCTTTTCAGATTTTTTTTTTTTCTAGAGCTTTGGAGTTATTTTTTTTTTTATTTCAATTTTTTTCCTGCTTACTTTTCCCCAAACTTTTCCCAAAATCCCTTGGTGTTACTGATTAAATGCAGGATGGTCTGAAGAAAAATTTCTCTACTGATTACAATTTTCTCATCTTTTAATGACTGATAAAGCACAGCATTGAGAAAAGGTGGAATCCTCTGTTAGTTAAATAGCCCTATAATACCTGTCTGGCAGTATTTAAGGCGTCCAAGTAGATGTTCTTGATTTAGTCTTAAATCCTTGCAGATGGAGCTTTCCTGACATCCCACCTCCTTAAGCTGCTTTAGTGCGTTGCTTCACATAGGAGTAGAAAGCTTCTACCAATGTCTGTTAATAGAACTAGTTTATATAGAATACATTAATGTATATAAAGGTCCTCTCTTGTTTGGAAGTCTGTGCACAGACTTACTGTTCTTCTGTGTCAGAGCATGGGCACTTGAGTTAAATATGTGAATGCTCTCCTGTCTAACTGGGAATGTGAATGTTATCCTTGCAGTTTTCCTCTCTCCTGTTTCCTAACCTACCTTTAGGCTTATGAGCACATCCAAGCCTTATTTAGAGGCTTCATCACGAAGTTACTAAGTCTACTTTTGAAGCTGATATTCCCTGTCCTAGCCTTGTGCATCCCATCTGTTCTTGGCAGTCCCTTTTCATCAAGTGAAGTACCATGGTAGAAGAAGACAGAGAGATAACAAACACAGTCAGACTTTGTTTTGGTGGTGCATCTCTCTAGCATTTCCCTTTGAATTAAAAGTTTGATAAGAACATCCATTGAGTCCTTGAGTCCCTGTTCCCTTCACCCAAGCACTCTTCATTATTAATGTTTACTTGATCTTGTGTTTCTGTTAAAGGCATTCCTGCTGTCTAAGTTTTTCCCAAGACTTAAATAAAATTCTTACTCCTACATACAGTGGAATAGCCTGGAGTAGCCTGGTCTTTCACACACACAGCAGGTAGCAAAACAAAAGAGATTGGGAACAATTTAACATCTCTTAAATTTACATAGTTTTTACTAATCCTCTATCATGCGAGTTCAGTTGATGGGAAAGAGGCACACATGTTGGTTTAAGGGCATGGAATATGTGTTGCTGGATTAGGGGTTTTTGTCCAGAGGTCATACTTGTCAGCAAGAGAATCATGATTGGAATATTGATTATGTAAACTACAGTCTATTGAACTGTTTTTCTAGGAGGTTTGGAATAATTCTTACTTGCTATCAAAATTTCTGTCTCAGGAGGCACCATAAGGCATGTTAAATAGTCTGAGTTTACAAATAACTTCCCGTTTCTTTTTTTTCCTCTGATGGTAGACATGCAAATTTTGCAATTTGTTCAGACTGTGTAATATTTTGAAAAGCTTTGAATGCTGGCTGCAGTAGTTTTGTGGATTCTAGGAATGAAATAAATATCTCAGATATCTCAGTCAGGCATGAAAATGTGTTTGTGTTTTTTTGTTTTGTTTTGTTTTGTTTTTTTTTTTTTTTTTTTTTTGTTTTGTTTTGGTTTTTTGTTTTTTTTTTTTTTTTTTTTAATATGGGTTATTTTTTGGATCCACAGAAGCTTTTTCTTTCCACAAAATCCTGAAATACTAAATTCTTAAACAAAGGGTTTTTTGGGCATTATTTAAGTTTATGCAAAACTATTAAAGGATTCTAGCCCTCTGTGCTAAACTCTACAGAGAGGAAATTAATATTTCTATAGTTGTATGCAAATATACTGTATCAGAAGCATTGGAACTTGTCCTGATGCCTTGGAGAGTGCAAAGAGGTTTCTCAGTCTGCAATCAGAAGGGAAGATGTCTTCTTTGTCTGAGGCTCTGGTGTGGGTTCAGACATCAGCTACAGGTTCTCAACAGCACATCTGTGTTAAGACCTGAGGCAGGTATCTCTGTCCGGGCAGGTTTCTTGTGACAGTGAAATTAGGACATGCTCAATCTTTTTTCATGTTATAAATCATAGTCTGTTCATTTGAAATTTCTTTTGCATCTTCCTGTAGCAATTATCTTCTTAATTTTGTTGATGAAAGCCATATCTAAAAAGTATTATTTTTCTAAACAGCAGAACGGATCACTCATTAAGTCTTACATATTAAAATTTCACTTAGGAAGGCCTAGTAGAAGTAAAAGTAGGTAGTTCTTGTAAAGGGTAGCAGTGAAAATGACCAAAAGATCTGCAGACTAAATTTTCACAAGAAATAATTACAATCTGCATTAATTTTTCAGCTGCAGGTTGAGTGGGCAATATGAGAATTAGTGAGTGGGAATGCCTTGCACCGTGAGCAGAAGGAGATGGTTAATCGCCTTTGCTAATGAACACTTTGAGATGTTCCAAATTTCAGCTTTGCTTAAAGCTGCAATGTAAAAAGTTACTCGATATGTGGAGTGAACTGATAGTTTTAATCAGTCACACAGACATGATTTTGGCCTCTTAGGTCCTTCCTGAGCTCATGAATAAGCTTGTTCTTTAAGGAGGGATTATGTTGATACTGAACATCAAGAGAAGTGTGTTGGAACATTAAAGGTTGCTCGGGCATCTATAAACAAGTGCAAATGGTTAGGGAGGGAGAAATGTAGAGAATTGGGATCTTTTCAGATAAAGAGAAAATAAGAAAATAAAGAGGAAGCAAAGTAACAAAAGCAGAACACATCCACACAAATCAAAATGTAGTTTCAAGCAAATATTTTTCTCAATATAAGGATTTGGTTGAGTCAATTTAAAATGTTCCATCACAGTAATGTGATGAGTTCCTGAAACTGATTTTTTTTGGAAATACAGTACTTAATAGTTTATTTATTTTACTTGAAACAGTGCTTTTGTAATCACACATATATCAAATGTGCCCAGAGTAAGAAGTCACATACTTGCTCATGAGCTGATGAAATCAAATTGGAGGGTATTGGTCCAAGGGGATGAAAAACTCACGGCACCATCAGTTTAAAACTGAATGTCTCCCCATTGATGGTATTCACACAGGAATCAAGGGAAATGTGTAGAGGGCATGGTGGAAATTTTTGACATGCTGCTGGCTACTGCTGCTCGGTTTCGCATGATGAACCTTCAAGGGGAGGAATTCGTGTGCCTTAAGTCCATCATCCTGCTCAATTCTGGTAAGTTGTGTGCTTTGCTGTCACTTGGGTAACTGTGGCTGCTTCTGCATGTGGTTGAACACTGCTTGCTGTCCTTAATGGCGTTCTCATTTTGGGACAGCAGCATTGGAAAGGAGTTTTCAACACAGATGCAGGCAGGACCTCCAGGCAGGCGTGGGCAGAGTCGAATCTGTCTGGTGATGTAGATGAGGCCCAGAAAATGGATGCAGTGAGCAGATGATGCATTGTGTGCGGCTGACGTGGAGAGTGGTCAGAGGAGTGCTTTGAACTAGATGTTACCAGGTCTTAAAACTCTGCTTACGAGACACTGAAGTAGCTGGAACCACACACATGGCACCCAAAGGCAATGCTTAACTGCAGTGCTCAGGTGATGGCAAAATAAAAGGAAATAAAAATGTGATCGAGTTTATCATGGTTTAGTTTATATTATATTATAGGCATCTAAAACTGATGTAATCACTTTCCACTTCCTTTATAGTTTTTGGCTGTAAATCTCATCCTGAGGTACACTTCAAAAATAGATGACTCGATAACAAGTGTCAGGTTATGATGATTTGAATTTTACATGAGATGATTGAAAAAGCAAATTTAACTTGAAACTTGTGACAGAAAACTTCTGTTGCACACCAGAGGACTCTTTTCTGTTTGAAATGAAAAAAAAAAAACCCTCCAGAAAATTTCTTTATATGCAGAAATGAGACCCATGGTATTTTCATAGAAATGATAGACATCTAAAATAATAATGTAGGCACCAAACTAAAAACCTTTAGAGAAAATTCCCTGCTAAGCTGTTACCTGGTGACTAAAGGTGCCAGAGTTCCCCAATGCTGAGGATTTACTCACTTGTAAAGTTTTTCCTGTTGTCTTTGAACTTGTGGATGGTACCACCCTCTAGAGAAAACAGATGTGGAGGGCTCTGTTTCCATTTTAACCAGTTATCTAACAGATCACTTGCCCAAATTGCAGGAAGAAGAAATTTAGGATATTGACATCAAAGGCTAACTGTAAACACAGCAGATGTTGCTTTATTGATCAGGCACTTTTCTTTATGGAAGGTTGGATGTTGTCTCCTCAAAGTCCAAGCAAAATTATGTATTTATACAATCTAATACAAAATGCCTTATGCATGTTTTATGAGATATGAATGTGGTTCAGGTTTTGTTGTGGTTGTAACCAATTGCCAAAAAGTAACATTTTAGGAAAGCAAGTGGCATATTAGGAATGAAGGGCTATTGTCTTACCTTAATTGCCAGGATAAGACAATTCTAATTATTGTTTGGCATTTTATTTTCCTTTTATTGCCCTGATAATTATAACAGAATATTTCCTAGAGTTAAATATTCTTCCTGGAAATTAATGCTCCTCCAGAATTTTAGCTAATATATTCAAAGCTAATATATTTAAACTTCTTAAATAAATCTAGAATATATAATTGATTTATAAAAATTTTGAATTTCAGTTAGAAACAATGGAAGTGGAGGTTTGAATAAAAGAAATTAGATGTTCATGTCTTGAACATGAAAAATTTAAGTCATGCTCTTGAGAAATTTTGTGCCTATTTGTATTTAGTATTGATTCATAAAGCAAAATATTTTTTTCCGACAAAGCCCTGCCAGGCATCACCAGCTATCCTTCATAAGCACATCCCACTGTGTTAATGGGAATTTTCATTACAAGATTCCCCTAAGGAAAAACTGTTAAAAAAAAAGAAAAATATATATATATAGCAAGTGAAGTCAGTGATAATCAGAGGCAGATTTCCTTCTGCATATAAGAGAGATGGGACGACTGTAAACTCAATGTATATATGGCCACAGAATGTATGTCTATATTGGATGTCATTATCTTTATGCATAAAGGTACATTTCAGTATTTGTAATCCTACAACAAACTACTTTCATAACTAGACAGTGGGAATGTGGATACGAGTTTCTGACTATCAGACTCTCAAGATGCTCAAATTAAGAGGCATTAGACTGCAATACAGAGATAAGTAGCATAATTTGGAATATGTGTAAGAGTTGTGTGAGTGTTTGGCATAGATGCTCTAAAATGTCTTCTGGAGTTGCTTTACTTCACAGAAGTACTAAAGAACTATTACTAAAGAAACAGCAGATAAACACACAGTCAATTTTTGGCTTATTATGCTGTCTGCATTATATATGCATGTGATTAAACCAGCAGATCTCAAAATGGTTTAAACAAGTGGATTAATTAAACAAATAGGACTGATTATGCTGCATCTTGTGTTTAAAAGCAGTCCGCATTTGCATTCTAAATTGTTGTGTGGATTTAATTCAGTGAGAATACACAAACATTTCTTTATTAAATCCTTGGACATCTGGAAGTCTCTTCACATGAAGTAGAGTTGTTTATTGCCTTTGTTGGACATTTCTAGTTTTGCAACATGTTGCAAGGCTGTTTAATATCTTTACACTCCTTTTCCATGTGGTTTTGGACAAAACACAATTTTAGTTTTTATTTTTTTAGATTTGTTCAGTGCATGTAGAAAGGATGGAAGGTTTTGTTTGTAAACCAAGGTAGATGCTTATGCTACTACCACAGTTTTCCTGAGATATTAAGGTGACAGCATGTCTGTAACAACAAGGACATAATCATGTCCATCTAAATAGCAAACCTAAAGGTCCCCCTCTAAAGCTGCAGCAATAAATTTTTTCACTAAAAAGCAAAGTAGTGTTTTCAAAAACCACATTCAGCTATTACTTCACATTGGAAAATAAATATTAGAATCATGAAAGGGCAACAAGATGCCAGATGTTTTACTTTTGAGTGTATCAGAGAAGAGGAACTTGTGGATTGTACCACCCTATGCTATGTGGCAAAGCAGCAGGCTTTCATTTTGCACATGATGATGTAGGTCACATCTGCCTTAGAAGCCGATTAACCTAATTAGTTAGCTGGTTAGTCCACAGAGCTGGAAAGATTTTGTTGATTTGATGAATACAGGAGACCTCCTGATACATTGTTCCACGTGACTGTTTGTTATTCTTTTGTCCTGGTGTTTTTCCGTTCCTGATAAATTGTGCTTATTTATTTCTTTATTTTGGGGGCTGGATGATTCCAGGAGTGCATGGTACAGAGATGAGTTTCCTCATACCTCAGCCTGTCTTGCTACAGCTTCACAGCAATTGTGTGTAGTGGAATATTACAGAGCAATTGGATGTTGCTCTGTGAGCCTGAACTCTAAATGCAAAAAAAGACTTTAAACTTGGTTTTATTGTGACTGAAAAGATTTTGAGGACATTTCGCTTCTACAGTAAAATGCAACAAATGTATAATTATATATGGTGAGAGATATAAAATTCTATCAGTGTATGCCAAGGGCTGGCATGGTAGCACAGCAGCCCCCAAGGGATCCTGTTCTGGTATGTGTCGTGGGTGTGAACCAACAGGCTTTGCTTGCTTGTGGGGTGGCGCTTTCTCTGTTCTTGTGCCTGTTAGGTTTTACAACACTGACCTACAGAAAGAGCTGGAAATCAACCTGGTAGCTATTGAATTTAGGCTTAGAAAGGCCTTGGAGACTGTTAAATTTCACTTTGCTAAGGCAATTTTCTGCACCCTCATTTGAAAGCTCTGCTTGGATGTTTATGAGTGTGTGATAACCAGCATTTTTTTTTTGGGCAATTTCTGGTCAATGGCCTGGGGCAGGAGCAATCACTGTGAGGGTGTAGAAAGGAAAACTAAACATAATTTTTCTTGGCAGTTATTGACTGGCAGTTGCCTGAATTCTCTACAGTTATTGGGGAGTGCTTTTGTGATTTACAGTTTTTAATAGCTTCTAGACTAGACCTAGGTGAGAAACAAATTCCTCCTAAATATTACTTTCTTTTACTAGTTTCAGTAATATGAAGCTATGGGGTATTGCTGCAAGAGCACAATAGTTTCCTGTGGCTGAAGCAAACTTCTCTGGAGGCACTGTGCATTTATGAGATTAATATTTCCTTCTAGTGGATTGCGCTCTGCCAGTGATATTTAAGAATCTTGCCCCTACAGTATGTGTTAAGCTATCAAACCTTGTATTGTCAATAGGCATACGTGAGGGTGTTCAGAGTCAGGTGAAAAATGTTCAGCTGAGAAAAGCCCAAGGACCAGTTTCTGTTTGTGAATTTCAGTAAAAATAATAATAATAGCTATGAAAAGCCATGTGAGAAAAGAGGCCACTGTACTATTTATCTATATTAAATTTGAAGCAGTACCCATTACCAAAATTAAGCCCTCTGACTGATAATTTTCAGTTGTACTATGTTGGAGTTATCCTTTTAAAACAGTTTTCTTGCTTACTCTTTCCCAGAGACACTCACATTCACAAACACATTTACATTTCTCTTTAGCAGAGAGGAAAAACACCATAAAAACTACTTGTAGGTTACAGTATTTCTAGGTGTCAGGTCCTTGAAGTACCCAGATGATGTGAGGAGATGAGGGAGGCCAAGATGTTAAAAAAATCTCAACTCCCTGACTGCTCAGATGCACAGCAAAATATCTTCACATCCAGTGGTAGCCCCAAGGCTGCAAACAATAAAAACAAGCTATACCATCTATATCTGACAAGCTATAGCATATATGTCTGTCTGTGTGTGCATACTAGTGTCTGAATGTCTTTTATTCTTAACAGTTTAATAATTGCATTCCATATTCTGCTATATACGATGCTTTAAAGAAAAGAAAAACAAAAAATTATTCCAGAAACCATTTTTTCCCAAGGACGAAATCCAGATCTCTTCTTTGCTCTGTAAGCTGATGCAGAGGGGCCAAAGCATAGGATTTGTCAAGTCTGTTATAGACACAAGACAATGAACACTCTATGATGCAGCCAGTTTGATTGCATTCCTGTATGCACATCTTAAACCTCTGGTGCCTCAGGACTGGATTATGGCAATATGACCTGTTTAGAGTTATTGGTTCAGTCCAAAAGATTTAAAAACTGATGCTGAATGCAACAGCCCTCTTTTGGCAGCACAGTGTTGTTGTGACCTGACTGACATTGGCTGTGTGTTGTTGTCCAGAAAAAAATCAAGATAAAACAGCCCAAAATAGTTTAGACTTTTCCATTTTGAAAGCTGATGTGCTTCATGCTCTCAAGATTTACTAGCAGCAAAAACTCTTATGCCTGGATTAGAGACTCTTGTAGGTGATGTAGAGGGGCTGTTGGAGAGGGAGTTTTAAGATGTTTTGTCTTCTGGAAAAATTTTTATCTGATCCAAACCTTCAGGCTGCTCACTTTCAGCAGTGAAAGACAGCTAAATTTGCACAAGCTGATTTGGACACTGTTTTTAAAGCAGAGTCAGCTTTGCAGGTGAAGGAGCACACCTTTCAAGGCTTTTGCTTGGTTGGGAGAGTTTTGTTGAGGCAAACATCCATTAAAAACCCCTGGTTTTGTCTGCATGTTTTGTGGTAACATTTTTCAGTTCTAAACTGTCTAGAAAAATCACTAAAAATCAAATATTAAACAACAGGGGAAATGGCAAAAGCTGCTGAAAGCTTGGGTTGGTTGGTAAGTATTCCAGAGCTCTCAAGGGGAACAGCGTCTCCTCAAGGTTTCAGAGCCAAGTGACCAGGAAAAGTGCACAGCCCACAGATAGGACTAGCTACAGGTGTCACCCAGCACCTGGTACAGACCTTGGTGAGACCCAGGCAGGAAAGTGGCATTGTCTTCCTCCTCCTGCTGTTCCCATAGTGCCCAAATCCATGCTCCAGGGTCATTCAGAGCAGCGACATGGCTGCCAAGCTTGAGAGGCAGCACAGGGCATACCTTGGGCAACTCTGAGTCCACCAAAGTAATTTTTGTCTGTGGTTTGTTTCTTTTCTTTCTGCCTCCTACTCTAGGTGTGTACACTTTTCTTTCCAGCACCTTGAAATCTCTGGAAGAGAAAGACTATATTCACCGTGTCCTGGACAAAATCACAGATACTCTGATCCACTTAATGGCTAAGTCAGGTCTTTCTCTGCAGCAGCAACACAGACGACTGGCTCAGCTCCTGCTCATCCTCTCTCACATCAGACACATGAGGTGAGAGCAAGCACACAGTCAGTACCTCTGTACTGGGCACATGCGAGAGAGGTGTCACAAATGCACATACACGCTTCTCCTTCGTGGATGGGAGGGCAAACTGTGTGAGGGGCCGTTACCAAAAAGAAAAGGAAAAAAATTCCATATGCAAATATTTTCCCCATTTGTCCCTTCTAGTTGTCTTTTCCTCTGCCTTTTGTTTGATCGTGCTGATAGTTTGATAGAAAGGAGTATCTGCTTTTAATCTTGTGTGTCTTGTATCACAGAATCACCTGGTTTGGAAGGGAACTTAAAGATGATCTAGTTCCAACCCTCCAGATATGGGCAGGGATGCCTTCCAGTTAGACCAGGTTGCTCAGAGCCCCATCCAAGCTGGCCTTGAACATTTCCAGGGATGGGAGAGCCACAATTTTCTGGACAACCTCTTCTAGTGCCTCACAACTCTCAGTACAGAATTTCTTCCTAGCACCTAATCTAGACCTGCCCTCTTTCCCTTTGAAGCCACCCTGCTTTGTCCTGTCAGTGCATGCCTCTGTACAAAGTCCCTCTCCAGCTCTCTTCTAGATGCCCTTCAGGTGCTGGGAGGCTTGTGCAAGGAGCCTTCTCTTCTCCAGCCTGAACAACTCCAGTTGTTCAACAACTCCAGTTCTCTAAGCTTTTCCTCATAGGAGAGGTGCTCCAGCCCTTGCATCACCTTCATGGCCCTGCTCTGAACCTGTTCTAACAGGTCTAAGTTTTCCTCAGGGTGAGGACCCCAGACCTGGACACAGGTGTATGGAAAGCACTGAGTAGAATATTAATGTAGGAGTAGCCTAGCTCTGCAAACTTTAGTCTCCTATAAGATTTAATAAAACTCTCACTTCTATGCAGCCACTTCTCGCAAGTGTCATGATTGCAATTCACTTTAGAAAAGAGATTTAGGATTATTATGTGAATTGTATGGATGAGGATAAATGCAGCACTACTAAATTCCAGTCTAGAGGACCATTCCTTTTGCTAATCAGAGGTGAGCTGCCTCACACACTATTAGTAATTGCAGCAAAATGATTCTCCCAATTCTGAGGTAACTGCTCAGTGGATGAGGTGTTAAGAGGATAAATTTCTATGAAGATATGCTATAGATTTTATTATTATGAAATCACCGGAAGTGTTGCTACACAGATTTTAATTTTCATTATTTCAGCTAATGAAATTTAAATTAAACGCCACATCTTAGCTGCTAAAGCTGAAACATGCAGATTTTGCCTCCTGAACTGATATACAGATCTTTGAGGGAAAGTCAGGGGATGTGATTTTTTTCACTTGTGTTATTTTGTAGAGTTTCTTTGTTCTTGGGTTAATGAACATTTCCCCCTCCCCACTAAAAAGAATTTATACAATTAAGGAAATTCTAGATGTATAGCAGCCTGCTACATTCTTGACTACATCTGTCTGCAAAATTCTTTGAAGGTGCTCCTGTCTGCTTAACTGTAGCAGATGTGTACAGCCAACGCACAGCTAATTTGTTTAGTACAAGACAGGATTTATATGAACCCAGCAAATATTATTAGCTGGTAGCTTCCTCACCCCATAGCATATTTGGGAAGTAACTTTTTTCATCACAACCCACAGCAACAAAGGAATGGAGCACCTGTACAACATGAAGTGTAAGAATGTAGTTCCACTCTACGATCTCTTGCTGGAGATGCTGGACGCTCACCGGCTGCACGCCCCAGCAGCCAGGAGTGCTGCACCCGTGGAGGAGGAGAACAGAGGCCAGCTGACAACTGCATCAGCTTCATCTCATTCCTTGCAGTCCTTCTATGTTAGCAGCAAAGAAGAGGAGAATATGCAGAATACAATATAAATGGGAGTCAGCATATACAGTGGTATGAGAAACCCAGCAGTGTTCTACCTAGCTCATGCTTCATTTCATCTACAGTGCCACCTTTGAAAACACTCCAGTGACAACAGACACCAGCATTTTCCATATGAGTGTTTGTCAAGCGCTTGCCTAAATTGATTGCTTATCTTAAATGGAAGACATTTCATTACCATGGATAGCCAGGAAGGATTGTCTGGCTAACTTGATTTAAAATTTGCAGTGTTTTAATTTAATTTGGCATCTTATTTAGGTAACTAAGTCCTCATCTGAAGCATACATTCATTTTGCTATAAATTGATAGGCCATACCACCTGTGCATATTGGTATCTTCATCAGTGGTGGTCTTTGTTAATATCCATCCAAAATCCTGAGCTCACTTAGTCCTTTACATGCTTGAAACTTTGAAGCAGTTTGGTAGAGATTCTGGATGACTTTTTGGGCAGCGTAAAGAGAAAGTTGACTGGCATCTTAGTGTGCCATAGGGAAGCTGCACTGTGAGAGACTGCCTTCGTGAGTGAGATTCCTGCCTCTTTTCTTCCTACAGTATAAAGGAACTGCTGTCTGAGAATTATAGTATTTTACCTTGCTGGCTTATGTCACCAGACAACTCCCTTTCAACCTCATTCTGACCAAACTTTTAGGTACCCTTACCATATCCTCTAGATGAATTGCTTTGCATGCATGCTATTTTTTCTGATCCTAGAAAGCGAAACAGTTTTGTTGCCCAAGAGTGTAAATCCAGGGCAACATGGCAAACAGTGATAACATAGAGAATTACTCTTGAATCAGACCAGATGATTACAAAAATCATCAGGTCTTTTAAAAAGGTCTTCACACACATGCAGGATCCAGCACTTTTTACAAAAAATCCCTCCCCTATCCTGTGCTTTGTTGTGCTACAAAGCAAGGGATGAGGATGCTAGTGTGAGACTGGCACGGAAGGATGGGATGATCCCATCCCACTCAGCAGAGTGTGGTCTAACTGTGTGTGGGAGGGCTAGTATTGCAGTCAGAGCAGCAGGTTTTTCCTTGCCTTGGCATTCTTTGGCTCTTGGTGTGGCATGCTTCAAAATCACTGTTAAGAGCCAGCTCACCTGTGACACCAACACTAGGCAATGAGCCTCGCACATGGTGCAGACTTTGAGACTGCATGTCCAGAAAGATGAATTTTTCTCCATGCATGTCTGTATGTCCTAAGGATATTCATAAGGATCAGTTTGATTCTTCAGACCAACTGTAAATATACAAAAGGTCCACTGACATCAAGAGTTTCAACAAGACGTGAAAGAGACTGAAGAACTCCACATGATGTGCTATCCAAAGTAGGAGTTGGTGCTGCTGTTTGACTGGCGCTATGCTAGAAAACTAAATGTCAGGGAACTTTGCTGGGTACTGGAATGAGATCATTACATATGCCAGGGTTATTTTACTAATGTAATTATAAACTTTGCCTGTGCTATCTGCACTTCTGACTGACAGGTGCGGATTGGGAGTTAGCACGGACCAGGGACTATTCCAACAGCTGGTTGGAAGAAACCACCCTACCAGTGAGGCTGTTTTCCTAGCACATGTGTAGGCTGCTCCACAGCATCTGGCAACAGTGCTAGTGAAATGGTTCGGGGATGTTTTTGCTATAGTTGAAACCTTTATGTTAATTGGAATATCCCATAGAAACTCAATATAGGAAACAGTGCAAGTAATGTCATACAGGAGTGCCTATGTCTAATCACAATCCCTGTCACACAGGCAGAGTCTGTGTGCAGTGAGATCAAGTTTCACAGCAGTTGTGAAGGCAGCAAGGCATAGGACAGGTTTGTGCTTCAAGTCAAGCATTTGATTCTTTAGTGAATGTACATAATGGTGTCTATAATAGTTTAATGTACATATCTGAGGATATGAGCAGTTTGAAAGCCTAAAGCTACATGCTACCAATGTTTGAGAAGATTCCTTGAGAAATGCAAGCCTAAACATGTGAAGCGATCATCGTAAGTTCATAGGCCTTTTCTTGATGCATATTATGGTGTCATTTTTTTCTGAATGTGCTGAAGATTTTGTCTTTTTATGTGTTCAGTAAAAGCATGTGTGTGTGTGTGTATGTGTGTGTGTGTGTGAGCGCTTATTTGGTACCTAAGGGCTTTTTGAAGGCTCCTAAAATGTCATGAAAGAAAATGGAAATTTTGGGTTTTTTTAGTGGCTGGTTTTCATATGTGTTAGAAAAACCATGAGTTTACTGAAATGAGTGCAGGCTAAGATCTGAATGGAGCACAGGAATCCCTGTAGTTAAATTTATGTGCTTACACCGTCATCATTTACTTGTAACTTAGTGTGCATTAGAGCTGCTCTTTAAATACTGTCTGTACATGCAACCTGTTGTCTAGGCTAGAACACACAGATCAAGCTCATAAGCTGGAAAACAAATTGGTTTAAATGAATGCCTCCCTTCCTACATCCCAGAATAAGTAATTACATTGATTCAAGTGTAAATTTGACCTGGAGCATAAAAGGTATTACACAGAGAGCAATTCACAACAGAGGGTCAGATTTGGATGATACCATAAAGGGAAAGTACCTTTACTCTCATGAGATTTTCCTAGTGAAGATGGAAAAGCATGATTTGAAGTGGTATGCAGCAGTCAGAAGGGTATCATAATGTGTCTTGGAATATATAGAATAATATCAGTCAGCTCACAATAACGATTAATTCTTTCCTGGGTTCAGGCCTTACAAGGAAGCAATTTAGCTTTCATCCAGTCCTCTCATGTTTGTGGTGGCAACAGTGAAGGGCAACCTAGAAAGAGTGATTCCCAGTAATACATTAATTTACCTCGGGGCAGTTTTAGGATCCATGTCATTAACTTTTTATTGAAGCAGCACCTTAATGAATATAGTAACATTCCCAGAGTTATCTATAAAGATGGCCCCCATATCAGACAGATGAATGTAGCTATTCAATTGATTAAATAAAGTCAATGATACAAAAATCACTTTTTTCATATGTATTTCTGAATGATGCTCTCATGTATGCAAACAATTGTGCCTGACATTTGGTAATTGTTATTTCACACGATGCTATTTTATGTGTGTGTATATATATATATACATATATACTTTATATTTGCAGCTGACAAACCAGTACTACCTGAATATCTGGTGCTGGATATTACATAAAAATATATAGCATGTAAAAAGAAAGAAAACTTTTCAAGGCAGCTAATTATGCTTTTACCAAAACATTCATAGTGATGTCTCTGGACAGCTAACAAAATAATTATTTTGTAATGTTTATACGTGGATTTTTTTAAAAAAACAAAAACATCAAAAAACAAACCCTCTAGAAACATAGGCAATGTAATACCAGCACAAGGCAAATATAAATAGACCAGATTAATTTGCTTTGCTTGAGAACATGGTTGTTACTGAAGTATTGCAAAAAGCTTGGGAGGTAGAAGAGGGGATAGGGAGATGTGTAGCACTTAGTGGTGTCAGAATATGTGGTGTTTGAATACACGAAAGCTACTCTGGTTTATAGTGGTTTGAGCCATGTCTCAATGTTGCAGACTTTGTCTCAGGTAAAACTCCCAGTTGGGGTAGTAAGATTTGTACTCGGGTAACATAGTTTAATGAAAGTTTTTTGGTGTGTGTTGTAATAAATTTACTATTATGTTTCAGTGACATCACTTGATGATTTTTCTCCTTCTCTACAATGAGGGGTTTAAAAGTGTAATTAAAGAAATAATCCAAACTGAGCTCCCAAGGATATTGCAAGGACTGTCAGCAGATCCCTGGACCTTGAGTTGAAAAAAAGCAAGCAAAAAACCCCAAACCATCCCCTTCATATGAATCAGGATTTGTACTGGAGCCTCCATCCATTTCAGTTGATGGCAACTAATTCCTTAAGACCTGTGCCAAATGTTTAAAAATAAGCAAACTACCAACTGAATAAAAAAAATCTGCCTCAGTAGGTCTTTAGTCTTATTGCAGGCTTAGTGAGAACATGGTAAGCCCCTGTGTATATAATTTCCTGCTTTAAAATTAGAGTGCAAACTTAACATACAGATAATGGGTTTTGTATATAAGGCATTCTCAGCTGAATTTGTGTGAAGTGCATTTCTTACTTTGAATAAAGAGATTGATGTTTTCAATGTTCTCTACAACCGTGATATGGCTTTACAGATATATTGAGTCAACACGTGTAATAGAAGGGTGATGTTAACAATGGTATCCTAATAGAAACCAATCTTTGCTGTCACCTGCAAGTGTAGCATAATCTCAAATTGATCTCAGAGTTTAAAATTAATTTTTCTCCAATATTAATGTCCTACTCTTTCTACTCACAGTTCCCTTTCATCCTTCAAATGTAGGTAGCCTTATATCCTGAAGGTTGTTTTCAAAGTGATTGTTGCCCATAAAGGGTACTTGGTTTTGCACTGTGTTAGAGACATATTACATTCTTTTGCATTCAAATGTGCCTACAGAAAATAAATAAACAAAAATTTAGAAAAAAATATGCTGCCATCTTGCAAATTAGAAAATTCTGCAATCCTGTGTGCCTATGATTAGAAGTCTGTTTCTTCAGAAAGTGCCCATTGAAAAAGGAAGGGATAGACTGCTGGTCACGAGACTTGCATTACCAAGCCACTTTATGTATTACCTTATTGATGTACTATGAAACCAATGCTTTTGTGTGCACTATGTAGTCTGTCAATGCAAAGTCCTTTCTTTGGTATAGGCTCAGCCGTCATAATGTATTTGTCGAAGTATTCTGTTCTTTCACTGATGCATATGAAATTATTGACGTCTTTGGTTATGGTGAGGTATATTTTTCTTTGTTTTGCGCCTAAAAAAGTTCTAAAAAAGTCTAAATAAAAAATCTGGTAGGCTACCTGATTGGTGCAAGATTTTTATCAATGTATTTGATGTTGAAAATAAAGAATTAATCAGAAAACATTGTTTTATTTTGTTATATTTTGCATGTTTTAAAAATATGCTTCTCCGCTTATTGTTTTCCAGTGGGCAGCAAAATGGTGCACTGTTTTTGAAAGAATTAGAATGTGTCTGTTTCGGTGCATCTAAATGAAAGTTAAAACTGTTTCTTAGTTTCCTCATTTTCCCTGTAAAGAATCAGAGACTCCGTATCTAGAGTCAAAAACAAGCTAAGCGTAGTCTCTAGCAATCCTAATGACACCAAGGAAGTTAGCTAAGAACCTATTACGTTATGTGCTTTAATGTTCTTAGTATTTTGGTTACATTCCTTATTTTGGCTTGTGAAATAGATTATGGCAGAAGAGAAAAATTGTGTGAGTTTAGCCTTCTATAGTTGGCTGCTACTTCCCATGAGCTAGCTTACATCCAGGGAAATAGTACTCTTTTCCCAAGTGAAACAAATCCTCAGGAAAAGAAATTTTCTTGACTAAGGCATTGGGAAGGGATGAAGTGAAATGAAAGATACTTTTATTAACATAAGACCACTTTGAACTCAACTCTATTCTGTAAAACAATCTAAAAATTATATTTGGTGTTTGCAAATAATCAAACCAATAATCTATAGCATTTGCATACACACTGACATATTTCAATACTTGCAGTATATATATTTATCAGTAACATGGAGAGAATATGGTCTCTATATTGATTATTTTTTAATCTATTTTCTGTGCTGTGCTGGTTCAACATAGGACTATTGGCTCACAGGTTTTTTTCTTATATGAATATATATATGTAAAAGCTCTTTAGTTTTATGGGATGTTTCATTGTACTTAACTTAAAAGGAAAAAATTATGAGATGGTTACCTGGATTCCAAGTATCATCTCCATGATAGACAAGACAGGCAATATACTTAGTTCATGCAAAACTTCACCTTATTTGCTTGTTAAAGCAAATAACCTATTCAGACTCTTAAAAGAATGCTGGGGACTGTTGGGATTTTTAAGTGCTGAGTAGAACAGAACAATGGTTCCAAATAATGTCATTGTTTTGCAATACACTTCCATAACAAAGAACTTGACTGCAAGTTGCCTCTTTGGCCACAAAGGGCACATCAGAGTAATAGGAACTAATTGCACATGTACATGTGCTCATAATAAAGTAATTTTCAATGCTGATTCAAAATATGACACCATCTCATTTTAACCACAGGACCAAATGAGCACTTGCAGTTCATGGTGAAATGGCTTAAGAAGACAGTTGCTACATAATACTAAACTTAGAGATTTAACCTAAAAAAAGCAGCTAGATCAGAGAATATTATTGCAAAATCAAAAATATGGCGCTCCTAAATGAAGAAGTGCACAGATAAAGTTTGAACATACTTACCCCTGCAAAAATGGTAACAATTTGAATGAGAGCAAAGGATTGCACACTGCCTGGGATTACACACTGAGGTTAGGCATTCTTTTGCCCATCCCTTTCTGCAGCATGACACGACAACACAGCATCACAGTGCAGTGAGCTAGGAATGTGTCGCTGGAGACTGTCTAATCCAATTCCTGGCTCAGAGATGGATCACCTAAAGCAGAATGCTCAGGGCCATGCCCAATTGAATGTCGAACAGCCACAAAAGGAGATTCTTCTACCTCTTTGGGCACCCTTTTCCAGTCTTTGACGATCTTCATGTTATAAAATACTTTGCCTGTGCTCAGATGGAATTTCATGTGATTTAATTTGCACCCATTGCCTTTTACCCTGCCAATTGGAACAACTGAAAAAGTCAGTCTCCCTCACTTTCATTCCCTCCCGTGATGTGTCTTCTGTGATGGGAGAAGGTGGATGAGATGTCACCTTGCTCAGACACCCAGAACTCACCAGGACTAATGCCTCTGCAGCCAGGCAGGGCACATTTCAATAGTCAGGAGCTATCTGAGACTCCAGCTTCATTCCCAATTTTTTGCATCTGTTGGGTGAAGAGGTTTGAAAAATTATACAAGAAGGACATTCCTTTCTATTTCATTGCAAAGCTTTGGCAGCTAAAACTCCTGAGTCCACCACCCTTGCTTCCCTCACGACACACTCAACACTTGACAGAGCAGCTTCCCCAGGGGATCCTATATAGATGCACACAGCTGGACAAGTTGGCATCCCCACACCCCTTCTTTCTCTTTTTGCTGACATGTAAGTGACATCTGTCTTGTTCTAGCATATTTCATTCTATTTAACTAATTAGTAAGGTAAGACATAATTAAGGCATTATCAAAGAAAATATTTGATTTGACTGCTTTTCTTTTCTGTTAATTCAGGCAATCCCCATAATGCAATGATAACAGCTTCTTCATGGGCTAAAGCCTCGCTGTGCTCAGTCAATGGGACACCCTCCCTCATTAAGAGCCTTTTGGCCACGCTTACTCCCCAAAATTAAATGATAGATTTAATTTTTTTTTTCCTATCCAGAAACTGCAACATTAAAAGCCCCATGAAACAGCTGTTACTTAGGCTGGAAAAGCTTTACATTGCCTTCCTCTGCATTACACTGCTTGTCTCCACCACCTACACAGTGAAGAGGAGAGGAAAATCCAAACATATAAAATAGCACTCATCAGAGTGCTCACATAGAAAGAATGCCCAAGGAAGGGCACTGCCTAGGTGTTTTTTCTTCTCCCCAGCCAGGCTCCAATTACTACCATTCACCACGGCATCCTGCAGACACAAAGGCTCAAGTGTAAAAATGGTCATGAAGTCTTCAGGAAAATTGACCATCAAAATAATAACATTTGTCACTTATCTCAGCAGGAACAAGGCTAACTAGCCCTCATGTCCCTTTAAGAACTTTGTGCTGCAGTATTTAGGTGTCATTCTGCTAATGTCTTCATTTCTGCTGGCATACAGGTGATATGAAATCTATCTCCTGCTGTCTTCCATTCCTACACATTGTGCATAACTTCAGAATGCCACCATTTTAAACAGATGAAAAATGTGCATATGAGGGAATTATGTGTTTTCAGGCATTTTTTAGCCAGATTTTGCAGCGCTTTTGGGACCAAGGTATTTACCTTCTCTACAGAAAAAGATTGAATGCTACTGTCTAAGACAAAAAAGAATGTGACAAGAAGCAAATCTTTATATTTTTCACTCACCTCTTCAAAACCTGTGTCATCTATGGAAAGATGAACAAGTATGTTATACTGTAGAGAAGAGCAAAAAGTGCTGTCCATATTGTGGTAAGAGAGCACATAAAAGCTTGAAAGTTTAGCCATTCATAGGAAAGCAGGAAAGACTGAATTCCAGTCTGTCCTCATAGGATTAATTTTTGCTTACATTAAATCTGAAATCTGAAATTTTTGCTTACATTAAATCTGAAAATAAGAAAAGAAACGATGGCTCAAAAATATCTTGTTTGTTTGTTTGTATGTATGTATGTATATATGTATGTATGTATCTATCTATCTATCTGTCTATCTACCTACCTATTTATCTGTCTATCTAATCTATCTATCATCTATGTATCTGTCTCAACCAAAATCCTGCAGCATCATGCTTTCTTCGAGTACTTTTTTCTCCCCTTACCCCCATAACCTTCGTACCTGCCAGCACCATGCTTCAAGTTTAGCAAAAGACTCAAAATCGCAACCATGGTTTAACTTGCAGCTCTATGGCCAGGAGAGCTTCCCAGACAATTTCTGAATTGTTTATAAAAAAAACAACTAAAGCCATGAATGTCCCACTTGGATAGCCTTGTGAACACTTATATAAAAAAGTGGACTCTGGTAGGTTTAATTCCAGTTGTTTTTTAAAACATCCTTTCTAAAAACAAAGGAATGGAAAAACCCACAATTTCAACATCCATAAGAGCAGTCTCCCAGGAATTACAACATGCCAGAAAACAAAAATTGGTCTGATTTGAGTAACCTGTGTGCAAGCTAGATCCACATCTGCATGATCCCTGACCAGAAGAGCTCTCTGGTGCACCTCTCCCTCCTCACCAAGGACACTTTTGATACAAGCAATGGACAATACTTTCCTAAAGCACACTGTCTTCCGAAAAGTTAAATGTGCCAGTGTAATTCAGACATCACTGTGGTCAAATCCATTTGCTGTGTTTCAGATCTTTAAATAGATTCTTACTTGAACAAAGCAGTTTTGACCAATTTATTTCTGGAATGATATATTAGCTGGCACCAAACAATAAATGCTACAGCTTTCAGTTCCTATCTGCTTTTTTAGAGCTACCATCTAACAAAATTCAAATTTCTGTCACTTAACCAGGCTGTAGTCTATGACAAATCTTCAGTGCTTCAGCTAGCAGTTATTAATTTCCTTATATCTTGTTTCACAGGTCTTTATCTACTCCTTTCTGGGAAGACAAATGAATTCTCTAAATAATTCCTATTTATTTATTTATTTGGGAATATTATTAAAACATTCTAATGTTCTTAACATTATGACCACAGCACTACTTCTCCCAAATACAGGTTTCGTGCCTATGTCCCTCTGGGTCTAATTACAGCCAAACAAGGCAACAACAACAGAATTTCGCTGGCTATAGTGCATTTCACAACATGCTGCCAAGGTTAAAACCACTCAGCCAGTGCCCAGACAAGTTCCCTTATGGAGGGAACTCTATGCCTATAAAACACACACATCACCCAAAAGATCCCTCCTTGCACTCTCCTTTCCCCCTCAATTTACACAAATACTGCTTTGGATGAATTCTGTATTTGACTGCTGCCAAACCATCCAGCTTAAATCAAAACTCACTATCCTGCCTTTTTCCTTTCCATAACCTTTTGCTTTAAACAGTAAATAAAATATGGTAAGTGCCAGAAAGAGAGCAGATCTGTGGTTTCTATTGCTTTAGAATCTATATTTCTTCTCCTTGACTTGTTCTTATTTCTCAGAATTTTCCTACAGTGGCTACATCCTGATACCATCTGTAGTTTGAAGGCTGTAGTGAGCAACCAGTGTCGGTTATGCCTTTGAATACACAGACACACATCCACTCAGATGCACATGATGATGATGAGCATGTAGAGAGATGCTATCAGCTGTAAACAGATCTCTCAACCACAAATAACACAAGACTGAGGGCCAGGGATGACTGCTCATAAGCAAGCCTGGTATCTTTGTTCTCGTTCAATAGCCAGATGCAGAAAAACACTCTAAGGACAGAGAGAGCGATACTGCTCACAAGGTGTTCACAAAGCTGGAAGGGTGGCAAACCAGTGGTGAGGAACTATTGATCTGCTGCAGAAAGAAGCTGTTATCACTGCTGGAGCAGGGTGGGGAATAGGTAATGTGTATCATCATGCTCACAGCTATGAGGAATGAGGGCACACTACTTCTGTCAAGTTGAGATCATTTGTACTCCTAACATTGTCAGATGTCTCTAAATATCACTCTGCCTTCAGATTTTGCAAAGCATGGTCCACAAATGATGCTCCACAAAGAGATGCAGAGAGTCCAGGGTAAATTGTGCTCATTATTTTTCGCTATTATCAATACAAGCATAATGACACAGTGCCTTGATACTACAGTCTGAAGTCACTGAGCAACCTTTTAATACTCAGTAGCTCGGAGGTGACTAAAAGCCAATAAGCAAGGTTCAGAGTTGCCAGGTATGTCTAGCTGGGGGGATGATTAAACCACTACAGAAGTGACTGCATTTATCTACAGTAGAAAAGGGGAAAAATATACAACATAGTTATGATCTGAACTCCCAAAGAGGCAGAGTCTACTTTCTCTGTGCTTGAAGACACAATGTCAATATGGATCCAGAGTTCAGCAGCTCTCCCTTTCCTCATGCCTTGCAGGTGAGGCTCGAGGTGCATCACCAGAAATCAGCCCTTGTGTTTATAGAGCCCAAGTAGGTGATGCTTCAGAAAGAGGAGAGTTGTTGGGTTGCAGGCTTATCACAGAGACAGGGCATCTCGGATTCTAACTTGTGCACCATACTTAGAGAGCTTTAGCATCCCATTATCAGGACGAGAAGGATGCCCAGGCTGCCAAGCTGGCTAGTGCCACTGGCTGCAAAGCTTGATACCTTTCTGGGTGTGTTTTGTTCCCCTACAGCTGCCCCCTTTAACCTGGTCCATGCTGTGGTGATAAATGCATATACTGATACCTCATGGGGATTTGAAACTCAAGGTAGACTTCTGAGTGACTGGTGCACTTGGGATGGAACTTGAGGAGAGCCTGGCCACTTATTTAAATTTTGCCTTCTTTGTGTCAGTTTTTAGGGTCAAGATCCAATTCTGCAAAATCACATGTGCTCTTCCTTGTAGCCCAAATGTGTGTTCTTTACCTATGTCTACTGAGTGATTATGAATATTAATCTAGACTAGCATTACTTCTGAATAGCAATGAAGGAAACTCAGCCTTGAAAAGAACACATACTTGTGTCAGTCCAGACTTGTGTCTTGGACATTGAAAATATTTTGTAAGCATACAAAATCCTTTACACAAAAATGTTAATGTTACACTTATGTGGAAAGGAAGCATTGTTTGGCTCTTCCAAATGCTGGAATTCAGCTTGTGGTTCCCTACCTCTGACCACCTACTCATAACAGCTCAAAGGATGACATGCCAAAAAGTAATTTTACATAACAGCAATTAATGTGCTTGTAATTTTTTTCTGGCCTTGTAATTTCTGTCATGCAAGCCAATATATTCTAAGCAGGACCACTTACTCAGAAGAAAAATTCACATTGTGCGTGTCATGGCTCCAAATTCCCCCAACTTATTAAAGAGCAGTAACTTAGAGTCATGCTCTGTATTTTTTTTCATAATTGAGAAGAATCCTGCTCTTTCAAAGTCGAGTTCTGACTGATAAGCTGGGCAGAATGCTATTGAGTAGACTGCAAGTTTTTGCAATAGTTCTGGGGAGTTAATGAGTTTTCAATTTGTTCTCTTATTCTTCTATTTACACTTATGTTTTGGGCCTATTCCACTAAAATAATGATGGTTAAAATGTAAAAATCTATCTTGGTATTGAGCTGCTATGGAGAATATAAGGAATATCAGAATATCAAGTTTCCAGTATACCCACAGGAAAAAATCTCTTTCAGTGTGGATTGGCACAACTCCAATTGTCAAAGGTTGCACATTGTCAAAGGTTGAGGGCATACACAGAAATACAGATGGAAAACACCCCATACAGGTGAGAGGGAACTTAAAGAAGCAGCTTGAAAAAAAGAAAAACCTGAAGTGATGAGTCATTAATCTAAAACATGTACTGCTTTCAATATCAGCACAACTTCTAATGTGATACTTTCCCATGTATTTTGCCAGCTGTCATTTTCCAGATCTTGTCATTCAAACATATACCTAATGCCATTAATTTGTTACAGAATTTTTAAATTCTTTTTTGAAGTGCATATGGATGTCTTCTATTTTTTTTTATACCATACATATCTCATTCTAAACTTAGAGGTTTCCATAGTTGTCATTAAAAAGCACGTAGACAAAATATTTTATGGTATCTATAATAAATGCAAAGAAATCAATACAAACAAAACTTGGCTTAGCAAACTGTACATACATAAATATGTTGTTTTTCAACTTGACATTCAACATTTTTTCCTCATAAAAACTTCTGCAATCTTATTTATTACATCCATTTTTTTTAAACCTTAAAAAAGTGCTTCTCAGATTTACACCTTGTGCATCCAAAGCAAAAGTTAGAATACCATGCCTGAAACAGAAACCACAGGGAATAATACATTGCCATACAAGATTCTTTAAAATTGTATGTTACAAATGCTCTAAAATTCCTTAAGCATTGGTTATTTTGTATACTGTAGATACTGAGAGGGTATTTAACAAAGACTGGCTAATGGGTTGTTTGGAGCAGCACACAGGAAAGGATCTACAGTATCAAGTCCTTGGCTATGCATAGTACAGGGCAATGACCTGGATATAAAGTGGCTAAAAGATCCCAAAAGCTGTACAGAAGAGGCTTCCCTCACATACACTGCATCCTCCTTAGTACCCAGGATGCAAGTATTGAAATGATGCTACTCAGGTAATATGTTGTGCACTTTGATACTGATACACTGATGTGCTTGGAGCCGAGTGCCAGCACAGAAAGATTCGGGCACAGTAGTGACAACAGCAGACAGGTAAAGCTGCCACGCTGAACGCTGTTACCCTTTCAAACCATCTTGCTCCCAGCCAGCACTCCAGCAAGGGCTCCCGCTGTCCCACAGGTCTCCTTCACAATGGAGGAGGACCATTCATGTATTTCAGCATGGGGTGGAAAGAGCGGGCAAAGTTGTTTGCCATAGCACAGCTGTAATCTTCCTCGGTCATGGGCACCAGGCATGCCAGCCCGATCAGAAGCAGCAGGAGCAGCTGAAGTGGCAGAGCAGCTCTGAGGACTCTGAGGAAGAAGGATGGGCACCGCCACGCTGGCCCAGCCTCAGAAGGGGAGGAACCTGAGCCACCTCTTGTGGACCTGAGGAAAGAAGATGGGCAGTTGAATACACTAAAACATTACTGCAGCAGAGGTTGCCCTTGGGCCCTCAACCTCCCCTGAAGGCTGATTTACAATTTGCACAGACTTGGATTGACAACTGCAGAGGTATTTCTCAGTGAACATGCTATTTCCCTAAAATTTTAAGAGACCTCAGATTTCTAGATTGGGTAGGAAAACACCAAATGATCACAACAGAAGGGTCTTTGTGACCCCACAGCCCCTTTATAATTTTTGGGGAAGATTCTCCACTTAAAGGACATATAGCAAATGGGGAAAATAAAAGGTGGGCCATACCTGCCACATTTGTTCAATGCATGCTGCTGTCTAAAAGGTGGGCCTTCTTGTTTAAAATGGCCAGTTGCATTTAATTTGCAGAAGTTTCTACATTTGTTTATGTACAAAGTATCCATGAGGGTATAATGCATTGATATTCAGTTACATAATTTTCTGTCAATCAATACACCAGTATGCAGATAATGGGGACTTATTTTCTACAAAGCACATTGTGTTTTGCATCTTGCACAGAATCAGCAGTTAAAATCTATCTGCTCAACTGACTAGACATCATCACCTTCCAAGTGATTTTCTCCCTTATGTTGATGGATCTGACTTGAAGTGGCACATACCTAAATACGTCTATGCGGCAGTAGAGATCTAACACAAATATTTCCAAAGGAACACTTCAAAAATGCCTTCTATTATTTAATGAAAGATAAAGACATAAATTTCACATTTTTCTTTTTGACTGAAATTGACAAGAGTTGAAAAGAGTGACTAGGAAAGATTAAATCTGATGGTCTCAGTGTGCTAATTAAATGGCATGGGAAAATACTGTCCTTCAGCACAAGCCAAAAATGGAAGAACTCAGAGCCTTCAAGTACCTTGCTTCAAGAACTCTGCTATTAGGACATTAGAGCATGAATTTTGTCTCAGATATGTTGCTATAGTACATTGCATGGTTGCTATGATCATGAGGCTTCAGAAAATCTATCATTTCCTAAAGTTTAAGAGATAAAAAGTCTCATAAAGAGATGTGAGAAATCAGGCTTATTGGCTGTGGTCAAATGCTCCCCAGTAAAGTAAGTATGGGGTGATGTTTCCTTAGTGTTTCTTTGGCTTCCCCTTGCTCTTTTGATCCTGTCTCCCTGATAAATCTGACTCTGTGGGGGGAAGCATCCAAAAATAAAAATATCATCTTCAAAACAATGCCAGGCTTAGCAAGGGTTCCCTTTGCACATGTTCAGAAAATAGTTATTTTTGTGCTTGAGAGTATTTTATTTTCTTGTTTATATATATATATATATATATATATATATATATATATATATATATATATATATATATATATATATAGCACCCCACTATGAGGACTTCAAGAAAGCCAGGCAAATTCTAAAGTTCAGGTGGCCAACAGATACATAAACACTAATTTAGCAGATATGCTAAATCATTAGCTTGAACTAAATATTCCAGGAAGCAGTGATGATCAAAACATCAGATCTTGTGCTGTCTGAATCCATAGTATTGTAGTGCAGATGGAAAGCTGCTTATCGCATAACAAGGGATCACGTATTATAAAAAAGATATTGAAAGGACATGGCACATTAAACAGCACCAGAGATTCCATACAAAAGCTCAGTTAGATCAGGACTTCTACTGTCTGAGAATACCAAGACAGGAAGTTAATGGACTGAGGCAGGAACAAAGGGAACAAGGAGTGCTTAATTACTTTCCAAGCATTTGATTGCACAGCCTACCTATTTACAAGGCTCTCATTGTATAAAAATTGTTAATCCAAATCAAAAAGTGACCACATTTCTGCTGCTGCTAACTGGTGTTAATGAGCAAAGTGTCATTTTCTTCATTGCTCCAAAATTACTCTGGGGCATCACTGGGTGTCAGAAGGGGAATTTCCAAACATCTGAATCAAAAGGTAGCAAAGTTTTTCTTTCTGGTTTTTCTTTTCTTTTTCTTATGCCTTTAGTAGCATGATCCAGCACTTCTTGCTTTGTGTTTTACAAAAAAGAATCATAATGTAAGCTTGCATGGCTGATCTCAAAAGGAACACAAACTTTCAAAACCTACAACAATTCACAGCAAACCACATTTTCTGCAGTGAAGTTGGGTATTGAAGAATAATACTGCATGGAAACAATTCAAAAAGCAAATAATGTCATGTTACAAAAACATCTTCAGAGGGGGAGTTATAAAAAGTTTGAGTGCTGTACTGCTTGTGTTTATGGCAGGCCCACCTCTGCAATCTACATAATTGGCTGAAATACTGAATGGGCCATCTTAGAATGTTTAATAGATTTGGTAAGGAGAGATGGTTAAAATTATACATTGTTAATAAAAAAAGCTCACTAGTTTTAAGGACAGAACACCTATTTACCCTGGCAGGAGAAAGGAAAGCTGAAGTACTGTGCTCCACTTTGGAGAAAAATCTAATTTCTGTTCTTGAGCTTGTCTCTTTAGCTGTCTCTTCTGATTGCTCCACCATTTGTCACACTGTGAGGAGGCAAAGAGGTAAGGCCATCTGCTACTCACTCCAGTACACAATTCCTATTTAGCAGATGAAAGAGGGAAGCACAGCTGCAATCCGGACCAACAGTGAGCTTCCTCATGTCAAGAAATTTTATATATTAATCTAAGTGCAAGCAACAGTTACCCTTACTTTGAGAGTTTGTAATGTCAGTGATATTGGAACTCTTCTCTAAGCATTTCAAGAGGGGAGAAGCTAATTTACCAGGCTATACATAGGACGGTCAAAGCGAACTTTAATTTCAGCTCAGAGGGGAACCTTTTTGTAAAGATGATTGCTACTTTTTTCCCCCAAGGAAAATATGGTTGATGTAACCAATCTGTATTGCAGTAAGCATCTGAAAGCTATCAAAAAGGAATTTACCATTCAAGTGAAGCTGATAGAAATAAATAAAGCTAATTTACTGCTAAGTGACTAATGGAATGTGGAAAACAGGCTTACATTGAAAGAAGCACTGCTGGCCTAGTTGGATGCTATTTACTGCAGTTAATCAAGAATGGCCCTTAATTTAATATCTTTATTAAAAGACTACTGCACAAAATATAAGAACAGTAAATTTCATCTCTATGATGACAGATGCTGAAGGTCTTTGCAAATACCAGACAGGATTGGCTTCTTGCACAGAACAAAAGTGAGTGAATCTAATAAGTTTAAGAAACAGCAGTTGTATATGATATTTAAGTAACAAGCCCTAAGTGAGAGTGAGGGAGATAACTGGGAAAAGAATCATGGCAAGCCAAACCCAAACCTTGTGTTTGAGCTACTGTGTAGCCATGAGTTTATAATTTTGTGGGCAAAGGCACAAAGAATGATGTGGTTTGGTCTGCTCCAGGAACAGCAAGTGACCTTTGAAGATCCACTAGTCACTTGGGGAGGCTTGGGGAGAGCAGGAAATGGAGTTTGGCACTATGGCACCAAGACCTGAATAGAGCTGCTCAAGAGAGACAATGTAAAGACCCCTGAGCCAACTGAACCACTACTTTAATCTTTTCAAAAAAATTTGCAGGCAAAGATCCACACGTGCACTTATGACAGCTCTCTTAAACTTGAAGAAAGAGGACTTGCTTTTTGGATTTTCTTTCTCACCTAGCACACAATTACTAATACAGCTTGGATGAGACTCCAGTTAAATCCACAATGTAATGTCTAGCTTAATCCTGCATGTGCACTATATTTGTCCATCTTTTTGTGGTGATAATACAGAAGGCAAAGTGATATGACACTTACTATACACAAAGCATGGCCCCTCTAATTTTTTAGATGAAATTTCCTTCACAACTTCTTGTGTGATAAACCTTTTAGGATTGACTTTATTTCTCCTTTATACTAAACCCTAACAGGGTTTGCTGATCCAGTGCAAGATCAAACACAAAGTACTCTGATCAGAGGCATGTCAAAATATTAAAGAACACAGTGACAGCTTGTACCGCATTATCAGTTAAAACCGCATTATACATCAACCGCAACCTGTCTGGCTTGCGCATTTGATTAAGTTTCCTATTCAGCAGTGACTCATTCGTATTCCATGCTTGTCTGAATGACAAATTGAACATTGTGTTGTGCTGCTGCAAGATGTGTTAATAAACAGTGCTGGAAAGCCTTGATCTGAAAGGTGCCACAGCAATGCCACTGCTAGAGCAGGGGTTGATCCCCAAGCTGCCAAACATTGCTAGCTGCTCTTCGAGCCAGGGGCTCGCACCTACAACCAGAAACCTCAGAAGGCTGGCAGAAGTGGTTTGACTACACAGGAGAGTGGAAAAGCGCACACAAATGTGTTCCTTGAGTACAATGGTGCTAGTGCAAGCGTGCTGATCTGTCAAAGGCATCGCCCCTCCTCCTTGCTGTTAGTGGCTGCAGAGTAAAGTCCCTCTCCTCCCTTTTTTTACTCCCTATGAGAAACAAAACGCCAAGCTTCATAGCAGACTGGAGCTGAAAAGTTAGTTCTCCTTCTCCATCAGACAGAACGATGGAGTTTACATACATCCCCTATTTTCCATCTGGTTTCCTCTTGTTTCAAAGGAAAAAATCCTTAAAAATAGGCAGCTTCTTAGTGAGTGTGGAAGCAGTAAAAAATACTTGTTCTATTTGTTATATGGTTTTACAACTATGCCACTCTACTCACAGTTCCTAACTACACATGCAAAGCAAACTTTTTAAAAGAAGTGTTTATTTAAATATCTACATGGTATATAGTTTTGCTCTTTACTTCCTTTATAATGAGAATAAAATCTTAATTTTGCTCATGAAAAAAATAATGCTCTAAGGTATTTTTTTGTCTGCTTGATTGTAGCTTAATCACTGTATTAAATCTACTGTTCACTTCTTTGTTTGACTCTAACAGGAGTTATTTAAAAAAAAATTACTTAATTTTGTGCTTTCTTCTTTCCAACATAAAATCTTTGACTCTAACAGGAACTATTTTACAAACAAATCAGTTAATTTTTGATATGCAGAGAATAAATGAGATTTAGGTTAAATGAGATTTAATATTAGATTTAATAAGAACAAATAGACCTTAATCACACTTTTTGATTATTTTAGTAGTGTGCAAGACACTGAAATAGCAAAAGATGTCCCCTTTGCACACGTTGTCTTGCTCCTTTGCTTTTTTAACTTTAGTTTTTTTTTAACTTCATAATTGTTGCGGCTAGTAAACTCATCAGTGAAAGAGCGAAGGTACACACATCACACTGACAACAAGAATGCAGAAGCACTGTTAGCTGCAGAGATGACAGGTTGCTGGAGACACCGTGGAAAGCAAGAAGCTGTAGCTGCACGCCTGCTCTCTACTGGTCAGACAGAGATGGGGCAGTGCTGCTCCCGGAGCAATGCAGGGGGGCGAGCACTGGGTGAGCCATGGCAGTGTTAGCATGTTAGACTGCAGTTCGTCTGAGGAGGGGAAAGAAAGTGATCCCGAGTCTCAGTACTCTCAGATTCTGACTTTTAGTTTTGAGTCTAAAGTATTGAAAACCCACAAACTGAACAAAACGTTTCAGGAAAAAAAAAAAAAAAGGAAGAAAAAAAGAAATAAATAAATAAAGAAAAGGATGTTAGTATGTCTCATCCAGATCTGTGGGTTTTGTGAATTCGAGAATATGATACTGGCCTAATACCTGCCTTAATTTAATATCTAGAGGTAAAGAGGATGATAGAAAGTGTTTTCCATGAACTTACTAGCACTCCTCTTAAATCACATCAAAATAAAATAATCATTAAACATCATAAGTGTAAACACAGACTCACTCTGATTAGGCATATGAAAAATAAATGTTGGTTACATGGGATTTCTGTGAAGCAAAAGCTGCAGCTGTCCAAGGATTAGCCTGTATCTCTATTTAACACAGAATCTGAAGTAATTGAAAGTCCCTTTTGCTGAATGATTAACAAAAGGGAAGTTACCACTTGTGTAAGTCCTGACCCCTGATGGAGTCAGTGGGACTGAGAGGAACCACGGCCAATTTCTATCATCCTCTTGGCGTTCTAGAACAGAGTGCGGAAACCAGGAGAATAAGGTACCTGCTATGTGGACTGCTGACAGAGGGTCCAGGCTGTGAGAGACTACATTTGCCCCGTGGCTGTTTGCAATGAACAGGGGGTAAAGAAAGAAGAATGTTCAGTCCAGGCAAATAAAGACAAGCTACTGATGAAACTAAATAAAAAGTGCAGCAAAGGAAACATAAAAAAAAAATAAATCAAATGAAGTGACCAATACCCATGAACAAGGAAACTGGCTTTTCTTTGCACCTGGCTGGTTATGAAAATTATTGGAACATACATAGTGAAATCAATAATAACAGTTTAGACATTATTTTTATGAACAGTAGCTCTAGGTTTTACATAAAATCTCTATAAATTTGTTCAAATAATAGGCTATATGAAATAGATGTTATCTTATTAAATTGAATATGGAAAAATATATAGATTTAAAAATGCACATGCAGAAAAATTTAAATTCCCAAGGAAGAAAGGTTGAAGACCCTCCTTTGGCAAGTTTTGCCTCTCCTACACCCCACGATTTTGAAGGCCAAATAATGGTAGGGGCATTCTTGCACTCACAGCTATTTGCTGGATTATTTAATGCAGTTAGATGTGTATAATTCTGATTACATTTCTTTTGTATTAGTATTTATTTATTTAGCATCAGCATATTTGGCACTGAAATTCTGAACACTTTAATATCACTTTAGTCTTCAAAATTGTGTGGGTGCAGAACCCAGAAGTTTGAAAACTAGACCCAAGGAATCATACAAATTAGCTATGAATTATGGAGGAAAAAAAAGAGTAGTAACTATATGAACAGTAACAAATTAAGAGACAGACAAATCAGTATTAAAATATTAAGATGAAACGTATGATGCTCTCTAAACATAGATTTATGGTAAAATACTTCTTCATTTCCTGTAATGGTCAGGCAACCTTCAGTTACACCTGTGATATTAGAGTTATTAGAAACTATTTAGGTTTAAATTTAAAAGACAAAAGCATTGACCTCTGAAATAAAATGTTAAGGTTTATAATCTTTCTCCTTTGGAAAAGCCAGTATTCCTTTACATTCTCATACTAGCATCTAAAAGGAAACTAGTGAATGTAAACAAAAATTAAAAAAATAAATGAATTTCAAGAGCCATAGATTTATCAAGACAGAACTCAGAGGCTTTACAAAAAAGTGCAAATGGAAAAACAAAACAAAACAAAACAAAACCAGTCTGATTGTCTTAAGAACTAAGGAAAAAAGCAAATTAATCAACCAATAGAATTGCAGAAAAAGACAAAATAATTGCAGTTCCAATTTGGGCTCAGAGTATGGAAGTGTTAAGTATTAGGCATGTATTGCTATATTTCTTGAATTTTGTGCCAGCGATGTAAATGGACAACTCCAGAGTTGCCACTGTAGCCATTGATTAGGTCCTGCACAGCTAGCTGGTTTGAATAATGTTTTTGTGCCCTTCAGCTCTACTCAGCCATTCATCCAAAGTCTCAATAAGACCATCTGCAACCTGCATCAGAAATGACAAAAGAACTTATTGAGATTCTTGATGAAGCAGCTCTGAAGAGAAGGCCAAACAGAAATGGAGGACTGATTATACCAGACAAGACCAGACTTTGGGGTGCTGCCATCACTAGAGCAAAATACAAGAGACACGACATGCCATACCATGGTAAACCAACCACACTGACAGCCCTGGTTTCAGATAGTATTTACCACTTCTGATTTCATGCAGGATGGGATATGCAGCAGGGTTGGGGAAAGCAGCTGTGTTTTCCTTTTGGTTTATGCCATTTCCTTTCCTAACAAGTGGGAAGGGGTGATTTCCAGCTGGCTAGAACTGCTGTAGATATCTATAGTTCCCACCCAAGAGGCGGAAGAAAATAAATTACACGAAATTACCGTTCTCTGTCTGCTTGGAGTGCTTCTTCCAGATACAGGACTCACTGAGCCTGATGTGTCTAATTCATCAGAAGACCATGAGGACAATTCCTAAAGTTCAGAAGGAATGGAGCTCAGAAATACAGCAACTAGCCATACAGGTAAGCAAACTAGAAAAATTACCGAGTGAAACTCCAGCAGAGTTATTTCCAAGCCAAATAAAATAAAGCAGTTACATTTTGTCACCAAATTTAAAAAGACTAAGGCATTACATGTTTTCTCTGTCAGCCCTAAAGGAGAAGAAAAGCAAACAATAGTTAAAACTTCCTTTGCTTAGGTGACACATTTTCCACCAAAGTCAATACAGGGGAAAAAACAGTTGTTCTTCATTGGCTGTGAAGTACAAGAAAAGTTTGGTATTACCAAGATTTTAATTAAACAGGTAGAAATCCACTAAAAGGAGGGAAGAGCTGAGTTCTTGTGCTTTAAGCACTCTGCTAATCCAAGTCCTTTTAAAAAAGTAAACTAAAGGAGAGCCTTGAAATCTTTACTCTGCATCTGTCACTGCTGGCAAAGACACGTGTGTAAGTTCCTCTCAAATACCTGAGGTACACGACAACTTGAAAAGATTTGGACTATAGCTCACAGCTTAAAAGGCACATATGAGGGACTCTTTACCCTATTAGAGAATTTATTTTATGCTTTTTTTTTCTCTTTGACAGAGTGTGCATTTACTTCCTTTCCAGTGACAACTGACATATTATAATTTTCAGTAGTGCTACTGGAATAATTATCTCATATACTTTGCCAGTTGACTGATTCAGTAATAGTAGGGTAAACAAACCAAGAAGTTCAGTAATTGCTAGATCAAATAGAAAAAAATACTGAATTTACCCCCCCTCCCATATCAGAAGAGATATTTACAATATGAAGTTTCAGATTACTTTATGATATTCAAGATTACACGTTCCATCTTGATAAGCACTGCAAACCACAGAAACAGAGCAGCCAACAGCAATGATCAGACAAAGGCAGTCAGAACAGCAGGAAACACGCTCAGTGAACAGAAAGGAATAAAAAGACATGACTTACCAGCTGACTGCTTGAAATGTCTAGAATTTTCTCTAGGTCTTTAATATGACGTGTAACCTCTTTCAAGAGCAGCTTCAGTCTGTTTCCAATGACATGTACCTTTTCTTTGGCTTCAAGACAATCCTTGCCTTCAGCATTGACTAGCAATTGGCAAGACATATCTTGCAGTGATGCCACCTTCAACTGAGACTCCAGCAGCTCACGTCTGATTTGCTGTTGCCAAGGCAAGCATCAAATTTTTTTAATAGCAGTCAAAAAAAAAAAGCAGAACTCAAAAAACTCAACATTTTAAATTAAAGACAAGGAAAAAAAAGAAGAGAAGCAATAAATTTCTAATCTGACAGGAGGATATACAGCAGTCTAGTAGTTGCCTGAGATTTAAAATCACATGTGCTACTAAGTAAAGTGAGTGGTGTTCCCTACCAAGGCAAAGCCAGCCACTGATGCTGGTCCCATGGCTTTGTGTTAGCACACAATGTACAGTGCTAACCCTCGTGAGAAAGAGAAATCTGATTAGATGTTTTTCTGGTGATGTGTTTTGGAAGAGAAAAGGGTGATTATAGTCCTACCATCAGAAGTCTGTGATGATCCTGCAGTATTTCTGAGTCCAGATTTGTATTGATGGGCACAATCTCATTTTTCCTTCTGTCAATATTCTCCAACCAAAGCAGCAAACCATGGCTCAGTTCGTGAAAATCCTACAAATGATGAATCATGGTTTTAACAGGGTAGCAGAATATTCTAGTCAAACTCAGGTTTTTAATTTATCCTCTGATACATTCTACTAGCTAAATAAAATAATTTCCAAGAAGTATACAACAGAATATGAGAATACTATTCCAGAGATGACAAATTTTGTAAGTATTGGGCTGTAAATACATGTTTTAGGTAGCACAGGTGTATCCTTGAGAAAAACATACGCCAAAACTGTATGGCTTTAACGGGTAAGTTTCATATGGATCATGAGCACAACAGGTAACTAAATGGTCTGTATTTTCAGTATATGGGCTGCTGTCAATCTGAAATAGGCACAGTACAGACCTGGCACTGTATTAATGCATCCTGCAAGGAGCTGCGCCAGTCTTCGATCATGCTGCACACGTGCTCCCAGCGCACGTTCATCTGGGACAGGCGCTCCTGGAGCTTCTTGCTCTCCTCGCTGTCAGACTGAGTGAACTCTGAGCTGCACAGATTGATGGACAAGATGATTGCCTTGCGGTTATCAATTGCCTTCTGCAGCTCCTTGATGGTAAGACAGAACAGAAATTGGTAAATCGTGACTTTCAGAAACATAAAGCAGAGAACGCACCACAAGACTGCAGTGCTTTGCCACCAGCAGCTGCAGAAAGGCACCATACTGTGCCTTTACTCTGGATATAATGCTTCTGGGCTCACTCTGTGACTCTGCAAATGTTCACTCTTTAACATCTACTAAAACTTTACTGCAAGCATAAACAAGAGCAAGCCAATTAAACTTGTAAAGTCTTAAAAGCCTGAAGTCAGAGTTTAACTTTAAAGATCTGGCTCATGTTTCAGATATTTTAAAGACAGAGTAGGTCCAACAAAATTTAAACATGTAGCACAACTGTATTTTAGCTCACAATAAAACTTTTGCCCTCACTTTTCATTTTTGCTGATAAACATGAAAACCAACATATTTTCAAGTGGAATCTGCTGTCATCAGTATTTTAAAATAAAAGCTTTTACTGAGAGAAGCAAAAACATACAAAGAGTATAAAGATCTTAAATTTATAGAAGCACAACTTGTATAAAAACTCTGATTTGTTTACACTGGAAGCCACAAAAGAAACCCACCTCCACTGGTTTGGAGGGTACTAATGGGCTTTCAAAGAGACGGTGAGATAAGAACAGGATTCTTATGAAATGCCCCGTTTTCCACCTACTTTACAGCATTTACTTAAAAGCACGATGTCACAGTAACCTCTGCAGTACTTATGGCAGCTATATTTGGATTACAGTGAAGATGAGCATTGACATGCTTCCCATGGATCACTGCCGGAAACAGCCTTTGCTATTTGTTCACCTCACCCCTGGCATGAGGCACAGTGCATTTTGACATTGGGTCACATATTTTCGTGCCCATGCTTGTAAGAAACTAGTAACTGAATGTGAAGTTGTGGACCACCACATCTGCAGGTCTTTATAGCTGTGAAATACACAAGAGAGATGGAAATAGCACTCAGATTTTGATGCTCCTGAGATGACAGAAGAAGAAAAGGAATGTTGCACAGCGGCATCAGATTTTTCCTATGTTGCACTGGTGACACGGGGTAGGTTACAACACCTTTGGACTCCTTCTCATTCCTCCACACAAAGTAGTAATGTCTCAGTGAGGCATTTCTTTTGAACCAGCTATTTTGTTACCAATTTGAGTAGAAGAGAAGTGATCTAACTTGGCACTTTTTAAAAATTTCATCAATTTGGGTGACATCAGGAGTTATCTGGACATTCTGAGATTACAGAATTGCTGCAGAACTACTATTCCAAAACTTCATTTGGATAGTGGTACATTTTCCTTCCAAAAGGTGATTCAGAAAATTACTTTGCCAGTTACTTTACCTGCAGCAGCCCACTATGTGGAGAAAATCAGCTCCAATTATTAGCAACCTCTTCAACATTCCTGTTGCACTCAGTTTTAGAAGGTAACTTATGGAACAGAGAAATAAAACTCACTTTCAGTTTTTTAATCCTGAGCTCAATAGTTTGTATGTCAGTGCTGAGATCAAGGCGGTGGAGCTTCTCCAGTTCCTCTTCAGTTTCTCCCAACCAAGCCCAGATGCTGTTAAGGTCAGAGTTGAACTGCTGCCATTGCTGAAGGTTCTGCTTCATCCTCAGCTCCTTGCTTAGAGCCTGAGCCTGGATTAATTCCCATCTTTCAATTACACCTGGAATTACAAACACCAAATTCAACAACAGCCAGAAAAACTCACTAGCTTCACAACACACACAATTGCATAAACCAAATACTGTTCAAAACAAAAAGATGCTCTGTAAAAAGCCTAAGCCTCAAACACTAACCACTTTAAAAATAAAGTTAGATTGAAGAAAGTGATGTTGGAGGGAAAGAACGAAGAACCTGGATGATTCCAGTCAACAGGTAATTTTATTGCTTTCTAACGTCAGACTTCTGTGAGCAGAATTAAGATGATACATGCAGGTCTCTAAAACAGGTTATGCTGGCAAAAAAGACATCTTAAATTACCAGACAAGTGCAAACCAGACAAGAAATATTAATACATCTAACTAACCAGGTATTTATTATTTTCATTGGTACTTGTGCTGATCACTGTTTAATGGTCACATTTTACTACATTTGCCTTAGCTACTGCTGATGCATTGGATAAACACTTGCACTAGAAAGAAATAAATAAGGGACTATTTCTTCTTGCTAGTTATCTTGAAATGCTAAGGCATTAGCTAAGGCTAAATTTACAAATAAAAATCCACAAAAAAATAAGAGAGACTATATGGGTAGCATATCTTGTCAAGCTAAGAATGAGGATGATGCCTTTATAGTCTCTGGGAATCCATGCTTTCACAATCCATGCTGCCTCTTTTTCTACAGCTGATGCTTAAAATTAGCCCTGTGATTACTTGTATCAGGTGAAAATAAGTTTCTTTACTCTAGGCAGGTAATCTGAGAGGTGAAAGCTAATATTAGAAGAAACAAATGCTGGCCAAGGTGTTTTGTACAGCAATATAAGCAACCTTTTTCATGAGAAATCTTAAAAAAAAAAAACCCATTGCATCCACAGGGACCTCCTGAAAGGCTTAGGGTTGTGCTTCATGATATGAAGGGGTTCTTAAAATGGACTTGTATGCCTAAACTCTTCATACAGCATACACAAAGAATACTTCCTATTCCTTCCTATTCCTAATTAAAAATGTTAAACAGAACATGGTAACAGTCAGTCATGTAAATATATATGCCAGTAAATAATACCAAGTCTTTATTCAGGAAAGCTTTGCATGTGTGCTGCTTTCCATAATTACTGCTCATCAAATGAACTACATGTTACTTACCAGCTGTTTGTGTTTCAGTACTGTTCATGTTAATGAGACCTGAAAATTTTTCTTCTTCCTCCTTCAGTTTATATCCAAGCCTTCTTACCGAGTCTATGCTTCCACTGCATTCACCTAGCAGTTTCATCTGTGTTAACAAACAAAATATTCCTTTTCAATATGCACTGTACAGGACTAATTGTATGGACAGTGAGAACTAAAATACAACTTCCAGAAATTTCCAAAAGTAAGTTTAAGTGTGAAGAAAAAGATCTATTATTTTAACAATCTGTGCTGATACTATAAAAAAAGTACACGTAGATAATAAAGGCCTAAAGCATAAGTTATAATAACTTAGCACCATTATGCCAAATTGTTCTAGATGTCTTAGGTGCCATCTTCTCTAATTTTAAGACACTATGGCAAAGACACTAGAAGATTGATAAAGAAAATTAACTTTAATGTGGAAATATTACTATGCATGCAGGCAGATAATTTTTAAATTCTGTCCTTAATAAAATTATTTGAGTGGCTTAGAGAGAGATTTATCTTTCAGAAAACCTCTCTGAAAAAGCTTTTTAATTAGGGATTCCATATATGTAACCCTGCTTATATGATGCATGCTTATAATTGATTAGCAAGATGAATACTGTGCCTGAAGCTATAAAACATGCTTTTAAAACCAGGGGAATTTCAAACAAGGATATCTTCATTAGATAGATAAAAGCATGTGTGAGAAAGTACTTCTAGACATCTGCAAAAATGTAATAGGAAAATAAATTCCTTAGAGTCATGTTTCTCTAATGCATTTCTTCCTCTAATGCTATTTTAAACACGCTAATAGCATAAGCACCAATAGCATGTGGTTAAGGGTAGGAAGAACACAAGTGAGCCTGAGAAGCAGTTACAGCTCATTGCTCTGCTGAAGCAGCTGCATTTCCCTCAATATCTGAGCTAAGCTAAGCTTGAGGTGCATATCTGACTGGGGCTCCAAAACACACGCACATATCCTTTGTAAGTGGAATCCAGTTCTGGTCCTGTAGGTGTCTTGCTACGGATGATGTTTTCTGTTTGCTGGATCTGGAAGCGACTGGTGTCCAAGGCCTTGTCCAGCTGTCGGATGTGTGCTTCCAGGGCACCCGGTTCACCTGTACCAATACCAAAAAACAGGGACTGTCATCCCAAATTTTCCAAATTTTTTTTCCTTGCCCAGGCAGAACAGATATTAGGAATACTGTTTAGATTAGACAGTGAAGGAGAAAGGTGGCAGCAGCAGTATGAGTGGTACAATGTCAAAGCTAAGTGATAACTGGTTACATTAAAGAGTGTTAGCAAAAGTTATACCAATGAACAAGCTTGCCATAAGAATACTATAGAAGAGTCCACAGTTTAAAGTAGGCTTGCAAATTATTCTAAAGTGTCTTTTCCCCTATATTGAATGCCTTGTCTTTTTTTAAAGAGAAAGTTCCCAGCAAAGCATACTCTAACCTCACTGATTTTGGGAACCAGCTTGCTCCCCTTTTCACAAGCACCATCAAATTAACCCCCGTAACCCAAATCTCCATTTTTATGATCTAAATCAATGTAAAAATTTGGTAGCTTCATTTCTCTTTGTATTATTTCTCCCCACTAAAAAGCAGTAGAATTTGCATCTCCATGAAAGGATCCTATTTATATACAATTTTAGAGACTAAAAGTGGCCTCACAAATGCTAAGTGATACTGATATAATCATATTGTCAAAAATCCATAGATGACTGGATATCCTGGAGGTCTGGAGCAGGTAGTCCATGACTGCTTTGGGCAACCATACTAAGGAGCAAAATGTATAGGATTTTTCCAATTATGTACTTGATAAAGATCATGCTTAACATATCTGCAAGATGGAATTATTCATTCAAGCTATTGGGAATCAATATCAATGTTTTTGAAGAAGGACTAACTTGTTTCCTTGTAGAGGTCAGCTGAATTCTGTGATATAAATTAGCTACAGACAATGTTAATGTGAAGCAGATTGCAGCCTAGAGGACCCCATGAGATCCTTCTTATCCATATTCTATCACTAAGCCTGATTTCCATCTGTTTACAAAGACAGTTTGAATTTATTCATAAAGACAAAATAAGAAACATGAATAGAGAGGGAGAGCCTTCTGTTCACCGAATTACAGAAAACTGAGCCTCTTGGATGATTAATCTTTTTTCATATATAGCACCATCTCACCCCAAATGGACAGGACAAAGTGCTCAACATTGTTTTTTGCTCATTACTTTAAAAAAAAATTCACGGGTCAGAAAACTAAACACACTTTTCCCATAAGTACTGCTATTACTCATACCCTTAATCAATAACATTATTTCACTGATTTGGGGAGTAAATAGAAATGGATGGTGAACCTGAGGCTTGTGTCACAGACACTAAGATTTTAATTGTTTGCTTATAGCAATGAAGTCATTATTTAAGAAGAGAAAAACTGTGAAATCATGAGAAAAAGTATTTGCAAATGCATCTCTTTCCTCCAAGAGAGTAATCAAAAAATGAGAAAGAAGGTTTAATCTTGTGCAATGTGAAAGGAATATTTTCCAGTACGTGAGACTAAGATAAAGACAGTACCTCAACTTGACATTTTGATCACATGAAACAACAACTAACCTAAAAGTTTATATCTGCATGATAATACAAGATGTGGCTGTGTTAAAAAAAAAAATGCAACTCTGAAAAATTAGGTATTGTTCTATACTTTTTCCTTCTGCCTTAAGACGTAACTATTAAGTCCAGTTGATGGACACCAGAGAAATAAGACAAATAAGATCAGGATCAGTACAGTTCAGTTAGCCAACGTGGGAGGGCTAAGACCTCAGACATCATTGTTTCATCCACGCCCCCAATGGTACCTTTAAGCAAAGTAGTAAAGCAGGAGGATACTTTTAAGTTAATATGTCAATGCTGCCATGTAAGAAATAATTATCTTGTAAGTTGTGAAAAGATAGCAGATGCTAGGAGAAGAGAAAGAAGTTACACTTGTGCACCATGGTATTTGCATCTGGCTATGCTTAGTCTTTTATGATGCCTACCAGAGATATTTTTGAGGGCGTTTTCTGTGAGTGCTACATAGGCCTCAAGAGTTTCAGGGATCTCTACATCTGAAAAAATAAAAGCACACTCTGAATTGATGGCTCAGCAATGGCTGTCTCCTTACAGCAGGAGTCCTTTTCATGGGATGGATTAATTAAATTGTTCCAATAGCAAACATTCTCTCTGGAGAAGGAAAAAGATGAAGACTGAAACACAGGGAGGCTGCTATAAAATCTCTTAAGATCCAGGCAAACCTGACTATTCCCAGAGCAATGACCTGGAAAGCAAAAGACAGCCACAAGATCAGAGTAAAATACACTGGTATGTCTTATCCCACAGCTAGCTCCATTTGGACACTCTCACTTGTTAAGATTTATTACACAAAGCAAAAACACTTAGAAAGGATTTCTAACTTCACTGGAGAACAAGACACAAGATCCCACCTCAGACTAAACACTCATTTGCTGGAGTCTTGCCTGTATCAGGGCAGAGTTAGGATTTACTTAATCACTTGATGATTTCCTCTGTGGGTCTCTTCCACAGCATCTCTTCATTAGTTTGTTCTGTACTTTTTGCCATATCCAGTATAGTTTCTTCTAGACAGAATAACTTAGGAGGCAGGGCTGTTACAGATGACATATCCCATCTGGCAGGCCTCACACACAGATACACAGCCAATTCCCGGCCATATCATGTACGCCTATGCCATCTTCCAAGGCTGTCGTCATCCAGGAATCTCCATCACTGTCTCTAAGGCCAGAGGGCCACTGAGATCACTTAGGAAACGCTATTTAAAGTCATCAGGGGCTATTTAAAGTATTTTTCCATGAGAATCCTGGCCACACAATCACACATAAAACATTTGCCTTTTTTTCACTCGTAGAAAAGAGAGCACCCAGTCTGCCACCATACCTGCTATGCCAGCTGCTCCTCTCAGGTAGAAGTCTTTTTCTTGTCCCCCATCTTCTTCTGAGTGCAGCGCCCGTGAAACGGCAGTCTCCAGGTCCCTGCTGAGATCGTAGTCGTGATCCCACTCCAGGGGGATGGAGTCCACGCTCGCAGGGGTATCTCGCCCCGATCGCTCGCTCCTCAGCGGCTGGGAAAGAGGCAGCGAAAGGTTGGAAGAGGGGTGCGGGGAGAGAACGCTGTCCGCAGATTTGTCATGCCAGCGTATGTCAGAGAGATCTGCTGATTCATCCAGATCCACCTCTCTGTCTGAGAGGTCGTGCTCGTCATCTGTTAGCTAGAAGCATAACGCAAACAGAAGCGATCAATGGAACGTGCAGAGGCACCGCATGGTCAGCCTGGGTCAGTGAAATAAAGCAGCATTAGGTGACAGGCACACTGGTGGGGTTTGCATTTTGCACATTTCCTTTAGCACCTTCCCTTCATTATTTTTAAGGTGTACTAAAAAACCAAAACAACAAAGAAGATCGAAGTGCCAGGTCATTTTAATTACTGGAGGCACATAAAGTCTCACATAAGATAAATATCTCCACACTTTTACTGATGTTACTTCAATGCAGATATTAGGTTAGAAAAACGTCTGGAATCAATTCATAGAAAGAGTAAGTGATCTTTATCATGAGTATTGCTCTCACTGTGTTATTTCATATTTTCAAACCCCTGTATTTTGTTCTTTTCATTCAGCAGGACTTGAGCTACCAAAAATTGTTTTCCTTTCACTTTCTCCTTTTGTTTTCCTTTTCCACTTTTGAGCTTGTGTTCAATTCTGGAGATGAATTTCTGTGTCTTATGATGAGAAAAATCATTTTATCATTGTGGTTTTTTTTAAAAAACAACTCACTAAGCTGCCAGTCAAACTATGTGACAGTGCAGGGAGATGTTCTTATGATTAGTACCACAGCACTACTCCCATGAATAAAGTTTTATAAATCCCCAATTTGCATGCATTTTCATGATGATTTACAGAAATTCCTGATCTTGTCAGCTTGCTCTCTGAACAGGACACAAATAGCATGTAATGGAAAGGAGGCAGATGGTCAGGGTTGCCACAAAATTTAACCACAGGAGATTCAGAAAGTTACTTAGGTTTCATTTCAACATCTTTCCTCATTTTCACATTTGTAAATTGGCAATGGAGCAAACAAGTAAAAACATATGTAAATATACACACAGGAAGGCGGATAAGCTTCTTGTGATAGCGCTCCACACGCCCGAAGACCTCTTGGCAGTAGCGACGCAGCTCATCCAGTTCTTCCTCAATCACAGCTGCATCCAGCGGCTCACTTTTCTCAATGAGTTGCTCACCTTGCACAATTATCTGCTCAATTTTGCTGTTGTTCAGGGAAATTTCTTGCTGGAAAGCCTGTGTAAAAGAAATACCCATGCTTTATCCACAAAATCAGCATGAGAACAATGTGGGTAATTAAAGATTCAAGTATTAGGAGTTCTATAGAAAGAACAGTGTGGGTAACAAACAGGGATTGTGCCAAATACTCTTATCATGAACAACAATGAGCAGTTAAATTAAATTTAGTGTTCCACAGTCTTTCAAGCCAAAACCAGTGATACTTCATGGTTTACCATCTCATTCCTTACTTGTTGAATTTGGAAAGAAATCTTGTCTCTAAACAAGCCATACAAATGATCAAATGTCTAGAATGAACAGAGATGCTAAACCTAGCACAGTGGAATTTTGGATAATGTGACATTTGGTTTTGTTCTCTCCAGAGAAGGAGTTTTCTGATGCATAAATGGTTGAGAAATGTAGTAATTATTATATATTGGCAATAATGGAGACCTTACATAAATATTTTTTATTAATAGTTCCTATTTTGATGCAGGAAAGTATTTTCTCACCCCTGGTTTTTCTTTTTACATTTTCATAGATCAAAGATTTTCTATTTTGACAGAAAAGTACATATTGGAATTTGACATAACTCATGACTTCTGAGGTTGAAGTCTTGGCCTGCAAGTAAAGGAACCATATCAGGCTGCATTTCTGCATTATGTTTCTTAAAATTCTTTTCTCACTATCATGTTTTTGTTTTTTTTTTCCCCTCCCTTCTTTGATCCTTCCTTCTGTAACTATCCATTCTTTACATTTTTGATGTAGCTATCATTCTTTACCTTAAGTTGCTTTATCTTTGCTTGGACATCACACTCTGAGAAATGCTCGATGTTGGTCAGCTGCAGGTCCATCTCTGTCAGCCATACCAGGATGCTGTCACGTGCTGTTTCAAACTCCTCCCGCTGGCCAATAAAATGCTGGAGAGTGGAAAATTGAGTGGCATGAAATGACCAGAAACATGAAAACCCTCAGCAATAGTGGGAAAAGACTTTCATCCCCATCAAACCCAGTTTAAACTCAGTACACCTTCTTAATTTCTTACATGCTTTCTTAGGTTCCTTTTTAAGTAACACCATCTAGAGCTGCAATTAGCTGACCTAAGAAAGTTATCTTCTGTGAGGAAGGTGGTGTTTGATGTCACCAAGCATTTGCCTATAGTCTATTTGTTAACTTTGGACTAAGTGAACTGATGAGCTTCCTTCCTGTCCCAGAGGTAGAAGTTCCCTCAAAACCACTGTGCAAATGCATTAAACTGAAAGCTGCTGAAGTACCCTTGATTCATAACTAGAGTAGTGAAATTGAAATCTTAAAAAATGGAATACTTTTAGCCTGCGTAGGATGGAGGTAACTCTCTTTTGTAGATTGTCCCATCTCTGGTTCCCCTCATGAACCATCTGCTTGAGGCTGCCGTTGGAGTCAGTGCGGTTCTCCCGTGCCAGGCGCCGATACTGTTTATTGATCAGCTCCAGCTGAGTCAGGCTTTCATGCACTTGTCTCTGGAATGCCTAAAGCAGTATGAACAAAAGACATCTTCAGAATTTTAATTTCTGAAATCAGGAAACAGATATAGATCTCTTGCCTTATTTTGACCCTTCATCTGCACTCTGACTTATGTAAGCCAATAAATTCCACTAGTTGGAGACATCTCCTGAGGGCTACCCTATAGAGATGCTGCCTTCTGATTAAGAAAAGCAAAACCAAAAAAACAAAAATCCCCAAAAAGTTCATAAAACTGACATGATTCACTGAATGAGAAATTGCAACATGAATATCCATTACAAAGGCAAAATCAGTGTAAGAAAACCAGCTTCTCCTTCTGTGAAATTATATGCTTCAGTATTTGAGAACAGAAGTACAAACAATGAACATGAAACTCTTCTTTAAAAAAAATGGAACAGAAATCCAAGATTCCTGTGGCTTCATTGGATTTCTTTTCACATACTGAATTTGCTGAAATGCAAACATTGAAGAGATTTGAGCAATTGTTTATTCTGAAACATGATACTAAACAAGACATTTTTTATATTTAGTATACTGCTGTGCAAGTAAGTTTTGTCTTAAAATATTCACAGAAAAGAAAATGTCACACATATCCATGTGAACTTATGTCTAGGCAAATGTTTGCAGCATGTACTTTCGGTGCTTACTCTGCTGTTACAAGAGCCACAGAGACGCAGCTGAGGTGCACAGGTGACTTAGCCCATGGCTTTTATGTTGTGACTAGTAATCATGAAGCTTGGAGGAAGCACCTTGTAAAGAAGTAACTGAATTAATAATACTATTACTACTACTACTATCACCACTACCAGAGTATTTTTTTCAAAAATTCTACTTGTTTTTATCTTGTCACATCACCAAAATAGAAAAGTAACCAAAGGAAGACCTAAAAACCTAGATTACACCAGCTCTCTTTTGAATACAAGTAGGGTTTGGATCCCACTGTAATTCTACAAACTTGCTGTCTGACATTCCTCACAATGCAATAAAACAGTCAATCTTTTCCAAAATGAGACACTCCCTTTAATAAGAACTATAGAACTGGGATAGGTTATATACTTCTGTAGAGAAATTTTAATTACAACCCTGAGTTTTCTACGTAAAAAGATATACACTTCATATTGCACCATTCAAAGCTATAATGAGATAAGCACATTTCTGCTCTAATACCAGAGAACAAAGTAAAGGAACTAGTTGGAAAAAAATATCAGATTGTGCAGAGTCCTCCCAATATAATTATTCTCTGCATTGAATGGCCATCAAATTGGGTATGAGACAACCAAAAAGGAGCAAATGCACTTGCAGCTAGGGTGCAATAATCAGTAGAACTGAATTAATTTAAAATTGCACAAGTATTCCTCTATTAGAGGAACAATTCTGACTGTATTTACTAGGATCATGAAATCTAAAAGTGTGCAGTTGCTGTTTCACCTGTTACCAAGCCTTCTCCAGCAAAAGAACAGCTGTTTATTTGCCTTCCATTTCTTCATCTCATCTACACAAGAATTCATCTGTTGCATTCCTTCCTGTTATCTCTTTCCAATTCTCCATAAACTACTGGAGAGGAAGAAGTTTGGTTTTGTACAGTGAAGTCAGTGAGAGCTATCTCTGACCTTTTTGCTCAAGAATTGAAAGGTTCCTATATGGTCTGACGAGTTCTTTTTGTTATGTGTTGTTTTTTTATTTAAAGTGCCGATACGAAGAAGAAAATAAAATTTGAAAAAAATGCCTAGTTAAAGCAGAAACCTGCTTCTGTTAGTATTTTTAAGTGGCTGACTTCATACTGAATTCACAGTAAAGCTGTTGAATGCCACTGGACTTGAATACCATTTGAATACTTCCTGCTCTTTGGTAGGCAAAGAAATCAAGTGCTCAGGAGAAAAAAAAAGAAAAAAAAAAGAAGGAAAAAAGAGAAAGAACCAAACTACAGGGGAAAGGAGGCTTTTGGAGAGGCTACACTGTTTTCTTTTGTTCCTGCTGACACTCTACAGACAGTAAAAAATGCAGAAGTGTGATGCAGAGGAAAGGTCGCCACAACAGCTGAGGTTCAGTGAAAGAGACTTTGGACAAAGTCAATTCAGCTATAAAAATCTGGTACAGCATCTCATACAGAGACTTACTAATAAGAGATTTAAATCCTCATCACCACATAGAGGGACAATGGGAAAGAGCTCTGAGGCAGTCTTTGGGTCCAGGAAGCAAAAGTTTCTATACTATGGCAATCTACCTGGCCATAATAAAGTCTGGCCTAATGAAGTCTGTCTGAAACCAAAACCTGGCCAGTACATTCATAAATGTGAATGGCAATTACAGAACACAGCATTTCACAGTTTATGTTTTTGATTTAACTGTTAAACCAAAACCTATCAACAGCACTTGGACATTGTTTAAAATTTGCATTTCTTCTTCAAAGCAAATACTTCACAGTGTCTGATTGTTTACAGAATTGCCTAAATAATTTGTTCTCATTCTTCTCTCCCATCTTGACACTCTCCTTGCAAATATGAATCCAAGCAAAACATTTTCCTCTGTGACTTACCAGGTGATGTATGTGTGTGCTTTACACACAGGTTTACAATTCCTTGTAACTATGAGACAAGCCCTCACATTGCAGTGGACACAACAGAGTCATGTAACAAGCTCCTAAGCACTGACCAAAGGGACAGATTCTCAGTTTTGAAGCATGCTGAACTTTTTTAAATCACAGGGGACACTATGTGGACATATAGCAATATTTGCATGAACATGAATTTCATTAATAAGGATCCAAAGGAGGTATATTCTGCATCATAGGAGAGACTTCAGGGAGCTGACTTCAGAGAGTTATGGAAATTAGAGGAGGAATAAAATCAAAAGCAAAAGCTAGAACATGCAGCATGCATTCTAAGATGCGCTTGGTGAAGGGAGATTTAGGAAGGCTCTGGAACTCTGACTGGACATACTAAAAAGTTGCAGAAATTAAAAAGGTGAGGAATTTGGCTTTCGTGAACAGTGGAGGTACCTCCAGTTGCCACTTTTCACTGTCTTTTTATCTTAGGAACCTGCTACTGAGAACAGCTACAAAATCAGCAACTCCACTTTATTAATACAGCATCTCTGCTGTAACTTGGTTATGGGAAGGAAGAACACCAGCTGGTTGCTGCAATGTGATCAGAAGGTATTGAATTTCAACCACTATAAATCACCTCAAATTTCTTCAGTTCTTCCTTAGCAACAGTGTAAAGCACACCAGAGGAGCTTGGGAAAGCAGCTGTTCTCTCAGAGGTTTTTAGCCACTCTTCAAATCTAGAGTAATCATCCAAAAATTTTTGCCATAGCCGCCAGGTCTCTTCAATTCTGCAACAGATAACAGAAAATTAGAGAATGCTTGAACTGACGGCCCGTTGACCTACAGAACTTTAACTTGTCATCTGCAACAGCAAACTAGCACTGCACCAGACAATAACTGACTAATAATCTAACTCAGCCAGCCAGACTGATAAACAGACCACAGGGAAGGCTGGCTCTTTCCAGACTGAGTTAGAATAAGATGAAGGCATTTTTTTAAATGCATCTAATTTTGGAATCAGTATTAAAAAAAGTTTTAAGTTTGTAATAGGAGTTCTAAAAAACTGAGCACACACTAAATAACTTCTGAAATGCAGTGCCAGTGACATCAATAAAGCTGCTCTTTAATACAAATAACTGTTTCTAGTACAATAAAGATCCTAAATACTGATAGCTCAGTTAATGTACCAGTACAAATCCACCAAAGCATAATGTGTACATTGTAAGAAAATAAAATAGTTCCATGCATAGTTCCACATGAACTTAAAATAGTTCTGAATTTATGAGTTGGATACAAAGTTATGAAAGCCCATGTATGTTCATGACAGACTATGTCAAAGATAGAACCTGTAAATGTAGTTCTAAGTAGAACTTAGAACTTACAGATATATACAATTCAAGAATTTCCATGGCAATAGTATAAAATTACTTAAAGATATGAATCTATGGATAGAGATTCAAACTTAAAAGCAATACATCTTTTGCAAAAAATAAACAAGAAACTTCATTAAATACATTAAGAATATCCCACAAAATGAAAGAGCATAAAATGTTCAATTCAGCATTTTGAAACATCAAGTTCTTCCTAGAGTTTTTTTATATGACTGTATAAACATGACAGAAATAAGCTTCATAACTTAAAAAGTTAAAGAAATTATCTTAAATACAGGAGTTTAAATCTGTAAACATGTGTCATTACTAAGTCAGCACATAGTACATAGCATTGCCTCAATCATTATTGCTGTTGAAATCAATACACTATCCTGTGTGAGAGTAGAAAACAATGAATCTTCTGGGTATGATGGTCTAAGCATATGCAGTTGCCCAGACTACACCCAAGAATCCTGGGTGTTGTGGCTCTCATTTGCTCAGCACAGCTAAGGTGGACAGGTGGAGAAATTCCATTTAAGTGCTCAGTCCTAAAATTCTTCCAAAGGAACAAAGTCAGACATAAGAGAAACTGCTGAGGAACACCAACTACACATGAACCCTAATACCTGGAATAACGTTTCACCCATCCAATAACTAGTTTCCCATCAATCTCTGTAATTCTTGAGTAAATTTAAGTGTTACTACCTCCCTTTTATGTAATGTTTTCCAAATCTCTTGGAGTCATTGCTATCATCTAAACTTTCTCTAGTTTCTCTCTCATCATATCTACGAAGCATGGGAAATGATAAATAATTCCACTGAAGGACTTGTGAGTGAAATTTGATGATTGTTACCTGTACTTTGTATAAAGGCATGTGCAACTCAAAATTCTGTTTTGTTTATAGAGGCATGGCAGGTATTGGCTTCTACTCAGTGAATGATCTTTTTTTTAACCTCACACTCTTTTATTCAGTACTTCACCCATATAATATACATCACATCCTGTATTTCAGAAGGAAATACTAATCTGTAGGTGTTTTAGACTTACTTAAGTCGCCTTTCCATTGACATTGCACAAATATTTCTCCATCTTCTGTCCAGATTGCGTGTAGCCTGCTGGATAGAGTCACACTCTGCTTCTGTGGCACAAGCATCACAGTCATGAAGAAGTACTTCACAAAGATTGAGAACAGATGCCACGCCAGTGCTGTGTTTCTCTATGTCCCTCTGGAGTTCCTGCAGGTGAAGAGATTAGTTCTTAAGAGAAATTGCTAAACATGCATCCATGCAAATGCATTTATCTTTCACTCATTTAAAAAGAGAAAAAAGCTTGCAAACAGAGGAAAAACATCCAGTAATACCAATTAAGAGAGTGCATCTACGCAAGTGGTGATGCAATGGTCAATGAGGCCAGGAGAACCTGGCAGCATGCACAGCTCTCCCAGGAACTACCAACACCAAACCATCAACTGGGACAAACTGCTAGAGCTCTGCATGCTCAGCTGAGCATCTTTCACACACATTTAATCAACATCACCAATAAATGGTAGAATTATTCTCAGCCCCTTCCCATTATCACAGAGAATGTAAAGCAGAAGTTAGTAAGAGAATTGTGACAAGGAAGGACATTCTAATGTACTGCATGGGTTTGGCAGAGGGACCCTTCATGAACATGCTGCTCCCCATATGAGATACCTCCAAAATGGCACGTTTGACATGGAAATTGGCAGCAGCATGTGTTGAACAGCGCATGTGTTAGAGATTTTTCTTCCTTCAAGCTTCCAGTTCTATAGTATTTTCATTGGAAATAGAAAATGAAAATTCGACACACCTAAAGAAAATGCACTCACACTGTCTTAGCACTTATTATATGTGATCAGTATTATTCTTCCTGACGGTTTCTTGGTTCAATGGTTTGTTCTACACTGATGACAATGTTTCCTCTAGAACTAATATTTCACCTTAGCTTTGATCTCCAGATTCAAGTTAAGACTAACCACAGTGCTATGAAAAGAAATTCTGTTTGAATTTTGTCTACATTTGTAATATATCATCAGAATATTAGATGGAAAAATCAGTATGGACAGTAACAAAGCCAAGACAACCTAATTCCAATTGTGACAAAGAAATAATAATGTAACTGCATGAAAAAGTGCTATATTGCATCCAGAACACTAGGTTAAATTCTGATTCAGGTGAAGAAAGGAACCAACAGGACAATTAGAGACGTTTACACAGGCGAATGTGGCAGCTTGAGGATGATTAGAGATAAACTGCTCTATAATTTTGCAATTGAAGTAAACTGGCATACAAAGGGAAATACTGTGTCAATACATTGTGTCTACATGTATTTAATGTCAAACTACAGGAACTTTCCTTACAGCTAGCAATATGACCTGAAAATGTCCTCCAGCAGGAAATGAGATCTAAATGTCAAATTAAAAAACAGGAAATTTGAAATAGAGCAAGGTGGATCTATACAAACAATTTTTTTGCTTGCTTGTAACAACTGGGCTTTCGCTTAATGAAGTACTCTAGTTCATCTTCTCAACTAGAAAGTTATTTCGTAAACATCTGCTTGACAACATCGAGTGGAAAATCACAATCTTTTATTCCTCAGCAATGGCCCTCTCACTTCACTTGCCTGAAAAATACTTTCATTGTAATGTCAAAATGCTTATTTTTCTTTCTATCTGCCCTGAACTATTATAGAAGGATGGATTCTATAATCAGATGTTCCCCTTTATGAAACACACATGGCTCCAGACAGCTATGAGACTTGAGGCTAAGTAAGTTCAGGTAACATGATCTCCTTTCTAATGTTTTGGTGTAAAGCAGCAGTGAGAACTATGGGTCCTAAGCATTCCTAAGAATTACACTTTTTTAATTCACCTACAGAACATTTCCACAAGCAATGTCTAGACTATTTCTTTTCTATAGTCTAATATTTATTTCCCAGATTTTAAAATATATTATGTTTATTAGAGAACATTAAGCTTTTGGGTTAGTTCACAAAGGAGTGTCACTTTTATGCACTGCTGTCACCCATATACAACCGCTTTTTTAATTTTATTTGCCCAGAAGAAAACATTTTTTTTTTCTCATTTCAAGAGGTAGGAGATTGAGAAAATAAATAAACAAGTAATCCTTTAAATGAAGTTCATTACCCCAGAAAAATACTGAATTGAAGTTATGCTACCTCCCCCCAGGATATCCAGATTCAACTGCATTTTTAATTTCACTAGAGACCAGCGATCTGCAAAGCTGATGCTTGGCTGAAGTAGAGAAGTAGATAATGGAGTTTCATAAATGGAATTTGTCCCTCCTCTTTCACAACATAACATCTTTCACCTAATTTTGCATATGAACAACATGATCTCAGTGGAAGATCAAACATGGAAAAGAAAACAAAGTCACTAACAGAAGAGACAGGGAACAAAGTATTTGAAAAGGTAGCCTTCTGAGGTGTAGTGGATAGTGATACAGCCTCCAATAATAAAAATACTGGTTGCCATGCATTGAAAGTGGGTGGGTTTTTAAAATTATTATTATTATAACCATGTCTTGTATTGTTAGATTAGCAAATCATCACCATGTTTCCAAATACAGCATCCACCCACAGTAAGATTCACCTCTATTTCTCTCCTTTAGAATTCAAATTAAATCACTCTCACTTTTACAGAATATTACCGCACGCTGTCATCACAAGGAAACAGTGAAAGGCAGAGATACACCAGTCTCTGTGCCCAAAATAAATCCCCCAAGAAGTGGTTGTAACAAACTATGGGATGTTTGCATAGGGATTCTAGTAAATAATCTCAACTGTCTACTTTGTTGGTAGCAATGTTTAGCCCTTCCCAGCACTTTATTGTCTTAGAAACACCATTCATTACTGATGCTTCTGTGTTATAAATTATTATCCTTAAGTAAATTCCATATAAAATATTAATAAGTATTTCTGAACAGAGCAGTAGCAAATCAGTTGAGGAGCTGGCAAAATCTCTGAGGGAGTTCTTGGCTCTCAGTTCTACGCTCAGCTTAAAGGAGCAAAATGCCCATTTGTACTCATCATAAATTATCCACAAAATATCCTGTCTTTCCTCTTCCCACGCATTTCTTTCTCCTCTGGAGAAAGAACCCAAGAGAACACCTAACTCCTCTCCAGTGGGAAACAAAAAGCTATTTTTTCCAATAAATAACCAACAGGAACACAAAGGACAGCAGTTCTCTCCAGCAATGTGCATCTTAGGTAAAACTACACTGGGCAGTGAAGTATAACAGGAAGTAGAAAGTATAGTAAATCATCTTAGAAGTAACATTACTTTCAATGCCAAAAGCTGGCTGAATTCACATTTTTTTACATATTTTAATCTAGCACTGCATAAAGGCTTTGAGTAGTATAAACCAACCAATTTTAACTTCACATGTATAGCTCATGCATCTTTACGTGCAAAGTGACTCTCAAGCTGCAAAATAAAAGTGAGTTAGAAAGGTTGCTAAAAATAATAATTTTCAAGCATTTGCAAAATTTGCAAGGTCTAATAGGTGTCAGTTTTGTCTCTGGGAACAGACAATTCAAACAAACAAAAATCACAAGCCCCAAAGGAAAACAATTGCAGTAACTCGTTCAGGTTACATCTCTTGGTGCCTTACCTTTCTTGGCAATGTCAATCAGCTCCTGGTGGATTCGATGTCAAGGCCAGCAGAAGGCTCTATAAGTGACACAGTAAGTACCACTTGCCTTGATATTTAAGCATTTTGCCTGATGCCCTCTCAACTGAACTGGGTATGGACAGCCCAGGGACACTCTACTCTGGCTCTCCCCATGTCTCTGTTCACCTGGTAAGGGTGTTGTATTTTACCTGCTGCTCATTTAGCTTCCTTTGTATCTCCTCAGAGTCACAAGTTTCATAGACGATAGGTTTGGACAGCTCTGACTCAATGTGGGCAAGCCAAGACCTCAGACTACTCATGTTTTTATCCAGCTGCTGCACTGCAACAAGGGTTTCCTTCAACTTCTTTACCCTGTAAAGAAAAAGAAATGGCAGTATTAAGTACACCCTGAAGGAAAATTTTCACAGCATGTGTTTCAGGAAGTTTTCAGAGAAACTTCACGTAGATGGTGAGTTCTTCTGTAATGTCTTCCTTTATTATGTAGCAGAAGTATATTATATGTGCATTGAATCCTGCTTTCACAGCTGCTGGTTGAGTGCTTATGAATGCCACAAAACATTTTCAAAGCTTCGGCACCTTTATCAGTTGACCCCCAAAACCATCTAAGTAATTTAGTTGTGCATTTGACCAATAGATGACAACTGCTCTTCTTAGACCACAAATAACTTATCCATGTACTGGTGGGAGACTGCACTGAGTGAACAGGCCTTTTTCACACCCATGAAAACACTGAACTAAGTAACACAGAAAATTTGGGTTGGACGAGATCTTTAAAAGTCATCTAGTGTACCTGCTCTGCAATGAGCAAGGACATCCTCAACTAGATCAGGTTGTTCAGAGTCCCATCCAGCCTGACCTTGAACATTCCTAGCAAGGGGGCACCATCTGGGCAACCTCTGTGATCAACCTGTTCCAGGGGGAAGACTTGCCCTTGAATAAATAAGTTTCAGAGCAAGAAGTTCAGCTCAGAACTTGGGGAGAATTCTTGAATTCCAAGGGCTGCTTTAAGTTGGTGTTATTGGACTATTTCAGGTTTAAACATATGAAATTGGAATGGAACTGCATAGTGATTTCTAACTAGTATTTTTCTTGAAATCCTGACACTGGAAGACCAATGAGCAGGAAAAACGAAATAGATTTCTGTTTGTGATTTTTTTTTTTTTAATCAAGAGAGCATTAAGCTTAGTGATTGAATAAATTCAAGTAAACTTTCCTCCTATCTCAAATAATTTTTTCTCCAATCTGTTTGAACTGCAAAACTGTCCTTCAGTAATTCATTCTCTCCTTCCTATTCCCGTGTTTCATAATATACATTATTAGTGAATTCTGAATTTTTTTCTAAGCTCTTTTTCCCTGTTTGTGTGGTACCAAAAACAATCTTGAGTAATGTTCCCTTTTATACTCCTATTGCTCTTCTATTTAAGCGTTTCAATACCAGAAAGGTTTGAGATGAGTGCCATTGGGAACAGACTGACTAAATTGGGTTGAAAAATACAAAACTGCCAGGTTAATTAAGGAAACAAAATGCCCCCTGACTATTCTATAATTCAAGTTAAGCAGTTCACATTTTTCTTGTTTAACCAGCAAATTTATCAAGTGCTTCCATACTGAAAGCAGTAGTTGCAGTTGACCACTAAGAGAATCACAGAGATATTAATTTCATCTTAAAAAAAAAAAAGTTAAATCTTTCAAATTTTCTTCTTTTTATAGTCCTCCATTTAGCTCACAGATTGTTAAACTGTGGTTCTTTATTAGCTAAAAACCCTTAAGAACAGTCCAAATACAGTTTCCTTGCTGGAGTCTCATGACCAACAGCTGGAGGGTTTGATCTGTAAAAAAACCTCACCTGGTAACTGGAAAAAAATCAGGGCAATGTGAAAACCTGTCTATGATGGGCCTGATGTCAATACAATTATGCTGAAAGACTGCCTTAGTCCTCATCATGAGGCTATGTATCATAACACAGCCATGCGTTTAGGCTTAGGGAGATGGTAGGAGAAACCACTGAGGGTACCCTCTCCTTATCACCTCTGGTTCTACATTCAATGTTTTGTGGGTTTGAACCAACTAAAACTTGCTCATAGGGTGACCAAGAAAGTTGGTTATCACCCTTCTGCAAGGCATATACAGCTTTTCAATCTCTGACATTACTGAAAAGGGGAGAAATCCTGCCCATTTTCTGCTTATAATTTCAAGGTTCAATGCTACTGATCTTTTGGAGGCCTGCTGGAGTAGGAAAGGGAACAATGAGTCATGCCAGCCCTGTGGAGAAGCAATGTCACTCGATTATCAGCAAGACCAAGCTGCGGACCCGGATTTTTTTGTTTGCAATTGTGTGTACTTTAATCTCCGTGCTGGATTTCATCTACATTTTCCCTACAGCAACTATAAAAAGTCTAGCTTTTAGAAAGTGCCCTCTGCCTCAGGCAAACTGCACAGGAATACATCCCTGACAGAGCATAAAAATAGTCTGGGCCAACTACCACTATTTTCAGTCACATGATCTAAGTTACTTCAGAGAGAGAAAGAAAAACAGTGTGAACAAAGAACACTCCAACCAAACCCAAAAACCCAAACCTTCCAGATTCCTTCCTGTACCCCCACTACGTCTACCCTTTATACTGGTTTTTTTTTGTACTGAGTTTAACGTAAGAGGTTCCTTGCCCGTGGTACAAATAGAAACAAATAAACAAGTGCTCATTTGAGTCTGCTGAGATTTTTTTTTTTTTGACTGAACTGCAGTGCAGTGTTGTGCCTCCGGCTACACTGAAAGCATATCCGTGATCAAATAATAGATGCAATCCAACATGCCTGAGTTTTCCTTCTGAATTTCAGCAAGAAAAGTTGCCTGTGCTCTAAAAGCTCTGCATAAGAGAAAAAGATCAAATTTAAAATCTTAAAATCAGGTATGTAGAATCCCTAGCCAAGAGTAATTTTGATGTTTTGAGATTTCATTTGCAAGATTATGCTTCATGTGTTAATGATTCCAACAATAATTTCATGCTTTTGTTGCAGCACCAGACAGCACAGTAACTGCATGTTAGAGACTTGAGATAACTTTTCTCCTTGATAATAAAAATTCTGCACTGAAATCAAAGGGTTAGAACCATGACACAGTTGGTTTGAAGGTTGTTTTTCATAAAACACACTCCCCAGTCTTGTTACAATTTAAAAATGCTTAAATGCTCAGAAAGGAAAATACAGCAGAATTCAATTGTTTTCAAGGTTTACTGATGAAAAATCATCTAACAATTTGAATGGGCTTATGATACTTATATTTTCATGTTCCAATTAATGTGCCTCAATTTCCCCAAGAAACCGGTAACTTTAGATTGTCTATAAATAATGTCTATTATTCTACATTGGGCAAAGACAGTGGGAAAACAACTTGGAGCCAAAATTAAGCACAGATATATTTAATTCAACTAGTCCTAAAGAACAAAATCTTAAACTCCACTTAAATCTAAATGGGAACAATCCTGTAAGTACAGAAAAATGCATCATATAGAAGTCATAACTACTGCATTAGTCATTTAGACAGCTGCTTACTAATATTAAACTTTAAAAGCAGGATGAAAAAAGTCAGTAAGAGCATGTTGGCTAAGTCTGTACAGTACACATCAGAAAACAGAAAAGGTGCTTTTAAAAAAAATAATTACTTGGAACAGCAGACAAAGTTTAAAGAAACACTCTGAAATAGTGAAAAATGTTGCACTATTAAAATCAGCTTTGAAAAGATCAGTTTGAAAACAATTTTTTTATTAATAAAAAAAGTATTTATTTTCCAAAGTATGGTACTACTGTGTAGTAGGACACCAGTAAAGCCAGTTATATTTACTACTCCAATCAGTTTGCTCTTTCAAAGACTGAATTTCTAGAATTCTGAACAACAGCTAAATTTCTAGAAGAGATAATGAGAAAAGGAAAAAAGAGAAGCTGGATCAAAAATCCAAGATGATATAGGGTCAAGTTCAAGTATTACATGCAGTTACAGAACAGTCATTAATACGAACAGGACAGCCAGGCTTTGATAAGTTAAGTCTGAAACACTCTCTTTACAGCTTCTTTCCTTCTCTGCCTTTTGCTTGTAGTCATGCCTCTTTCATGACACAAACATCAAGCAGACAGATACAGTTTGCTTATTCTCATGTGTACATGCTCTTGTATTTGAAAACAGCAGTAAAATCAGACCACAGTTTCTCTCAGACAGCTAAGAGATTTTACTAGTTCTAAGTCTCTACCACTATAAAAAATTATTCCAGGATCCAAAAGTACTAGCTGTAAAACAAAGTATGCTGTTATCACTGTCAACTGCTTTTCAACTAAGCAGAAAACAGTAATTTCTAGCTATAGTAGTGATTTCTACATATCAATATTTCAGTTAGTTTCCCAGCAAGCCAAGACTTCAGAAAGAATAGTATCAATCAAAAGCAAACAAAAATAGTTGCCTGCCTTGTGATATCACAGTTACAGTCTGGGAGGTCTGAATCCACACTGTTGTCCTCCGCCATCCTCACAGCATGCAAGTCTTCCACCACAACCATGAAATTTTCCAGTATTAAAAAGAAGAACTTCCACTCTCAAAGCCTGCAAACACTGTTCTTTTGGAGGGGGGAGGAAAGGGGACGCACTTTGCTGGGGAGTACTGTACAGAAAATGTTTCATGCCAAACAAATGTTAACAGCCGTTGCTTGATAACATGACACTGGATGGTGACAAGTGGTCATGTTTCTAAATAAAACCTGCATTCATCAACATGTGCCAGACTTGATCTCCAGGAATGTGGACTAGGACTGGTAGGGGAAAGGATAAAAACACATACAAAACCTTCTTTGCAAAGTCTGAGCAGTTGCAGCAATAGCACCATTTCCTGGCCGTAAACAATGGCAACTTTTTTCATAAGGCTGACATATCAGAAAAATTAATCTGAAAGGATTACATGGTTCTAGAAGGGAAGAAATGTAAGTCTGTGGTGCAGAAACAATTCTGCAGCTGTCACTTCTGTATTTACAGACCTCCTCTGAATGGAGGGGCAATTAAGAGTAACAGGTAAGGGAACAGAATGTGACAAAGATGCATTTACAGGTGACTAGAGAAGTTTCACCACAGAGTATAAAACTGACAGGTAAAGATTTAGACTGGACATGTATTACCATAAAGTATTACTAAAGCACTTTCACACAGCACTTTCTATTAGTTCACAGATGTAGGAAAAGAAAAATGCTCCAGGCAAGGGATTACTGTAGCATTGCAGGAAAATCTGCAGGCTCTAATAATTTATTAATACTGTCAGGCATCCGGAACGTGAAAAGATGTATTTTTTTCCCTCAGTACTAGGACAACTAATATGCCTTTACTACCTGAATGAAGCCAAAATTATGTTATATGATACACTCTAAATTACAAAATATCATAACAGAAACACATGCCAATTTATAAGAACATATTCTAAAGGGTCTCCGGAGCATTCTAAAAAATTATCTTGGGCATGTCAACCTTTCATCCACTGGTAATTAGACATCAATACAAGCATTTTGTGCACACATTAATCAACACCTTGGTTTTTAATGATTTCCAGCCTAAGATACAGCTGAACTACCAAAATTTTCATAGCCTAGCATCAAACCTTTCCACAATTTATTTCCAAACTTCAGCAAGTTTGCAGAGGTTTTTGCCCTTCAGTGGGCACTGGAATGTAAAGAGTTATATGTTTAATTGCATACAATAATGTTGAGCATGCCAATTGAGAAAGGCTAAGGTGAAATGATCTGGAAATGAAAGTAAACAATACTTTACATTAGTTTATAATAAAAGTAAATAATACTTTACATTAGTTTCCATTTAGAACTAGGACTTGATACTTCATGATAACAGAATGTGTATAATATAATTATACACATTGTGTATAATTATACACACAGTGTATAATATTGCATCTATGTCTCCCTACCTGAGAATGATCAAAATCCTAAATCCTCACCACTCCCTGTAGTAGGGACTAATCTCTAACACTGAATAGACAAGACAGATAATTTTAAGATGTGTTCTGTATTTTCTGAATGCAATCCCTTTTTGCTAGAACCTTCCTGGTATTATTTGAACACTTCTCTGTGTAAGCATTTCAAAAGAATTACATAAAAATATATAAAATATACTTTAAATTCAACAACTGGTGATGTAACCCCACTGAAACCAAGCAGGCTCCTCAATGATAATGCAACTTCCTGACTTAATCCTTCTGTAAGAAATATATGGTGTTCATTATTTTAAAATGAACTACTATTAAAGGAGCTGGAGCCACTGGAATGCTTCTGCTTACATAAAATTTATGGCTCCCATACTAACAGATTTCAGAGTAAGAATGCACTAAAGCCATATGAAAAAAGAAGAGACAAAAAAAGGTGATGAAAGTAAACAAACCTTTTTGCTTCTAACAGGACTAAACTATTACTAATGCATTTGTCCTTACATCAAAGAAATGGGAATTATAAAGTATATGAGCTATTTATGAATCCAGGAAGTGCAAAACTGTGAGAAAATTATTGTTAGTAATGGAAGGAAGGCTGTAGCACAGCTAAACAGAAAGTGTCTAAACAAATAAATAATTTTCTTTACTTATCAAACAACAATCCTGTATTCCTGTATTTTTTTAAGTTCTGAAAATTGCTGTTATACTTTTGACCTTGAATAAAAAGACTCCTTAAGGCCAGGTTGCATACATACTGGAGTTACTCTTCTCCATCCATGAAAAAAATGATCTGGTAGAAAACTTAAGACTTAGTTTTAGGCCTGCTCTTCTTGAAATACAAAACTACAACGGCACTGTTTTGGTTCTGCTGTCAAGAAATTTTTAGAAAAACTACATTTGCATCCATTTTTTAGCACCATGTAAAGTAAGGTGGTACTAGAGCAAGGCTCACTAAATCTGACTGCAACTGATCCTATATTGTAGAAACATAGAACTGTTAAGTTTGGAAAAGAGCTTTAAGATCAAGTCCAACTGTTAAACTACTACCATCACCATATTATTATAATGAAGCTTTTAAATGCCTCTTCTTGAAGAAATGTTGTCATGTATCATAAAGTAAAACAGCAAAGTCATTTTCACAGAAATAAGTTGATGGTTAGGAATAAATTTATTTCAGAATTTATGATAAAAAGGTAGACAATAAAGAATTTTAAAAGCATGATGTCTAGCAAATGAATCTGTCCAACTTAAAACTTATAAAACAAAACAACTGTCCTACCTGGCTGCAATAAGATCTAGAAGATGCTGCCACCTCTCATTGATTTTGACAAGTTTGTACTCAATCTCTGATGCCTTACTCTCATGGCTGGCTTTAGCAAGCCTCTCTCCCATTTGCTGAAGCTGGATTTTGTTCTTCTGGGCTACAGCAATTTCTTCTTGATAATCCTAGAGAGTAAAGAGCAATCAGAAGACAGGGTACTTATTCTAAATATACACTGCTGTGCACTCCAAAAGGAATGGTGCAAAAATACAAGTAAATGTTGTTTTTTCAGTTGATTGGTACAGTGGAGTGACAACTTCTTATATATTTGATGGATAAACAAAAACAACTACCAGAAGAATGGAAAAAACCTACCCAACACAACCCAAAACAAAATGTCTTCTATAAATATGCTATAGTTTAACTCATTACAGGCAATTCTGATTGGACACTCAGTAAAGCATTCAGATGCCTCTGACTTTGCATTCACTTAATTTTATTGTACTCTGGGAGGTCCTATCTCAACAAAGACAGGAAAATGCTGCATAGTGAGAGAACAAAAACACCAGAACACATCAGAGTAAGGTAAAACCTTAATTTCAGCTAATTAAAAAACAATTAAGCAGTTAAAGAAGAGTATGTAAGTGTACATTATACCTTTTTCAGTTTCTCAATCATTTCTTCTATGAGGATGTCACCATTTTGAGACACCTTACTTTCCATTTGTGTCAGCCATTCACAGAGTTCCTTGTTCTTCTCACTGAAGACAGCCCACTCATTCAGTCTCTCACTGACTTGCTGTCGACGCAAGGAGACCTGAAACCATTTGCAAAGAGCAAATGAAACTAAAATAGCAAACACACTTAAGACATGCTTAAAACACTTGGTGCCTCAATGTGAATTCCTCTAGCCTTGAAAAAGTGTTGTAGCCACCTACTTGCCATTGAAACAAACTGGAGTTGTACAGCACAAATTTCTGTGACTGCCTGTAAGTTCAGGGGTAAGCGCTGATCTCAGATTTCCTGTTAGCTACATCCTATGCACAGAGACAGGCACCCAAGCGTTAAGCTCAGGAGTCTGTCAATATCTTGTTTCATAACATCTCTAACACAAAGTTTTCATTAGAAGATAAAAACTGTATTTCTTACAGTTCTTGCTCACTTTTAAAATTTTATAAAATATTTTAGTCTCAGTGATTAAATTAAAAATGCTTCACCAAAGCATAAAAAATCCCCCAACAAATATAGTACAGGCCACAGTACAAAAGTCTGTGCCATTTGTGCCTGAGCTCATGAATACAAAGCTAAATTCAAGATACACTGTATTTTGCAAAAGTAATTTTTTACTTGAGTCTCAATACACTAATATCATAGATGACTATTTCCTGTGTATAAGCATGCCATCTTGAGAGATTCCAAAGCACTGAGGTGTGCTCTGACAGGAAAGATTAGGCATGACACACCAAACAAGCAAATGCTGCAGTTAACACAGACGGAAGGAAAACATTGCTGCATTTAAGAAATAGATGTAACTGTGGTACTACCTGCAGTGGCAGACCCAGATGGACACTGAAATCAAAAAAGCAGAACATGCTAAGCAGCAAAATCATCTCTCCAGCTTCAGACACTGGTACAACTACTTACTGCCTCCCCACTGTGATCTGGGTTCTTTCTGACTTTGCATCGTAATTTCAGCTGAAAAGATGAAGCTCTTTCCCAAATTAAAGTGATGTGCTTTTTAACTACTGCTTTAGCTTGAACAGGGGCATACACGTGATCTTGCATTTCCTTTTTGTGGTTCTTAACTTGATGACAGCTTTCCGGAAATAAGCAGCAGATTAACGAAGGGCTGCACTAGGTTACATCCTCAAACACTCAGCATGCTTAAAACTAAAATAAAACTTCTTTACTTGGTTCCTTCTTTTACCATAAACATACAAGCAGTGACTGAATCGTAATTTAGATGTATTTACACTTGCTCGTTCAAATGCAACTAACCCATCACAAGTTCTGTGCTGGTAACTTTGAAACACTTCCTACTTTGGGGTTTTTGAAACCTTCACAGGTACTTTCCATAAAGTAACTATTTCAAATTAGTCCCAGCGTATTTGGACTACAATCTCTGCTGAACCACAGAAACAACATCAGGATAATCTGAAAAGCTAGGTAAGGAAGACTCCACACCTGGAGTGCAAATCAGAGGCCTAAAGCACACTAATAGCATGATGCAGCTGAAAAAATTAAACAATACTTCTCAGCTCCATTTTGCTGGCAAGCAAGTCACCCTCAGACTAAAAGAAATGCAGACACTGAGGCCTGAAGTAGGAGAAGATATCAGCAGAATTGAAGGTACAATAGGGCAATGTTGAGTGGGGAGAAGACAACCTTGCTGAGCACAGGTCTTCCACCAAAGCAAAGTGTAACTGTATTATATTTGTGTTTTTTTCCAGCCAGCCATCCCAAGTCCCACCGGTCACAGTGTGAACCTTTGGTTGATTTATCAAGGCTATTTAAATATGACCTCACAGACATTACAAACTTCAAGAGATCTAGAAGCACTAGCAGTACCTAAAGGAATATTTCAATGGATGTTTCCCCTGACTCAGAAAGAATTCACTTTTGAATATTGGTGTGTCTACGTGAATCCTTTCTAAAAGCTGCCACTTGGATTCAATTTTTCTCCCAACATTTTTGTAGCCTGTATACTGCTCCCATCAGTGCCCAGTGCTGCACTTGCCTGGTGGCACAGCTCTTCCCACTGCCTGTGCAGGAGCTCTATTCTCTCACTCAGGATTGAGATATCATCTGCGCTGATATATACAGACAGGGTCTCCTTCAGCAGGGAGAGGTGTGCAAGGTCATCTGTCCAACCTTCAACAGCATTCTCTAGCTCCTTAATAGAAAAACACAAGGAAAAAGGACCAGTTTGCTAACAAATAAAAATTTGAGTATGTTGGTGAAACAGACAAGCAGTGTTACCCACAGATTTAAGTCACATCTGAGCAGACCTACCGTGTCAAGGAGACTGTTTAAGCCCAATCTCAATGAAAAAGAAAACATCAACCCCAAATTTACCAATATTTTCACAGATGGTACTAACTCCCCAATACAGAATGAAACATTAACCTTGTAACAACATTCTACTCAACTCTCTGAAGTTCAAAGGTATCTGGGAAGTTCAAGTACTGGTTCAGACTTCTCTATATTCAAAGTATTTTCAAGTTTGCAATCCACTTCCAAAATGCAAATAATACAGCCTAGAAGTGTTGTCTAAAATCCCCCATAGTCACTTCACCTCAAACAAAAATCACTCAACCAGAAGTTTAGATACCATGAGTATAAATTTGAGTTTAGAATTTCTGTAACAGAAACATACCAATATAAAGCTTTTCTACAGTATTCTTCAGACCCTGTTCTGGTATCACTTTGATCAGATCTATATTTACTCTGAAGGATTTGCATTATGGTGAGATCACTCTGGTATTATAGTGTCCATATGTTTCTTGTCATGGGGATGGCTGACTGGTTTGCATCATCAATAATATGAACCCAGTTAACAACAGAAGAAGTTACTGCACAAAGGCAAAAAAAAGATGAGACAACAATCAATAGAGAAGTGCTTTACCTTGCAACGAATCTGCTCTGCATGCAACTCATCATGGTGATCTGGCAATGGCTGAGAAAGCTTTTTCTTGAATGATCTTAGCTTCTCCAGGGAGTCTCCTATGCCCTTTTCGCATTTTTCCCAGTCCTGAAAGCAGAATGTTTATTAGACTTCAGTTCTGATCTGTGTTATATTTATGTCAGTTGATTTGCCTAAAAATAACATGCTCTGAAAACTCCCTCTAAATAATACAAGAAGTCTCAGACTTTGAGAGACATGTAGATTTTTTTTTGTTTAGGTCTCTGTTAGTAGATATACACAAGGTCTTCTGGTTTTAAAATTTTGTCTAGATACAACTCCATCCTTTCAGCAGTCTCTCCCTGACAAAATTAATTTTCCACTTCCTTTCTTGAATGCCTGTATTAATCACACCATTACTCTTCTACAAGAGCTTCATTCAGGTGCATTAATCTCTGTGAAAAAAAAGAAAAAAGTGGTTGGGGAAACTGCAAATTCAGTGCAGATTGAAGTACCTTCTTGAAATCAGCATCTTCAGTATCAGTATCTTCCTTATATCAGGATTCTGGCAGCTTCATCCTGCTTTAGTGTTTGTATACTTAACAAAATTTTTAATGTGTTCAATGCAAACAAACCCTATGAAGTAGCAGTATGGTTTTATCTGTCTCACCTGCTTGTTAAAGCCTTATATTAAGGCAAAAAGATCCCTAATAAGCCCCCAAAGAACACCAGTTGTGTGATACCAGAAAACACAGAACCTGTATTGAAACTTGCATTGGAACTAAGTCTTCTGTTTCAAAAATTTCTCCTTCTACCACTGCCTTTGTATTTCTCTCCTTCCTTTTTTTCCCAGTCTATGCCAGTATTTCATGATCATCTTGATGAAGAATTAGCCATATCAAATAATATGACCTTGCATGAAAATAGCCTGTGATGTTCTTAACACACTTCCCCTGCTCCAGCATGGGGTTCTTCCCATGGAAGAGAATCCCCCACAAACTTTTCCAAGAGCTGGGAAAACTTTTCCTATGGGCTGCAGTTCTTCACAACTACTGTGGAGAGAGTCCCTCCCATGGATTCCTTACAAACCCTCAGGAACAGGCTCCAACAAGGGTCTGGTACAGAGTCAGAGCCAGCAAAACAGCCCTAGTGTGAGCTCTCCATGGGGTCACAGATTTCTTCAGGCATCCACCTGCTCTGGTGTGGGTCCTCCATGGGCTGCAGGTGGATCTCTGCTTCCCTATGGACCTCCTGGGGCTGCAGGTGGATTTCTGCTCCACTGTAGAGCTCCATGTCTCTACCATGAGCTGCAGGACAATCTCTGCTCTGGCTCCTGGAGCAGTTCATCCCCCTCCTTCACTGACCTTGGTGTCTGCAAAGTCACTGTTGTCACACTGTCTCACTCCTCTCTATGGATGCAATTGCTCCTGCACAGTAATTTTTTTCTTTTTCCACCATCTTAACTTATCCCAGAGGCACTACCACCATCACTGCTGGGATCAGCCTTGGCCAGAAGTGGGTCCATCTTGGACCCAGCTGGCACTGGCTCCATCAGACACAGGGGAAGCTTCTGGTAGCTCACAAAAGTCATCCCTGCAGCTTCCATCTAGAAATATTTTGCCACTCAAACTCAATACAAATATGTGTAAAAATTTGTGCAAAATAAAATAAATTTTTGCTGTATTTTGAAAACAGGAGTGGTATGGATATACTATATTGGCCGTATTCTGGAAATATCAATTACAATATATCCACTGACATGCAAGCCTGTTATGAAGTATTACCACTCCCAGTTTCAGAGGTGGTGAAGGGTAATTGTTAGTTCATGTACTGTAAATGCAGTTCTGTATTTGTGTTTTTCCACTGAGAGAGCATTCCTCCACCAGGGCTCACAGTGAGAAAGCACAAACTTGCTGAAGAAGTACAGAAGGAATTGCACACTTACTTTTAGCAGCAAAGCAAGCTGTTTCTTTTGTTGCTCCAGCTGAGTGCTGACTATCATCCAGCGCTCCTGGATTTCAGTAAGCTCTGCCTGCAGGACTGCCTCAGCTCCACTGTCAGCAGAGAGCAGCAGTTGCTTCCCAGCCTCCACAGTCAGGATGTAACTCCCTTGTTGCCTTAGGAGAACTTTCTCTTTGAGCTGAAAATATTAACAGTTTTCTGTCAGCTTTGTCCTTTTAATTAAAATTAGCACTTAATTAAAATTCAGTAATTCATTCTCAAGCCTCTATTTTAGTTGGTTGCATACCCTGTCTTACACATGATCTATGGCCCAAATGATTTACCCTAATATTTTCACAATCATTTACTGCAGCAAACCTTTAGAAAATTTCTTCAAGGAGATGAAGACATGAAAGACTTCTTTCTCCCCATTAATGTCAGTATCTCAACGCCTCTTAAAGAGAAATATTTCCTCTAGATCCAGCTATACTTATAAGGGTTGTTATTCTTATTATATCCATCTTCCAGCTAAAAACCTTGAAGACACCAAGCTGCTTACTAGATACTGTTAACCTCTGATGAAGATGGACACTCAAGGGATCCTTGTTATCTGGTATACATTCTGCAAACAGGTCATCACTATATTTTCAAGACTGTTTCAGTGTGGCACTAGCTGAGAGCAAAAACAGAAGCAAAAGTGGCTCAAGAGCGAGGGCCCACTAAGTTCTCTCTTTCATGTTCTTTATCAACCCTACCTTTGCTTCCATCACACTTCTGATGTTATGCCAGTTCCAGAAAAGAACTGTCAGAGCAGACATTTTAAATGGTGAAGGCTGTAAAAAAGGCAGGGATCTTTTCCTTTTTCTTCAGCCGCACTGCACATACCTGCACTTCATCCAGCAGCACTCTTGCTTGCTGCAGTGGGACAGGAGCACTGCCCAGCTCGGTTGCTGGCTGGCAGGACATCTCCAGCAGCCACTTGCGCAGCTTCTCCGCCATCTCCGTGTAGCGCTGCCACTGGTGAATCCGGCTGTCAATGATCCCCCTCATCTGCTGTGCTCGGCGAATTACTCCTTGCCACTGATTGCTCAGAAGAGTCAGATTCAGATTAAATTCATCCCTATTACAAATAGATAAATAATAAAGAAGACAAAGTAACCTTCATACTTGGATATGTTTGCTTAATGAAATACATTGAAGTGAAAGGAAGGTGTCTGCCAATTACAAAACACTAAGAGAAAAGCACTGAAGTCCTCTGAAGGCTGACTGAGGATAAGAACTTCATGTACTGGGAGAATTAAAGGGATTCAATTATTAACGCCTTAAAAATCCCAAACGCTTAATGCACAAAACTCTTCTACCTTCTTCCCAGAAATACACAAAGAAAACCCATAGGTTTTGCGAAATTCATAGTAAATCGTAGAGATTTCACATTTCACCCCCAGATTTATTACTGAGTTCAAAGCAGGCATAAGATACACATAGTATTAATAAAATTCTCACATTCCAAAAACCAGTTCATCTTTGTACCATAACCTTAGCAAAGTCAATGCATATGCCCAACTGTGAAGCCACCGGTGTTCCACTGATTTTCATTCATTTGAAATTTGATCACAAGCATTTAAAATGAAATCCCAGGTAACAATGAATACCTATTCCATCACATTAGGGCTGCAGGTGTTCTTAAATGGCAGTAGGGAATCCTCCTGGTGGAGGCAAATCCCCAGGTGGCATAAATCAAATGTAGTGTCACTGCAGGCTCCTTTGGTGAAAGTGACATTTTGAAAATACATCAGAATAGATATATATGTAACATGCTTTATATTCCAAGACAAATCTTTGTCAATGAAGCGGCCTCAGAAGGTTATTGTATTCCCCAATGCGTTCACATGCCCCATAGCATTCTAAAGAACAATGTCTTAAGATCTGGCTAATTAACAGCTAAACCACAGGAACAGTAAGTTCCACTTCAGAAGAGCGTGATCTGAACACTGCCATCTGCTACCTTCTCTGTTTGGAAGTCTCCCACTAGTCTAACTGCACAGAACCAGCAGCAGCAACAACACAGCAATGTCTACCTGTCATCCACCTGTCCTTGTTCTAGGAGGTGCTGCCCATCAGAGATAATTGAATGCAAAATCTGCTGGCGGCTGAACATCTCTGCCTGGAATAGCTGTTGTACAGGAGACAAGGAGGTTAAAACAAGATCTTACTTTTTAATTCTGTCTTTATGCACTGATAAAAATGAATTTTCATATATTTAATCACATTTCAAATTAATTCAATGGGAGTTTTTTCATGACCCTAATAAAAACATATTGAAAACTCTCATTTTAGATTTACTTTCTGCTTCTAGTACTCATTATTAGTTCCTCAAGACCAATATTATAAAGCTCAATTATATCAACAGGAGATAGATTTTATGTTTCTGAGCACATTTGTGTGATTGACACTATCATCTACAACAAAATCTAGATAGGGTATTTTTGTTTGGACAGAAAGGGCAATTTTTATTTTTTGACATGTTTAAGAATTTTATAATACTTTGCTTTGCTACACAGACCATGTGTGATAGTGTTATATAAACTTTTAATACACTTTTACATTGACAATAGAGCCTTAAAAGAAACAGCTATGTATAGGAGCTAGAAATCTATTTTCCAATTCTTTCAAGTTTTCATATTTATTTTCCAATTTCCTTCACAAACAATAGCAGCATAATAAACTTTCACAATACTTTTAAAACCCTCTTATTACTTAAATGTTACTTAAGACAAAAAAATTTCCTAATTACTACTTAAGCAAACATAAGTGTACTTAAATTTATTTTTAAAAACGTCTTTCCTTTTAGTAATGGAGCATGTCTCTATGTAAGATTCTTCAGGAATATTTTTATGCTAATGAAGGTACACACAGGCATCACTGGATGGACTCTATGTTCAAAGGTTTACAGAGAGTTTCAGAGAAAAATTATACTAGTATGCAGCTTGAGGTTTTTTTTCTTTAGTTAGTGATGGTATTTGCAGTTGATACAAGTTCACCCTTGCCTGAGCAAAGAGCCACTATTCTCCACTTCTCTTATACGGCATCCCACCAGCTCAAATTGTGATTGTACCAATCCCTGCATCTGCACTTGCCAGCAGAACACCCACTGGCCCCTGCGCATTTAAATCTCTCAAGCACATTGTGTGTAGTTTAGGCCTTCTAGATGATGCAGTAATTTTTTAAAATGAGATTTTGCCTCTCTGAATCACTGAGTTAACTCTGAGGTGCTACTCAGGTCATACATTTTCTCATAGAAAGAAATAGTGTTGTCTGATTTCTTTACAGAAATATTTGAGACTGTTTGAATGCCTTGGCACTTATCATTGACTGAACCTGAATCAGAGGGAAACTGAATGCTATTATTATCTCATGAATGAAGCCACAATAGCGTGGCACTGAGAGTTTCAGAAAGCTGAGCAAAAAGGCAAGAATTTTACTTTCTGTAGCATCTATTTTTGTCAAGTTAGGGGACATGAAGCACAGGAGGTAACAGCATCTACCAGCATTGTTGACAGACTGAGACTAAATAGAACACAACTGCTGCAATTGGTTAAACAAGTCCCCCACCCAAAAACCCCAACATTTCCCACCCTCCCCTCCCTCCACACCCCAAAAAAATCTGAAAACAAAACAAAACAAAACTAAAAACCAGCAAAACCAATTCCTTCAAAAGGGAAAAATTTTAATACTATTTTAGGAGGACAAATGAAATAAAAACTTATCAAGCATGGTAAGTCTGCTTAGAGTGGATGAATTCAATCCCCACACAAAAGTAGAGATATTTTGGTCACCATCCACCTTTCCATATTTACACTCTGTATATAAGAATACTCTGTTAACTGTTACTCTGTTACCTAAATTTGTCACCCAAATTTATTCTCATATGTAGATCGCCATGAATCACAGAAACAGGAGCTCAAACAAGGAGGAAAGGAGGGCAAATGTTGAAATGCACAACACTGGCACACTGGGGAAAATTTTGGTAACTGAGTTGGCAAGGAACTTCCTTCCCCCTCCCCTGCCAGCACTTTCTCCCTGGAAATACATTGAGACAAGCACTTGTCTCAGTGCATTCCCAGTGCTTGGGAGTCCCAAGCACTGTCCCATGTACTGGAGAACCGTGCAAGAGTGATTACAAGATCGTCCTGGCAGACTGATGCAGGCATCAGCGCTAGCACATGATGTGTGAAAAGATCATCACCTCCACCTTGTGAACTCCACCAGGAAGATATTTCTAAATAAGGCCACTGAGGTGGTTGGGGTCTTCTTCGGGTAAAAACCAGCAAAATTTATGAGTTTATGGAAAATTTATGGAAAGGCAATAATAGAGCTGGAAGCATTTCAATATCTATTCTAGGAATTCAGGTGGAAACAGAGTATTTTCCCATTGTTTTCAAAAATACAAAGCAAAACAATGTGAAAATGCATCTCAAGAAGTTGATATTGGACCCTTTCTGCCACAAGTAGTGAGAAAAAAATTCATAGTGACTGTCAGGAAGCACTGAAAAGGACATTTTGTAATGAATACAATAAATGTACATTTTGTAATGAATGCTTATTAAAAATGCCAAAAATAAGTTAAAAAAAAATAAAAGCAGGTTACTTTTTTAAGGATAAACTGCAGCACTTAAAAAAGCAGGTATTACTCATCTTAATTCTGAGATTACTTTATAGTTGCAAAAAAAGGGCTCAAGTAGAATGCCCAAGTAATGTTCATCTGCACAGATCAAAGTTTCAGGAAAGAATTAAGCTGAGATCTCAAGACAAACGAATGCAAGAAGATTGCCCTAACTCCCTTCAGATAATTATAGCTATGACTGGACACAACAAATGGACAGTCTCTGTAAGCTTAAACATCTCAGGTCTTTGAGATTTGAATGTCCAGAAATAATTACTGGGCATTCAAATCTCAAAGACCTGAGATGTTTAAGCTTACAGAGACTGTCCATTTAATGCTGGCAGGAATGAAAGAAAATAAAATGGATGACATTTTTGAAAGCAAAGGCAGCTAGATGCTAAGGCAAACGTATGCTAAAAATGGTTGTGAATTACTTTTTGCTATCAGACACTCATTCAAACACTATGCTATGAGATATAAGGCAGGAGAGGGGGAAGGACATAACTCTTCCTGTAATCCAGCCTGAGTCTAGGGGAAGGTCAGCTGAAAAAGTTGTGGGAACTGAAACTACTGGGGCCACATGGGAGCTCTGGTATGAAAATTGACTTCTTTTACTTGATCTTTAACAGGAATCTTGGCAGTAACAATATGGGTGGAGAAAAAATGTGCACCACTTGACTTCACAGAAGAATCATAAACTCTGAATCTAGTACTAGTAAAAACTCTGAATCAGTTTTTCCCTGCAGCAAAAGCTGTGCTAGCTCCTGATTTGTTACAAACAAATGACTCTAGCATGCAGCAAAGACCAAATGAATTTGCTCTCCAAGGAAATGTTATCAAATGGAGGCCCCATGGTGAACTGTAGAACTCAGTACTTGACCAAAAAATCTTCCTTTAGTATGCTTTTCAAATGCTATATGTGTTGATAACTTAGTAAAAAAATAAAAAAAAATCAGAATAGAGATTTTTCTCCAGTTATGAGTGAAAGCAAAGAGCCAAACAACATGATAATTGCTAGGTTTTTTAAGGAGCTTTGGTTTCCTTGGTACAAATGAATCTGAAGTAGACTAAACGCAGGGGACACGCACTCACAGGCACAATGACGCATTACACAGACACTCGAGTCCTCCTTCACGCTGGCTATAATTGACATATTTGCATGCTTCTGTTTTTAAGTTTTCCTCATATGGTGCACACAAATACAATTCAAGGCATGCTATTGTATCATTCAAAAAAAAGAATGTGCATTCCTTCTATGTATAAATAATATGTGTATTAGCGATGTATAAATAGACATAATTACTTGCCTCGTGTTCCCTCTGTTGCTCCAAAAGCCTTTGGTAGTTTCCTGAAACCTCTACTGCCAACTTCTGCTCAGTCTGAACTAATAAATCCATCCAAGTCCCACATTTCTCCAAGAAGGTCTGCTGCTGCAGCAAGAAAGACTGCAACTTACTGAAAGAAAGAAAGAGAGAGGGATTCAGGTAATTCCGAATCAGGGTAACACCTTTCCCCGTTAGCTACCTCATTTATTTATTTAGAAAAGTAGCAGTCCCACTCATTTCAAATCCTGCTAATTTGCGGCAAAAGTGAGCCAAGAATGAGCATCTCAGTTCAATGGCTTTGCTCTTTATAAATAAGTACACCAAAGAAAAGGAACTTTGGTCAATAAAATACCTGAAACATCTTTATATTCTGCAAAAGGTATACTTTCTAACTTGTAGAAAATGGTAGAAATAATAAATCTTTATTTATCCCCACCTGAATCTCTCTGTAGTCTGAGATGAGATCAGAGACCAATGTCTGTTCAGGTTCTGCATCCTCTTGATTTCCTTGTCATTCAGAGGAAGCCTGTAACCCAGCTCATTCAAACGGTCCAAATCAGGGGCCATGCTGCTGAACTTCAGCATTTGACTCTGCAACAAACAATAAAAGTGATAACTGGGAAGTTCATGAATTACATTATTATTATGAACTAGCACTCAGTTAGATTTAGAACGGCCTTGGTTGCCACCAAGTGGTAAGCAACCTCTATGCCAGGGAAAAAATTATCCAGTATCCATCTTCTGGTCCCAGACCAGGAGAAAACTTGTGTTCATGTTTAAAAGTGTGCAGAGAAAGAAATATACTCAAATTGCACTGAAGTGTTTTGCTGAACTGATGATTTACAGATCAGAGCTGAAGAAGCAGGCTGGTGTTGAAAGCCCTGTGGTTATACTGTCAAAATAAGTGACTTTTTCCTTGTTTCGTAGCCTGAATTCTAGGCTGGTAAATTCGCACTGAAATAATTCAGATTTTTATTTTCAGGTTTTGTTTTGCAGCACAGAAATACTCAATTCACTCCATATGGAAAATGCTCTGCTTTTTAGCATATACAAAGTGGAATTCTGTCTTTAGTTAATCTTGATGGAAAAAGAATGGAAGATTCCAGCGACAAAAACAGCCTAGATGGCAAAGTTCACCAACTTCCTTCTGAAAAAAGGAGAGGGAAAAAAGAAGATCCAAAAAAAGAAGAGTGTGCAAGACCTTAAATGGAAATCACACAGTGCACACTATGATTGCTTCTTCAGTATATCAAGTTACCCAAATGCATAAAGTACTTCATACCTAAAGGATATAACAATGAGACAGGAATTGAATAAATTCAAAAAAAATTGAGTGAAAACAAGAAGAAGGAAATATTCAAACGCTGCTACTTTCCATGCCTATTTTGATCTATTATTAATTTTATTCTGAACAGTTTGACTGCCTTTTCATCTTTACTCAGGGGCAATGTGACAATCATTCCCTGACTGCGGTCAAACTTCAATTTCTCATTCTTACACTTTTCACAAGTGATAGTCCTTTACCACCTACAGAGTGCACATATGATATCTGTGCATACCCTGCATACAAATAACCAGGCCAACAGAAGAAAAACCCCAGCATTTCTTTTGTTTATTAGTCACCTTGAGTTGCTCCATTCTACTCTGTATTGCCGAGACATCAGATGAGTGACTGGGATCCTGTTCTTTCAATGTTTCTTCTGCTTCTGTTATCCAGGTCTCAAGGACTTCCAGGTTCTTGGCAAAGGTTTGATAGTCCAGGACTCCAGCCTTGAATACAAAAGGATCCACAGCTTAATAACTTCAGCTTCATGGCCTCCTTTACACTCCTGTTTATCTCATTATATATTTGCAAACAGTTGAATTGGCTAGGAGCAATTGTAACTGCTGCTTTGCTTGCATACTGCAAAATTAGCTGGATTTTCTTTAGGTTAGGAAAGGATTTTTGATCACAGCAAAGGAAGCATTTCAGCAAAGTGCATAAATGTCTCCTTACCTTGAAATGGATAATAATTTCTAGGTTTCTTTTATGAAAGAAACTCCTCTGTTTAATTTATTGCCAGTAGAGAGAACTAGTAACTCTTATTGCAATGTTAAATTAAATTTTTTTTTTGTGTTTTGTCTCCTCACAGTACAGTGATACTATAAAAACAGTGACACTGCTAGATTTCTTGAGTAAATCTTCTTCAAACAGAAGTTGCTACCTTTGTGGCTTTTTAATCCAAATAGTTTCCTATGAAGTACATTCTTCCACTCCTTTTTTCTTCTTTAGACCCTGGTGACACAAGCAATTTGGCAACATCTACTAAACAGACTTTGGCACAAATGGTAGGTGTCAGTCTGGCCACTGACATTAACAGGGATGGCAAAAAATCAGTTCTACACAATATCTGGAATCTCTCATTTCTTTTTCTTTTGAAGAAATAGACAGGAAGAGTGGTTGATTTCAGGGGAGCAGTAGCTGTGGATGCACTATTGTTGTGTGCTGAAAACATGGCCACCTTGGCATTCCAGACAGATATTTTCCTGCATGAGGTTTGCTATACTTATCCCAGAATTTGCACCTTTTTACAAGGTCTCTTTGCTGGACTTGAGCATATTTTCTACACTCAGCTTTGGCTTCCAGGGAAGTCTAGGAAAAGCTAACAGGTAGCAGTATCCTCTTTTCCCAGGCAGCTTTAGCTAATTTATGTTTTCAGGAACCACAGGATGATCACATTTGAGGACTGTAAACATTGTCTACATACCTGAAGTGCAGCCTGCTGCTTGCGGAGAGCCTGTTCCAGGGCTGACAGATTCTGCTTCAGAGAGAGATGATCAGACTGTATGGCTGCTGCTGCTGAAGCCTCCACCTGGCTTTTCAGCTCCTCCCCCAGTTCTTGAAGAACAACCAGAGACTCCTGCGCTGTTTTCAGATCTGTGAGTACATCCTGTTGCAACACATTGAATAAGGACACGAATAGTTAAGCTGACACTCTGGTGGTATCATCATCCCCTGATTTAAAGGAAGAATGAAATGACTGAACTCGGGCACTGTAAGGAAAACTTTAATTCACTACTGCATTTCAATATCAAACTTTTCTTAACTTACAGTTACATTCTGTATGACTTGAAGAATAAAAAAAAATATGTCAAGAACCTGTACAGAAAAGAACTGAAAAAACACAGTGCTCAACTACCTTTGAGCAAACCTGAGTTGTTGATGAGGCAATAACTGTTGAAAGAAATCTTTTGAATTTACTGAAATGATGGTCCTAAGCAGTGGCAGCCATCTCTGTGAATTGATACAGGTGTAGGCCTCCTTTTTCCTCCTGCTATGATTTACCAGGAAGGCTGAAAAAATAACTTCTGTAAATGATCTAACATAATTGTTATAGAATGGGACACCAGGAAATAAATTATTTGAACCAAACAATTTCAATTTCCAGTCCATGGTGCCTCATTATGGCAGAAATGCTCCAAAAGATCATGAACATATTTATTTTTTAAACACTAAGATTTTTTCTCACTGCAATTGTTTTGCTTACATTGAGACAATTCATATTTTTTTTTGTTCAATGACACTTAACATTAACTTAAGTTGAAAAGAACCAAAATGTAAGCACAGAGAGGAGATAAAGTATTCTGCTGCCTTGAGATACAATCTTGAAAAAGGAAGAATCTCAAGGTTTCAGAGACAATGGGGTCCTTCCATAGGGAAGAATAAAGACATCTCCATCTTCCTGAAAATGTGAACAGTCTTGGTTGGTGGGAATATAGTCAAAGGATTTTGAGTTTCTTTCTATTATGAGGAACTTAGAGATATAAGTTGCTTATAAGAGAAAGAAACTCAAAAATCCTTTGACTATATTGGTAGAGACACTTTCACAAGCATAAATACCTTCATTAAACAGGACCTTAACACTGAATCAAATGATGCAATTTACCCACCTTCCCCAGACAGAAGACTTTCGATACAAGCTTCTGAAACAACATAACAACAACTAATGGAGGGATCAAAATTTAGAGACGCTCATTGACATTTGGGTAGCATACATGCAGCTGTATCCTATGGCTAGTCTGCATCAGTAAAATGAAATATATAGTATACAAGATTCCAAAACACCAACTACAGCAATGGAGAGCTTCTAGAGATTTTTTTCTTTTTTTAGCCCACAGAGCTGAGAAAAGCTGCGAAGATGAACATACATTGCAGTCCTGAATCCAAGAAGTAACTTCATCATCAGCGATGTCTTTGCCGGTTGCAGTCTTCAGGAGCTCATTGGTCTGCTCTTCTCGCTGGTGCACTGTGGAAGAGCACTGCTGGTAGCAGTCCTTGTACCTCTGCCACAGCTGGAGCAGGGCCCTGCTGGCACGCAGCCGCTCTGCAACCTCCTGCAGGAGGTTGTTCCACCTGGGGAGGAGACTGTGTCAGTGACCCAGGCCTGGGAATCCACAATAACAATCTGTGTCCCTCTTTCTCTCTGCTATTTCCCACGGTCTCTCGACTTTTAGAAAAATTGGCAATAATCAAGATACAGACATTTGGTGAAAATAATACCATACCAAGGAATTTCTGTTTCAATACCAAACCTGGCTGTTCTGAGCTGTCACAATGTGTGTGATGTGTGCTACATCTTGGATGCTGTTTATTAATGCTGGTGGTCAGAGCTGCAGCAACTTTCTACAGTGAACCTCCTGCTATTTCCACTTAGTACCCTCAGCATTACAAGGCATCCATGACCACCCATGCACTGCCAATAGCAGATTCCTGTAAGGGCCTAAGGGGACCAGAACAGTTGTAAACTAGACACCATTTCCTCTCCTGCCATTTTCTCCCAAACTCTGACGCAGTATTTACTCATAAAGCTCTGTGTAACTCACTCATAAAATACTCCCAGATATATTAAAAATCTTAATATTTCTATTATCCAATTAAATATGTAATCTCCCTTTGAATTCTTTTCTATAATAACTTCCCAGTGAATTTTTTTTCTCTAATAGCAACCAGGAACACGCGCTTTCTCAAATGTGGTCATAGTTACCAAACTGCCTAATTGTTTCCTTACCACAGAAAAACACTGTATTTATCAAGTATTATTATATATGATGAAAAGCAAAGATTTTGGAGCAAAAATTCTGCCAGCCATCACTGAAACTGTTAAATTCTATGGTATCTTAATAATCCCTCCTCCCACTTCCAGTTTCTAGGACAGGACTGAACACAGATTAAAATAAATTCAATGTGATTCTGCTTTCAAAAAAATTCCCAGCTTTCCACCAAACTATCTTTTTTCTTCTGGATCCTCCCTTCCTGTATCTGAGTAAAGCCTTTTACTAGTTCTTGCCTGAATTCAAAGCTGGGGAAGCTGTTTGCCAAGGTGCTGGTGAGGGGCTTAGATCTTCCTGTCTATGATGCCCTTTCTACAACTAGAAATAGTAACCTAAAATTTTAGGAAGCTGATGCAAACCATTGAAACATTGCAAAAAAAATTTCAGATAAAGTTCTCAAATTTCAAGTGCAGTATTATTTTCCAGCATGGTATTTATAAATCTTGGTTGGCAGTGAAGCACAGAGAAAAACTACTGACATTCACACTCAAATGCTCACTGGAGAAGGTATTTCATTTATTATGACGAGTCAATGAGAGTTTTAATTCAGTCCTTGGCAGAAGGAATAATCCTGCCTGTTCCAATAAACTTCTTGTAACCCCAGGAACTTAAAATAATAAAATATAAGAAAAACAGAGATAATGGAAAACTGGATAATTGATAAATATAGATTTGCTACTGAAAATGAAGTTTAACACAAAGACATTTTCTACCTCATATTCACTTCTTTCAAAGTGTTGGTAAGTGTTTCAGTCACTGGTGGGTGGCATTCTTTCAACAACTCATTGGTCACAGAACCAAATTTCCGTAAGCTATTCTCCTGTTTTTCCAATTCATCTTGTAGGCTCTAAAGCAGAATAATAATGAAACAAAGCCATGAGTTAATAAAATGCCACAATGTAGAAGCATTTCAAAATAGTATGCACCAATTGCATTAGATTATGAACAAAAACTTGATTTCATGTGCTTCATATAAATAAGTTGTTTAATATAAATATGCTTTTTTTTACAATGGTAAATTGTAAAAAAATATACTATTTTTTTACAATGGTAAATAATACGCTTTTTTTACAATGGTAAATTACTTGATCATGTAAGTGTCTCAGCTCCTGGAACATTATTTTCTTTGATCATCAATCTACTGCAAGGTTAGTGGGGGGCTAAAAATGTGATGTCAACATGCACCTGTAGCTCTGAAGCCAGATGAAGTAGCATGAGAACCTTTAGTTTTTATGGCCATCAGCATGATTTAAAAACTTGTAACAATTTGATGGTATGGCTCAAAATTACAAAGAACGTCAAAAATCTAAAAAGAAAACAACTATCCCAAATTATTTTTTCTGCAAAATGAAACATGCAGTAGCTGGTTTACAATGTGTTCTCTTAATGTCATGTGATTTTAATGTGCCAGTATGTCTTCTTCTTATAAGCCAAAGCCTTACAGTTATCTGTATCCATGCAATTTCAGATAAAATTAACTCTCTTCACCTGAAGTTTATCAACTTGGACTTTCACAGCTTCCAGAGAACCAGTAAGAAGATAAAAACGGGACAAAGAGTATCTGGCTTCTGTCAGGTAACTGTTCAGTTCCTCATAAGCCACTTTGTAAATGCTCCACTGATCAAGAACAGATTGCAACAATATCTTCAGCTGGCTAACCTGGGAGGAGGGAGGAAAAAACACAAAAGTAAATTAAAAGCATTCAAGCTATTTGGGATTTGTTTAAATTATTTTCTTCCTTGGGATCTCACATGCTTATTGTGCTAAATGCCTAATTTTAAACCTATTGGATAATGAAGACTTTTTACAACCATCACCTGGGTTTACACTGGGAACAGCATAAAGTTCTATTTCATTTTATAAAGGCTGGATGGAAGGGCCAAAGTAAAGATGTCAAAATTAATTTTACTTTGGTCCAAAGCAGATCAAGGGAAGTTCCTTCAGACTATACATATCCCTAAGGTAGGGAAATCAGCCTATGGAAATCAGCAGAGAGGCTAGCACTAACACACTGCATTCCTTCTGAGAAGGCAGACAAATGTCGATCAATGCTGAATTTGAATGCTGAAAATTAATGCTGATCTCTTCCTTATTCTGTGAGACCTGTGGGATTGAAAATAATCTGAAAATAATTTGGTACCTTTACACTAAATATCAGGAAGCATCCAAAAAGCTTCACTTAGAATGACTAAAATCATTGTTGAAATTAAGAAATATTATACCCATTTCATGTGGTATGTGTACACACAAACTTGGGGATTGATGGCTAGAGATGGAAAGAGGGACATGATTCAGAATCTCTTCCCCTACAACACAGAAGAAATCCAGTAGCTGCAACTGTTAATTCTCCCTCTCCTCCATGCCTTATGAGGTGAAATTTTTCCCCTTACGAATTCTTTTACCATATGATCCAAATTGGCCCAGGAATGGTTAATTTCTTGCAGTGTATTCATAACAGCAGAAGAGACTTCTTCTTTCTTGTTCTGTACCAAAGAAAGACCACTCTTTTCCACATTTTCTACTTCTTTTTCCTTAGTTCTTATTGATTCTTCTAATTCCTAAAAAAAAAATCAAAACAAAACAAACAAACAAAAAAAACAAAACAAAAAAACAAACAAAAAACCAAAAAAAAGATACCTGAGTTTAATTGACTAAATAATACCTTGATATAAAAAGGATGCCCTTAACCTCCTTATTTTAAAAAATAGGAGACATGCTGGCATATTTTGACTTTTTATTCTCAAGGCATTCACAACTCATCAGCAATTTCATTGAATATTTTATGTTCCCTTTAAAGTCTGGCAGTTTGTTGTTGGTTTAAATAGAAGCACATACTCTACATAAAACTTCTGTATAATTTTCTGCTCTCTTGTAAGAATAGAAAATTCCTTGAAAATAGCCATTCCTAGCTGGGAAACTACCTATATAATTTCACAGCACGGTGCAGGCAGATCAATATAAGTCCTGCATTGCTCTGACTCATATGGGAAGCTCTGGGGCTTCAGGCAGCACAAACACTGAGTCTGAGCAGAGTGGGGCAGTAAGGCTAGCAGGCTTCAGGCCAGCATAGATTTGTGTTCACCTGTGAGTATGATACAGAAAGCAGACTGTGAGGCGATTACAACCTTGTGTTAGCCCTACATTTACTAGCACACCATGCGATCTCAGGTTATTTTGTCGTTTTCGCAAGCCTCTCCTCACTGAGAGAAACAGATCAACAGAGAAAGAAAAGAATACAACAGAACCTGGTCAACCTGAAACCTCATGTCTTTCAATAAATTTCACTTGCTCTGAATCCCAAAACACAACAATCGAACCACCGCCATAAGAGACTTTACACTGTAGACAGTTGGGAAAGTTTTTGGAATAAATAGAATTTATCCCTGCACAAATACGACACACTTTTGTCTATATACATATTTGTGAGAGCATTTTTGCAGCACTATTTATTCTCAGCCTTTTATTCTCCTGTATTACTTCACATTTCCTCAAACATCTAGCCATGACCCTGTTCCAGAGTGCTGCCAGACTTATATGCCATTTTTAACCAGTTGACAACAACACAAACACTTCAAAGTTGAACATAATAAATTTGACTTTCCAAAAAGTGCATTTTTGCACTGAAAAAATTAATCTAACTCTATACAATGTTGTTCCAAAATTCAGAAGAGGCAAAGGTTTCAAATGCCAAGACCAGCAAATATTTCTGGTTCTCTTGGAAAAGGGCTTTTTTATTCATAATTTAAAACTCATAACTGAATTAAAGATGCATTATTTGACAGGAAAAAAAAGTTTAAGTTCACTTATTGATATGATGCCCAGCAGCAACTAGCATTGGTTAATAAATAAACTCCAGCTTTTGTACTAGTTGAACCGGATATCTGGGAGTGTCTGACACAGTTATTTCTTAAACAATTTGTTTCTCTGCTGATCAAAGTCTTGTCATTCATAACTAACTCCCCAAGTGTATTTGCTAACTTCCCTGACCAAAAGGAACCAAAAAGGTGATAAATCAGATTCAGCTTTGAACTCCAGCCAAGCAGACTGCTGATTATGTCAGGCTATGTTAAATTACCCTTGCTTTAGTTGTATGGGTTTATTGTGCTGAAACCATAAAGATACCCGAATTAAAACTAAGCACTTCAGACAGATTGAAAACTCAGGTCAGCAATTTCTGAAAAAAATTTGACCTCTAACATATCTGGACTAACCACCCTATTTGCCTTTACAGAAACAAAGATGGGTTTAATGTACTGGTGAATATATAGCAAATTCTTTTATAGATTTCATTTGAATTTACAGCTGTTCTCTTTGTGAGGAGATGAATGCTAGATTATATTTGTCCCATGAATTAAATTAATGCAGGAGAGACACATAAATTTAAACACACTTCCTCAATCCCTTTCAGGGGGATGAGAACACCAAGATTTTGTGCATTCAGTTGGCCTGAAGGAGTTTTAATTTGATCTGGCGTGAAACTTATTATATGGTATCTGGTAGGACAAAATTATTTTGAACAAAAATTATGTGATCCTGATACTGTGTGGAGCCCTTGTCTATAAATTCAGAAGTATCTGTTCTGCCTATATACCTGCAAGCTTTAACTCTGTCCTGAAAGCTCCAGAGGTAAGCTTCTTACTATTTATATATGTGCTGCTCTGAGTAAGCTGTTCAGAGAAAACCGTGATACCCTATACAGCCACAACACTGCTGTGTCATCCTTGTATGAATTCCATGTGAAAAACTGTGGTGGTTTTGAACTTATGTGCATTATGTATAGCTGCATTTTGCCTCATCTCATCTTTGCACATCATAATCATGACTCTCTATCCTTTTCTGGATAGTTAAATATTTGAAAAAAATCCAACAAAAAACCAATTCCCAGGTTTCTAAATGAATGCCTAAAACTTCCTTGGGTTCTCGAATTTTTCTCTGAATAGTCAGGTGCAACATATGAAAAGGAAAAAGAATGGAAAAAAGTGGGGTGTGGAGGAAAGATAGTGAAAAGGTAGAAAAAACCCGTAAGACTTGCTGAACAGATATGACAACATCTTCCTTTGACAGTCTTCTAGTTCAGGATGCCTGGCACGCTTTGAAATGTCCAGTGTAGAAATAATGATGACTTTAGTTGGTCTTAAGCAACTTTGAAACATTACAGCTCCTTCCTCCTCTTTTTTTGCTGGCACCTTAGGAATGAAATCTCTCCTTTACTGAAGTCAGGAAGAGTTGAGCCACTGACTTCACCAATATGAAGATTTCATATGGATTTATCAAGTGTGGTTTCAAACTCCTGGAAAGAGAACATTATTATTTATAAGTAGACATTACCTGACAGTCTTTCAAAGCATTCTGCACCGAAGCCTGGTCTCCAATTTTTTGTTGCTGTTTCAGCTTCTTCTCTTGGGTTTCAAACCAAGTTTTTAGGCACTGCACATTATTTTCATATTCTGTCCAGGATTCCTGCAGACTTTCCAAGAGCTGAATCTGCAAAGAAAAATTAGTATATACATTCTCATACAATTATCTTTATTGGTGGGTCAGATATATAAATCATTGAAAACCAGTGCACAGTAGTGCCTTCTTGGAATTCAGTACTTTCAGAATTTAAAAACAGTATATACATTCAAATTTAAATTGTAACTAGTATTTTTTATAGAATTAATAATAACCCTGGCTTCATTCAGCTTGGAGAAAAGAAGGCAAAAGAATCAGCTCACTGTGCTGTCCACTCCTTATAGGGAGGCATGGGGAAAGTGCAGGCAGCTTATTCTGGGGGATATCAAATAAAAGGGGAAGATATAACAACTACAAGTTGCAACATGGGAAATCCTTATTGGGAACAAGACAAAAACTTGTCCCCCACCCGAGTGGTTAAGCATGAATCAGCTACCCAGAAGAATCTGTGGAATCTATCCTTGGAAATTTTCAAGATTCAGCTAACCAAGTCCCCTCTGAGCTAACTGTAAAGTTAGCTCTGTTTGAGCAGGAGATTGACCTAGATGACCTGCAGAGGCTTCCAACCATTACTATCTTATTGTTCTACACATTTTGAAAGTTCACTCCAGAGCAGCTAGTTTATTTTCTTTACCTTTTCTGTTATCAGGCCTTGAAGGATCTGCCAACGTCTGTTCATTGCTCCGAGCTGTTCTGCAAAATCAGTTTTGTCACTGCGTTTACTTTCAACATCCTGGCTGCTGATTTGTAGCACTGACTGGTTCACAAAGTCGACAGTCAACTGTTTGCAATTTAAATCTATCTTGAAACCCTAGGAAAAAAAAAATTGAATAAACAAAGCAGCACGTAAGCACCACAATTTCTCACCTTCCTGCAAAACAGAGGAAAAATGTTCAACAGCTACATCTTTATCACACTGTATAGAAGGGTCTTTTAGCAATTGGGCAGGAATTAGAAAACAAGTCCCTCCCACTGTAAGAAAAGAGAGGGTTCAGCACCACTTGATGAAGCTCGATAGGCACAAGTTCATGGGACCTGATGAGATGCATCCCAGGGTCCTGAGGGAGCTGACTGATGCTGTTGCCAAGCCACTTTCCATCATATTTGAAAAGTCATGGTGGTCAGGCAAATACCCAATGACTGAAAAAGGGAAAACATCACTCCTATCTTTACAAAGGGAAGAAAGGAAGATCTGGGGAACTACAGACTGGTTAGCCTCACTTCTGTGTCTGGGAAGATCACGGAACGGATGCTCATGGAAGCAATAGTAAGGCACATACAAGCCAAGGACGTGATCCAAGACAGCCAGAACAGCTTTACTAAGGGCAGAGCATGCCTGACCAATCCAGTGGCCTTCTATGGAATGACTGCACCAGTCAACAAGAGAAGACTGACTGACGCCATCTACTTAGAATTCTGTGAGGCTTTTGACACAGTCCCAAATGACATTCTGATCTCCAAATTAGAGAGACATGGGTTTGAAGGGTGGACTATTCTGTGGACAGGGATTTGGCTGGATAAATGCAGCCAGAGGGCTTTGGTCAATGGCTCTGTGTCCAGGTGGAGACCAGTGATGAGTGATGTCCCTCAGGGCTCTATTCTGGGACTGGTGCTCTTTAATACCTTGATCAATGACTCAATGAGATCAGACATACCCTCAGCAAGTCTGCAGAGGACATGAAGCTGAGCAGAGCAGAAAACTTGAGAACTAGGCCCATGAGAACTTAATGGAGTTCAACAAGTCCAAGCGCAAGGTGCTGCACCTGGGCTGCGGATGTGAACTGATTGAGGATAGCTCTGCAGAGAAGGATTTGAGAGTTCTCATGGATAAAAAGCTGGACAATAAGCCAACAGGGTGCCCTTGCTGCCCAGAAGGCCAACTCCATTGTGGGCTGCTTCAAAAGAAGAGTGGCCAGCAGTTCGAGGGAGGTGATTCTGCCCCTTTGCTCGGCTCTTGCAAGACCCTGCCTGGAGTACTGCATTCACTCTGGCAGATACAATAAGGTTTAATAATATGCATATTGCTTTGGATTTTCCTAAAAATTAAGGCAAGCATATTAAAAATTATATTCCCATCGTAAGTAAACAGCAGAGTTTTTTGTAGCAGAGTTTTTTGTAAGCCAAAAGTAATTTTGGCTTCTTTTCCACAGTATCAAATATTTCGCAGTTCTAACTTGCATGCAATTCCAACCACTCTACAAAGCTGGTGATTTTTTTTTCCCTAAATCACTTGTAATTTACAAGTGATATATTTAATTGTGAAAACAATGGAGAAAATTCAAAAGGAAAATTAATAATATTGCCACTCAGTACCTTGTACTTCTGGACATAACCCTGAATTGCCTTCTGTCCTACTACATTTTTTATATTTTCTTCATCCTGCTGAATTACATTTTCCATCAGTGAAATCCAGCTCATAACTTCAGTGATGGCATGGCGAGAAGGAATTTTGTCCATCTGGAGCTGTTGAGATAACAGACTTAGAGCTCATGTTGTAAAGAAAATGGGTAAGAATTCCTTGCTTTGAATTAGCACAGTTTCAGTAGTAGATAGAGTACTGCTTGCCTGCATTTAATTACTCAAAAATAAGCTCTATGACATTTTTAGATGGACATATATATTTTGCATTACAAGACAATTCAGAGAACAATAGAACAACATTGTATTTCTTTTTACCATCCCAGATTCAGTTAAGATTTGGGACCCTTCCTCTCTCCCTGTAAATCACAAAGTTATTATTAACTCTGAGAGCATTCTAAGTCATAAACTAAAGCAATAGCTTACACTGATAGCAACTATATATTAAGGCCACATTTCAACCAGTATAATTCTCTAAGTTCAGTATTATAGCATTAAGACCCCAAAACTACACAACCAAAAGCATCCTGTGCCTACACATACTAGCAAAAATCAATAATGTTTTTAGATCTATTTTGTCTTCCACAGACTTGAACCTAACCTACTCAATTTGAACAAAACCACTACCCAAACCTGACAGGGCACAAGAATCTTAAATGCCTTTTTCCAGAAAGCTTACCAGTGTGTTGAAAAAACCTTCACCTGCTCTTTAGTTAAACTTTAACAAATGTAACTATGAAAGTCTGAAACTAACACTGATGGGCATTAGGCAAGCAGGATTTGAAACTAAATGTCAGCTTTCCCACAGTAAAACAGGAATAACTTTTTTCTTATCTTTCCTCACATGGACAAATTCAGAAAGGAAGCAACTAGTCAGTGCCATCTGTACAGTCTTAGAATCAAAGGCCACTACTCGCTTTCTTACCTGGTGCAGCTTCTCTTGTACTGCTGGGATCTGTGTGAGGAGCTCTGTCCACTGGGTTTCGATGTGCGACAATCCTGCACGCAATGCAGCTGTATCTACTTTCTTAAGCCTGAGGAGTTGGTTCCCAGTACTCAGGACAGAAGATTTCTGCGATGATTTAGTATCCACTTCTTTTGAAAACTCCTGTAAGCAGAAGCATTTTTTGTGGAAATAATTAAGTACTTTTTAATTTTACTTAGTGTTTTAGAACGCCCAAAAGCTAAGAATATCTTCCATTCCTTTTAAAATATGTACTTTCTACTAACATTCACCAGCTATACTTCAGAGTAAGTTAGAACAAAAATTGTGTTTGGTCATAAAGCCATTTTCTGTTTTCAGAATCATCAAGATTTACAATCCTTGCATACAGCAAAGAAGTGCTAATGTGCATACACGCCAGCTGAAGAATAGCTTACCTACATACACATGAATGGTAAGAAGAAGTATAAACATTTAATTAATCAACTGTTTAATTGGAATTGGAGAGAAATAGGTGTCCCAGGTTCACGAACAACTTACCAAGAAGGAGTTCAGGTGGTCTCGGACTGTTTCGAGTTCCTGAGGAACAGTCAAAGACTGCTGGCTCCAAAACTCAAGTCGCTCCTTTGCAGATTGCAACCACTGTGTCAATTCATTTGATTCACTCTGATACCTGGCAAGATGTTTAAACAAGACTGAAACAGTCACCGCCACCTCTTGCCTCCAACTGAGCAGACTTTCCTCCATGTGTTAGAGGAAGATATAGAATGCCAGATTTGAAATTTTATTTTTATCAAATTTCAGAAAAATGTAATTTAATTTTACAGATAGGATGGTATCAGGAAGTTCCTATTTTACCCACTATACTCAAAATTTCTAATAGTGCCTGAGTTTTGCCTTTAGAAAAGTCTAATGAAGGACAGTAAATACGTCCCAAACCTCTTTGGACAAGCTTCAATCCCACCCAATGCACATAAACAGACTTTTCTCTTCCATTAGAAGGCTCAGTCTTCCTAAATATTTACAAAAAAGTATCTCAGAGCAGAAATAATTTTTTTTTTCAGAAACCATCTTCATATCATTTCACATGCCAAGCAACTAATGAGATACCAGAATATGAGTGTCCACACATTAGCCAGGGATTCATAGACAAATCTTTTATACCTACTAGATAATTAATTACAAAAGTAGCATATGAATGTTAGTAAGGTACCAAAAGCTCCCTTCCATATATGCAGTGACACAGACAAGAACCCAGAAGTTGCAATGCATCCACTAAAGCATGCAGAGGCAACTCACATTACCCAGTGAAGTACACAACTTTTCTTATACACCTGTATGCATACGGGGCTTCTGAATTAATCATCTAAGAAAGCATTTTCAGATTTCCTTGCACCAGCTTTTATCTCCTACATCTTTTATTACAAATGAGAGAGTATGTTCTATGGAACAGAAGAGCAGTCAAACTATGATGTACATCTCAAAGTACTTTCTTTTAAATGTTGAATCAAATATGTCTGGGTCCAGAATGGCTTTGACTGAAAAGCACAGGTGAATAACTTTGTATTTACCATTACATCAGCATTACCTTGTCCAGTGCTTCAGTATTGTCTCCAGCCTGTGAAGCTCCTTGGTGACTTTGCTGGTGTTACTTAACCAGCGTTCTCCTAGTTGGTTCAGCTGACCTTCAAGTTCTGAGCAGCTAACAGAAAAAAGGAGCCTCTTCCCATCATCTAGCACTTGGTATAATTTAGGCTGGTATTCAGTCAGGTTGGATCTCAGATGCTGTAATGACAGAGGACATGGTTACATAACTGCAGGTCTCTGTTACCACACTTTCTCAACATTTAGTTTCCTTTTACTGCAATTTGTTGCATATGCAATGTCACCACAGAACATCAAATTTTACTCTGCTCAATCTCTAGATCTCCCCAAGAACCATCATGCAGGTAATCTGCTCAAAAGCTGAAAAAGTTGTCACAAACCCAATCAAGTCAGTATGTCCATTTCTTCCTCCTTATGATGAACTCCTTCTTTGTGTAGATCTTCTAAACTTGAAAAGAATCTTTGTGGGGCAACACTCTTTCCGATAGAAATTTATTAAAATACTGCAACTTTACCACCTGCTTAAAACCTACCATCTACTGCAATGAATGTTAAGATATCCAATATAAATTATTATAAATTACTAAAAATTATTAACAGTGGTTCCCTCTCGGAACCTCTTCAGGCCTTCCAACTCCTATCTTCAGATCTCTGAATATCCCACTCTTTTACTGATTTACCCTCCTGCTCTTCATGGCTACAAAACAGAAGATCACCCCTTCCATCCAAATCCCTGAACACAGAGACCAATTTTTATTGCACAAGAAAGCAAAAAAAGATCATGAGAAAGGAAAGGAAAGGTTGTTAATACTATTACCCAAAATGAGACAGATTAAATTTAAATGAAGACTTGTGGATGGCTAAAGAATTTGTATATGTGGGCAAATATACCTGTTGAATTCCACTATCATTACCCAAAGAGTATGGATTTTAAAAACATCTGTACATTGGTATAAGTTTGTAAAATGCACATGCATTCCCATTTTTCAGTTCTGATGAAAGTAATCTGAATATAAAAGGCTCAAAACGACCAATCTTATAGTGAGTATCTGAACTTTCTATCACTCTCATTTCCTCTTTCACAAAAATAGAGTTTTTAATACATTTTAAAAAATTACCTTTGATGTTTGTGAGTCTGCGTGTTTACACATAACATATATACAAAAAATAATATCCTAGACAGAGGCTTAAAAAATTCTAAGATAATAATAAATTTATTATGATGGATTTTAAAGCTAAATGTGGCCAATTAATAAAATCTACGATATAACAGAATACAAGACTCTAGATTTGAACAACGTAGTTTCTGTAACTGAAAAGAAAAATAAAAGAAGAAAACTAATTTAGGGTCAGGACAAACACAAATAATGCCTAGCATCAAGCAAAACCAAAACAACCACACAACAGATTGCTTAAATTATCTTCATACCATATGAAAAGCAGAAAGCTGTCTGGTAAAATAACCAAAAAGATAACGACACAAAGTCAATTTTCAAGAAAAATTTGACAGACATTTTTTTGTAAAACAAAAAAGAGAATGAAAAAACCCCAACTAAGTATGAGGAGAAAAAACAAAACACTAGACCAAAGAAACAGGATGTGGTAGAAAAACTGTATTTAAACTACTGGTTGCATTTGGGGAGGAAGGAAGTTTGAGGAACCACAGGCTGTTCAGCCTCACCTGGCTCTCTGGAAAGATCATGGAGCACATCCTCCTGGATTACATTTTCAGTGACAAAAAGGACCAAGAGGCGACCAGGAATACTTAGCTTAATACTCACTAACAGCCTTTTATAACAAAATTACTGTTTTTGTGGGTCAGACTGACTTCAGTATGGCCTTTGACACCACCTCCGGGTGAACTCTCCTTCAGCAGCAGAGAGAGCTCAGGCTGGATAAATGGACTCTTTGGTGGGCTGAAAATGAGCTGTATTACCAGTCTCAATGCTAGTGATCAAAGCATCATGATGCCTGGCTGGCAGGTTGCAATGGGCAGAGTACTCCAGATATTACTGATATTTTAATCCAAACAAGTTCAACATCTTAATGGCATGGATCATGGCAGACAGCATTCCCTCAGTAAATCTGTGGATGACACTAATGTAGGGAGAGTGGTTGGGACAAAAAGTGGCAGACTGATTCCAGACACTCTACTAAACTTCAGGCTGGAGACAGCAGAAACCTTGGAAGGCTGAAGAAATGCAACATCTGCACCTTGGGCTGACCAGCTGTGTGTCTCAGTACAGGTCAGGAAGAAAACTGGTTGTGTATTTAACCTCGCAGCTTATCAGGCAAGGCACAGCACAGGCCTATAATAGAACTGTGAAAACCAGATAAAGTTATTTCATTATCCTCATCTAGGTGGTGCTGATGAGGCCAAATCTACTCCATCAGACTGTGCTCTGCCCCATCTCTCACTGAGCTGAGGAAGAAGGAAGTAGTCAGGTGTAGAACTGAGTTATTTAGGGTCCTAGAGCATATATCCTTCACTAAGAGGCTTTGGGAAACGTGCCTGCTTTAGATTGACGAACAGGAGGCCAAAGGCCAGTCTAACAAAGATCTACAGCTGTTTGTGTTAAAATTAAAAAAGATGATAGGAATTCTCCTCAGTAGTGCCACACAATATAAAAAGGACAATGGTGACAAGCTGAAAGTTGATGTTACTGACTGGACGTTACAGAAAACCTTTTATAGTAAGTCTTGGTGCAGAACTGCAACTGCTCCCCTGGTCAGCTGTGGGATCTCCTACTTCTGAGGTTTCCAAAGCTGTTGCTGATCCAGCCTGTGACAACTGTAATGCTTCACGTGGAAGGCTGGAATATATGACTGTCAAGACATCCCTTCAACCCCTCTTTTCTGCAGAGAATGTCTACAAAGCACCAACCTGAAAAAGTGTAATCCGGTCTGTAAGCCTGTCCTCTGTTTCTTCTACCAACCCAACAATGGGGATGTTTCCTTCAACAGACTCCAGCTGCCTGGTGAGTTCCTGGTAATCTTCATCCAGATGCATCCAGGTCTACAAGCACAAATTATCCATGTATATGGTGAATCTGGGTATCTAGAAATTTTACTACTTTTTTTTTTTTTTTTTTTTTTAATTTGAAGTCCTACAGCTAGCTATGTGGTTGTGAAAGTACAGAAATAACAGTACAACTGTCCAGTGGACCTGTAAAAAGACATCATCCCTGTGCCAAGCTCAACTTTTGGTAACAACACATGGATAAAACTGTCATGCTCTCCTTAACCAGCTAAAGCTAAGCTCTTCAGACTTAGAGGAACACAACTTGTGCCACCTGAAGGTCACAACAGTGAAACAGAAAAGACTGCATATAGTCTATCAGTGCTTTGTGTGTATGACAAAATGGACTGATGCTCATCAATTCTGTCTAAGCATAGGAAATCAGCATTATAGAATATGCTGGTGGCTGATCAGAATGGAAGTATAGAAAAGGCCACAGAAATTCTCACCTCTAGAATGTATTCCAGCTCCACACCTCGTTTATGAGCCAACTTTAATACAGCTGAAGCTCGTGTCATTATCTCTGAATGTGACTGAGTTTCCTTCAAGAGGGAAAGGCTACTCATCTTTCTAAAAAGTGTTTCTGTCAGGATCATGTGTGACTCCAACCCTTGAAAATATTCCTGAAAAATTCAGATGTGAGGGAGGGGGAGAATAGAAAAGAGAAGGTGCAATTATTACTTAATTCATTATCACTAAAAGAACATTTTAAGACATAAGCAGTACAATCAAGTATTTACATAGAAGTAGGTAAACCTTTCACTTCACAACATTTCATGAAATCCAACATAATTTACAGAGGACAATGGTCTATTCAAAGAAAGGAATCAGTCATTCTTTCCACACAAATTCCATCCTGACCCTCATTCCATAAACAAAACCACATTAAATCAGATAAACAACCCCAAAAATTTCTGCCTAATGAAAATGTGGAAAATACTTGTCCTATTTGTGGGTGCTATTACCAAATGTAAATTTCTGTTGAAAATAAATGGAGTGGTGGATGAAATGGCTAGGAAGCATGACAGGACAATACCAGGAACTTGTTACTAGAATAATGAAGAACATGCAATCTATCTGGGCTCACCTTCAACAAAGCATTTGAAACTCAGTCTGTCAGAACAGTTCACGGGCTCCAATTTAAAGTACAGTCTGGCCCACTGTCCTGAAAAGCTCCTGAACTTTTGGAACAGAAGGTTAGCAATTTGCTTTTCATAAGTGTCCTGATTTCAGCTGGGATAATTTTCTTCTTAGTAGCTGGTACAGCAAAGTGTTTTGGCTTTACTAGGGGAATAATATTGATGACACACTGATGTTCTGTTTGTTGCTGAGTAGTGTTTACTCCAAGTCAAGGACTTTTCAGCTTCCCTTGCTCTGCCAGTGAGGAGGTGCATGAAGAGCCTGGAGGGACCATGGTCAGGACAGCTGACCTGAACAGGCCAAAGGGATATTCCATACAGTAGAGCATTATGTTCAGTATATAATCTTGGGGGAGCTGTCTGGAAGCTGCTGATTTCTTCTTGGGGACAGGCTGGCTATTGGTCAGGAGGTGGAGAACAACTGCACTGTACACCATTTATTTATTTCTCTTGTATTTATTTCTCTCTCTCCATTACAGTTATATTGACTATTGCAATTATTTTTACTATTAGTGCTATTAGTATTAGTATTCATCTCTCAATCCACAAGGCTTACCAATTCTTTCTGATTCTCCTTCTCCTCAATGAAGGAACACATAAGGAGGAAGCAGCTGTGTGGTTCTTAGTTTCCCACTGGGGCTCAATCATGACAAGAAGCTTACAGTCATTACTAGTCCTGAAATAAGTCCTGATTTCTTACCTTATGTTTTTCAAGCAGTGACTGAACCTCTTCCTTGGAAGAAACAATCATTTTCTGGTCACCAGCCATTTTTTCTTGGCCTGTTTCTACCAGGTCAGCCAGGTCCTGTAAAGCCCGCTCATACTGCCTCTTCAGAGCCATATTCTGATTCAGATCACTCCGCCTGGATCCAATGATCATCAGCAGCTCATCATACTTATCCTGGGGGGCAAAGGGCACCAATGGTGATTCTTATTTCACACCTTATAGGGCTTCCTAGAAGCAACCTTACTGGCCCTGCTCTCTCAGAATAAGATTTATTTCCAGATCAAAAAGAGTTTGCAGATATACTGACTTCATTGATAAATTAACTCACCATTTAAAGACAGAAAAAATAAGCAAGACCTGCAATTCTTTAAAGTACATGAATTTGGGGGAAAAAATAACAGAATTCCAAAGGCTCATGTAAGTAGCAAAGATTTGGCTTAATGCATCAAAAGGCAGTGACTACCGTGCAATGCAGATGCTGTATTCATTTTACTTTTTATAATGCAGAGAATTGCAGGGATTCCACCATGGATACAGACCATAGGCATTTCAATGTCAGGTTTGCTTCCTTCTCCTCCCCCAGAATCTTACTGGTAGCAAGCAAGATACATACAACTTACTGTAAAAACTAAAACAAGCCCATACTTTTGATCTATATAAGACATTCTAACAACCAAAATACCTCTGCGATTATCCAGTGCTACAACAAAGTGCCCACCCTCAGACTGCAGCTGGCTCTCCCAGCCTTAAACAGAATTTTGTGAGAAGCAAAACTGTCAGAAAAAGCCAAAGAAAGGCTTTTCTAAAAACTGAAATGAAGGAGAGGGAGAACATAATGGCATATAAACTGAGAGAAAAAACAAAAAGCAAAAAAACCACCAAACAAATCAAGAGGAGGTGCTAAGACCAAAAGGACAGAGACACATTTCTTAGTGATTTATTTCTTAGTCAGTTATTTTTAGTTGATATCACTATCTAGTTGGTTTAGTAAGTTTATGGTCCAGCTTCAGCTGTTTTATTAGCTTCCAATTTATTATTATTATGCTATTGTAAATGGTAAAATTCATTCATAAACCTTCTCCTTGATATTTCCTCAAATATTCCCCTGCATCAGCCAAACTGCTCAAAAAGGACTTTCAACATGTTTACAGAAGATGTGGATCAATTGCCCACATGTATTGACATGAGAGGTGTTCTTGCAAAAGCGGAACACTTCCAGTTTCAGGTCTCACTTCGCTCTCTGTCCTCCTTTACCACCTTCCTGCTTTGAATGACAGATGTGAGACAGTACTAAACCACAGATCATGAGACTCTGGTGAGAACAGGGATGAGCCTTCAGCAGATAATTTTATGTTTACATGCTTAGTGTCATCTGTGTGAAAAGGGAGTGGATGAGAGCTGACAGAAAACATGGTTTTGTAAATTATTACAATTAATACTGATAATATCAGAGATGTTAGAAAATCTGAAGAGGAACAAAATTTTAAAACTAGGTGAACCACAGAGAACATAATCTTTTATACATACTGAAATGCCTTAAAATCCCATTTAATAAACTGCTTGATGAACAATAAAAAGAAGCATTCCTTTGATATCACAGGTGAGAAATGTGATAGGATGGACAGGTTTAGGATGGAACTGATGAACCATACCTGGATCTTAGACAGCTCTTGTATGGAAGGTTGGTCAATTTGTAGCTTGTCTATACGCTTCTTTAATTCACTGATTCCAGTATCTAGTTCCTTTAAACCATCTTCTGCGTCCAGTATGACCTGTATATAAAAATTACATTGCTTAGTTTTAAGTTTCAACAGTAGTGTAGCTGACCTATGATCAGACTCTTTTCTGCTAAGAACTAATCACACCTTCAATGTGCTGAAACTGTAAAGGATGCTATGAAGGAAATGTACTAATTAAAAGTGGGGAGAGTCCAGTTTTTTCTTAAAATTAAATAAGCATATCATTATTACTTTATTATAACAAGCTGTTTTAGTATTATATAAAATACTATGTTTAGTATTTTTACACCAAACATAGCTATGAATTTCCGTGCTTTTAGGGCCCAAAATAATTTTTTTAATGTAACAATGTCATTTTTTTTTTTTAATTAACAGTCATTCCTGTCATCTCTGAGCACCAAGCAAACAATCATCACAGCAGAACCCACGTATGAATGCAAAGAGCTCTGTGTAGCTTCCTTTCAAGCCTGGGATGGGGCTAAAATTACCTGTACCTCCCCTTTTGCACTTGGAAAACTACAACTTAAGAACACAGATTGGTATCTGCAAGTGTCTGAAGGTGATAAGTTTTTCCAGAGGAAGCTACAAGCTTCCCTAGGTGTCTGCTGCAGATTATAAAAAAATTAAAAGTGAGAGGTAGATTCCTGTACTTAAAGCGTTTTGTTGAGGCCCTTTCCGGAAACTTCCTATTCAAATATTTTAAACTATGTATGTGAAGTAGGACTCCTGCCTTTCAGCAGCACAGTTTGCACAATACAGTCACTAAACTTCCACTTCATGCAACTGAAGTCAACCAGGCTGATTAAGAGTCTTACTTTTACTTTCCTAACCACATATTGAACAAGCAGCAATGCTTTTAAATTTGAATGTTTTATCAGCCAAAGGAGATTTTCTGCAACAAATAATTTCACTTGCTTTTGTTGACACATTGTTTTCCTAGCTGGTTAAATTAATAGTACTGGAAATATGTTTTTGCCAATGCTTGGCATCACAAAAGATAGAAAAGAAAGACATAGTGCGACCTCTCTTTTTCATACAGGAGTTGTAAACTACTTCAAAATTTGAATGTCAGGTATATAAAGTCGAGTATTTCTCTTTAACTGAAGGGTAAGTCTCTTCCACTTAGACACCTGCTGGCACCAGATGTCACTAACAAGAAATATCTATAAGAAGTACACCTTAGCATACTCTATTCATTTTTCTCATTGGCAAAACAGAAACAAGAAAACAGGATACACTTTTTCATATAAAATAATTCATTATTCTTTAGGCCATTCCTGATAAAGAAATAATAATTACTGCATAAATTAAAACGAGTTACATTAAAGACATCACTATAAACCAGTGAGTGGCAAAGTGCTTTTGGTTCTTAATAAAGTTTAATAGTCAAACAATTTAGCAAAACTCCGGGCTTTTTTGTTTATTGAAGTTTTCTCTTTTCAAATACTGCCCAGTATAAACATAACTAGGTACTAGGTCAGCTGGGAGATGAGAGAGACACTTTAGCTAGGGGTTTTTTTTGTTGTGACTTTTCATTTTATTTACTTTTAAATATGTGTACTACACTCTTGGACATTTTCCTATACTTAACGTGAACACGTATATTCTCCCATTTAAAGGAACTGTTCTCTAGAGTCCATTTATTCTTTGGATAAAAACTTTACCTCCTCCCCTCTCCCCAAGTGACAGATTTGTGGTAGTACCTGCATTTGTTCTGTTTCTGGTCTGTCAGCTGCCTCTGCTAATTTTTGTAGAAGTAAGTATTTGTTATCAGCCACCGATGTAAACATGAGCTTCAGATCATTCTGCAGGAGACAAAACCAACAAATTACAGCCAATTGCAGCACAAAACAAGCGGAAAATATTCCATGCTTCAAAAATATTAAAGCATTAAACATTACATGGTAACACTACAGCATCAAAATTATTCAAAAAGCATCATAATTAGCCAATGCAAAACATTTAATATTGCTGAAAATCAAGCTATGGAGACTAAGAGCTGAAGCAATTCATATTTAAAACATATCCTGTGAATGCACTTCTACTTTTGTCTTCAAATTAAATGATTAATTACCAAGGGGTCATTACCTCCTGGTAAAAAAATAAATCTTGTGCAGTTTATTCAACTACATATGATTGTAACCAAGCTTGGTTTTACTTTTTAAGGCAAGTTGTTTTAAATACAAACTTGAGCTTATATAATACGTAAGTAAACAAGACCTCCACACATTACAGGGCTAACCACAAGCTGAAAATTTTAGAATATTTTATCAGAAAAGACACATAAATATTACTTAACAATTTTGCTGAAATACAATCAATCATTTTTTCTTGCACTCATCACAACAGAAAATTAACAGCACATTTTTCTGAGACTTTCAGCATTACACAGGAGGTACATTAATGATTTAGTATTTATTTTTACATTCAATAATTATTTTAAATTCAATAATTTTTACATTCAATAATTAATTTAAATCTAAGAATAATGCAATGAATTCTAATCAACCTTGATGTCATCAGCAAAGAGAAGTCTTTCATTGAAAAATGGGAGATTGCACAGGAAAATTATGGAGTTTGAAAGGAAATCTGGTAGTAAAAACCTATGAAAAGATGACCCTAATCTAAAGACACAAGGAATTTTTTTTTAAATTTATGAGGGTTTTGATTAAAAGTAAACCCTACTGAAGGGCTTCTATATATTAATGACAATGATAACGATAACAATAATAATAAGAGATAAGGTAGAGACCAAGTAAGATCTGAAAGCTTTTCTCAACTCTGTTCAAAATTTTCTGAGCGTGCACATTTCTGCACTTATCAGATTTTTTTAATACTTGCACAACACAGACTTCCTTTTATGTAATGCCAGCAGGAGGAGATAGCAAGGAAAGATTATCACTTTACAGTAATTGTATGAGTTGAAGAAGCCTTCTAGTGGAGAGTTTAAATTTTGATTAATTATTAGTATCAAATTTTGCATAAGTTTGAAGAGTTTGATTTTTTAATAAAAAACCTGTGACAACCTTGTTCTTTTCATTTGGCATCAAAAATTCACAGCCTTTATATCTCCATTTGACATAGACCTCTGTTAATTTCATCACCTCATACCTTGAATGTGATGATTTGCTGGAGCCGCCCTTTCATCTGGTGGCATCTCTGATTTACCACTGTCTCCAGTAAGGACAGTCTTCTCAAGAGGCAATCCAAAGTGTCTTCTATAATAACCCTCTTATCACTATTGTCAGGAAATATCTGAGCAAACAAATTCTTGTTCTTATCCACTTCTTCTGTTATGTCTTTGATTTCTTTGGCAAGAGTCTAATTTTGTGGAAAAACAGAAGTGACAATCAGACATTCTGGAAAGCAGGCAAACATTGCCATAACCATAGTCAATTTTGCAATGATGCAGTGAATTTTTTTTACATTGCTGGTATACACATATACTAGAAAAAGATCGAAGTTACATTAATCTCTGATAGTAAAAATATTCCATGCTCCAAGGAAAAACAAGTGCTGGAACAAAATAATGTAAAGCCACAGAAACATCAGGGTTGGATTAAAAGTCATCTAGTCCAATTCTCCTGAAGTAAATATGGACATCTTCAACTAAATCAGGATGCTCAGAGCCATCTTAAGCCTGAATTTGAATGCCTCCAGGGATGGGACATCCATTCTGTCTGGGAAACCTGCTCCAGCATTTCTACACTCTCATTTTGAAAGATTTCATCCTTGTATCTTGTCTGAATCTATCCCCTTCAGTTGAAAACCATTGTTCCTTTGTTCTATTGCCTCTCTCCCCCCCTGCCACCACTCAATTTTTTCCACCTCCCTTACCCCTAATCAATGTTGATGAACCTGGGCTGTTTCTATATCCTAGAGTATCCCTCCCTCTTTTCCACATAGTTTCAATTTTGATAATGTGGTGTTAGCTAATACTTAGATGTTAAACAGAAGAAAGAGTCCATGCTTTCTGCAACATTCTCTACATGGTCAACTGCAGAATGCTGCAGTTACACAGAGATTATGTCAGTGACATGTCACTTATCCAGGATTCTAACACTTTTGTTCTAAACACTACTATTGGCAATTAAAAGAAACTCCTACTCATGGATTCCTCACCTCTTGCTTGCAGAGGTAGGTTTCTGTTTCTTCCTCTGGCAACAGAGCTGTAGCAACAAAGGCTTGCTCTTCCACCCCATCCAGCCACACGGACGTGGCAGTGACACCCTCATACAGCTTCTGCTCCAGATGCAGGGTTTCATCCAGCCGTCCAGCCTGGGCAAAAGGAAACACAGGAGTCAGCACAGAAGTACAAGACAGCCTTCCTAACTTCTAATATTTGGGAAAGTCCTGGATTTCCAGGTCATAGCTGGAGGAGTTTTCACTGTTATTGTGGCTTTGCTGTAGGACAAGTGTAAAGACAACTGAAAATTACCTCAGATGAGACATCTTCAAAGGCCTGATTCAATTCAACCAGCACTGGTGACACTAAGGATTTATCTTCATCCTGTGTCTCCTCCTTATACAAAGGCATTCCAGGTATTAGTCTGTTAGGTCTGCTATAAAGCTGCTGAGAGAGAGGCACTAATTAGGATGCATCTACCATATGTAGGGCACAAAATTCAGCTGTACAGACTTCCTGCTGACTGAGGCTATCACCTGCTAATGCTCATGGTCCTCCCACAAACGCTCCATGCCATGAATATTTTGCATAAATACTACTCAACAAGAGGTTCACTAGAAATACAGGATAAATGCTTGCAGCCGAAAGTAAAAATTATTAGTTTTTATCAAAAATATTATCAACTACTCTTTAATTAATACAAGGTATTTAGAACTTTGGAAGTTGGTTCATGGAGTGTTACACAAAGAAGAGTGAATTTGGGTCTCTTAACAATAAAATGAAAGATGTAAGTTAATACAGACTTTGATTTGTCCCCAGTTTAATTGATTAATCCCCATTTTTTCCAGTAGAAATACTGTTCCTGAAATTCCTCACCCACTAAGATCAAGAATGGAATGCAACCAATAAATTCAAACTGAAAATAACAGTTTTTCTCTAAGCTGTTGCCAGAGTACTGATCAATTCTAGAGTGATGATTTGCTACAGAATTATCCTGAGTTAGATAAGCAGATAAACATTTTGTCTGAGCTGTTTCTTCCTTTCTAGTTCATTAACTTGATGGTAGTGCAATTCAAATCACTTTGAACATGAGCAGTGCTGGTGCCAGTATGTAACAGTTTTTAAAGGTGTCACAAAAATAAATTGCTCCAGATTTCATGCCTTAACTACAGCACCTTAATGGATCTACATATTGCACCTCTTGTTGTAACAACTACTTTCAAAGAGAAAATGGAAAGAGAAATTTTAAAAAGCTACCAGCTGTTCTTTTTCCAAAGCTTTCTGGAGTAGTCTCTGCTTGGTACTGAATTCCTGGTTTAGGCTGTCCCATTTCCTCTTCATCTGTTCTTCAGATGATGGCTTCTCACCTTCTAAGACTAATTCCTCAGAAAGTACATCAGACTTCTCACTGAATATGAAGAAGCATAAAGGTTTAATAAATGCAAAAGTTATAAACATATAAAGTTATAATTTTCCATTAGGAAATTCTACATTTAAATTAAATGCTAGTTTTTAAAGCTCTGACTTGTTAATTTTGGTTTTGTTTTTCTGAAAATAAGACAAAGGTTGGTTTGAACAGCAAGAAGTTCTTATCTGATGAAATAAAATGTACTTTCGAAAAGACTATTTGAAGTTGCAAGTACCCAAAATAAGTAAAAAATCCCCAAACCAGACTGAATATATACTACATTGAAATGTAACCTATAAAAAGGTTGTAGTTCAAAGCATGAATTAAAATAAATATTTTATCTGACTCCTTCCTCACTTCCTTTCTCAAAATGGTAGACATCGTTTAATGAAGGACAAGCATATGAGTTTAGCTTTGGTAAACAGTTAATCACAGTCAGAATTTTCTATTTGGTGGTTTGTTTGTGGGGGTTTTTTGGTTGTTTTTTTTTTATTATTTTTTTATAATTTATTTATTTCTATGGTACACCATCACTTGATCATCACAAGAAGTAAGCCTCAAACAGAAGGAGACTGGTTAAGTACTTTCTGGCATTAAAATTAAGGCTTCAAAAGGAAAAAATACTTGCTAATTGCAGGAAAAATAAAATCAAGCAATGAATATCTCATCTGGGAAGATCTGGTTACAATGGCAGATGCCAGTGTTTGAGGTAGATGTGATTCACACACCAGTGCTGCTCCATAAAGTTACAGTAACTGATCCACTGCTATTCTTTAATTTTAGTATGATTCCGGCTAATAAGAATAAAGGGCATTTCTAAATGCTGAAAGTGATCTATTCTCACAAAAATGTTTGTGTAACTGTATTATCAAACCCCTGAATTATCAACCAGGACTCCAACAGCCGAGGTGCTGTACAAAAATGATAAAACAAAAATTAGAGGACTACGAGCAGAAGAGGGATGTAAGCATAGGGATGACAAAGTATGGCTATAGAAATTTACTTTTTGGAACAACACATGAAAGCACACCTTATGGACAGTCCTTCAGTAGAGCTTTGCTGCGTTAGAATCTCTCCTCCCCGGCATGCTACTGACCGAAGCAGATTCTTCTGCTCTTCTAGCTCCTGTTCCAACTCCTAGCACAGCAAGTTACAAAAAACAGAACAAATCTCAAACACACTGGTTTTGCCTTGGAAGGATATGTCTACCTTGTTTAACTGTCATACAAAGTTATCTGAGCTACTTCTGAAATGGCTTGCTCGAACACCAAAAGAAGTTCAAAATCTCTAGCCAGGGACACATCAAAATTAGGTTCATAAACTGGATTACTGAACTAATTAACTGATACAATGCAGTTTATGGAACCTACCCTAGTGAGAATATCTTCAAGCCATTCAACACAATATATAATGTAGTATGTGTATCTTTGCTTGTATGAAGACAAAGTTATTATTTTGAGTATTTTCATCTCTCCTTAGAGTAATCTAAAAGGCTGATTCAATTTTATTCTGCTGATGGACAAATTTTATTCTACTGATTATGTGAATTGACCATAGTCATCCAGGAAGTCTAGCCTGCCTGTTGCAGATATAAGACAGGGAACTTAGATACATCATTACCAAAGCAGTGAGTATGAAACAGTGTAAAAATTAATGTTTCAGTGAAAATATTAACAAGAGCGGCTCAGCTATAGCATTAAGTGCAATCTAAAGATGGGAGTCAAAGAAAGGCAGAACACCAACTTTCTGCTGCTGCAGGGTACTCTGCTGCTGCTGTGAGCGAGTAGTTCTTGCTTGTGCCAGCCATTCTTGAACACTGGGGCTTTGTGAGGAAACGAAGTCCAGATCACTCTCCTCCTTTTCTTGTAAAGATCCCTGCTTTAAGAAAGAGACATTAAGATTCAAAAAAATCTCCTACATTGTTAGAGAGCAGGCAGGTTCGGCTCATCTACACAAAACTTCTCAAGTTGCTGGCCCATGTAAACTCTGAAGTGAGCAATGACTTTAGATTTCTGACTTTTACTGGTTTTTGGTTACTAGCAAGAAAAGCATCCCTAAAAATGTAAACATGCACTTAGCAGAATCAGAGACCACAGGTCAGAGACCTTGGACTGATGTGTTTCTAAAGACTGTTCTGCTTCTAAAAACCAGCCTTCATCTGCAAAGGAGGGTGCAGCTTTATCTGGCAATGCAGGGATTCAGTGGTTTGTTTCTGCCAGGATTTTTATGTAATTAAAGCAATTTTTAAAATCTAATTGAAAAGGAGAAAATTCTGGTTGTCATTATGGTCAATATTTATTTATCAGTAAGTACATAACTCTATGTTCGGCAGAAACACACTGGGTAAACAGCAGATGACGTGATATGAACAGCAGAGAAAGTAAGAGAGAGCAAACCACAGAATGTTAGAACAGCACAGCAAAAGCAACAGTTCCTTCTATTCATACTTCTACCATGCTTTTCCAACATGAGTGATTAGAAATGCTTTCTGTGTAAGCAATGCAAAAAAGAACAAATGCCTCAATAGCTCAAAAAATGTTTTATCAACTTCTTGGCTTCCAAGGTCCATGTTGGCTGAAAGTTTAAGTAATTTTAGCAGCCAATGTATTCAAATGTAGGTATTTCAACATGCTTGGCCTTGTCTGTTAAAGACAGATGTGTAGGTCGGGCTACTTTGACGAACACACCTCTCTGGACTTATTTAATATTACTTGCAGTCATATGATGACTGTAGAGCTCGCACCTTTTTGGGGTTTTTGAAAGCTTCAGGATCTAAAGCTGGGGCTTAATACCTCTCCCATTTTGTCTATATATTTCATTTTTGTAGTATCCCTATTATGCCCATGATTCAGCCTTTATTCTGAATAGATTAAGACTGCCAAATGGTTCAGCAGCTCTCCTAACCACAGACACTCTGCCTTCCAGGTGACATTCCTCAAATCAGGCAGGGATCAGCATGGCAGAAGGTGGGTGTCTCACCTGGTGCTCCCTATGCTAACAACTGAGAGGGGCCTCTGCCACCAGTGACCCTGGCAGCAGCCACTGAAACAGCAGAGTTTAGCTAAGCAGTAGAAGGCTAGGGGCAAGATTTTAATTTTGGGGGATGACGAGTGTACTGAAGTTGAAAGGACTGATTAGTGTTAGAGGATATAAACTGTTAAGAGGTGCAAAACAAAAAAGAAGTACCTGGTGCTGGAAAGAACTATTAGCCCTTGCTTTATGAAATAATTTTGTTTCACTAAGGTTCCAGTTTGCAGGTAAACTCTGATACTTTACTTTGTAGGAACAAGTTTCTAGACAAGCTGAAATTGAAGTGTGAACAATGTTATTACAGAATGTCAGACTGGGCAAAGAAAATAGTATGTGAGAAGTAAAGAAGATCTGGAATTATAGCTTTTCTATTACAAATTAGGAAACAGACAATGTTTCTGTAAATTGTGGGGGGGAAAATCTGCTTAATTTTATATACACTAGGGACCATAGTTATTCAACTTGTAAATTTCTTTAGAGAACAGTATCTAGTTCTTCCTTGCATTTGAGTGTGCTGGTTGATTTCAGTTACATTTTGTGTCTCTTTCTCAGGGAAGAGGACTGAGAAGATACAGTTTTGGAATTATACTAAGACATATAATTAATAGTCTCGTGGTTCCTGCAATATCAAGGAGTGTATAAGGGGTTGTAGTATTTGTTGATGCAATGAGGTCTTGCAAATATCCTACTGTACATACTTTTTAGATCAAAAGTATTTGTGAACCAGATTTTATCATTGACAAATTACAGAATGTAAGTTTGAAAAAAACCCCTCATGTTTGCATTTACAGTTGCATTTTCATTTGAAGTCCGTCTGAAGGAACTGTATTACATTTCCTTTAAACAGCCAGGGAAATACAAGCTTGAACCTGTCATTCCCAGCTACTGTCCAGTCTAGCACAGAAATAAACTGAAAATCCCTGATGAAATTGATCTCTCAAAGGATTTCAGAATTATACAAATTTATATGAGGTACACTTTTACTTGTGAAACTGGAGTAGTTCCTCCCCTACATAGCATTTGCAATAAAAAGTAAAGAATCACTCTCTGTTTTGTTGAGGTTTTTAAACTGCAGAATCTGCTCTACTTTGTTTTTTAAGGAGTCTGTGTTTCATTGCCCCTAAGCCAGAGAATAAACAATAACAGACACAATATTTTGTGCGCTTCAAAGTGCTGCCTTTGGAGACAGTATAGTCTGGAACACTCCTGTTCTAGCATGTTTCTGATTAGTTTCACTACTTTATTTTATGAATAAATAAGCTTGTCTCCAAGTCACCTTTTCTGTATCACTAGTTACATTCATTAACTAAAATCAGAAGACAACTGAAATTGTTCCAAGAAAGTCAGAGAATCTCATATTGACTCCTAAAAAGCCTTATGCACAGGGGTAACAGACAGGCTGAAATATGCTTTAAGGAAAATATAGCTCAGTCTTTATAATATTCTTCCAGGGCTACTTGGGAGGTTCCTTCCTTAGGAAGGAGGCTGGTCCATTATGAGGTTATCAGAACATCTGGAGACATGTAAGAATCTGAGTTTTTTACATGCCCATGAACAACAGTGCTGTTGGCTTGTAATGTTTCTCAAGGTTAATACTGGCATTGGATAGAATTTAGGGCATCTGATGCTCTTGGCCTCAGTCCTCAGTGTTTAGAAAATGACACCATAGAACTTCTCATCTGAAAAAAAATTTCCCAGTGAAGATTAGAAGATGTTATACTACTTGTGTCTATTTTCTTACATGATCTGTAAATGAAGTCAAAGAAAGACTTGAAATTCATAAAGAAACTTGAGTCTTGCATTTATGCACCATCTTAAATGATTCATATTCCACATCCGGAAATTATTTTGTTGTTATTTTAGATTTTAGAAGATCACCCAAAAATCTATTTTAAGAAGCAAACTAAATCACATCACTGTATGTTAAAATATTTTGAAGTGTTGTAAAATTTAGCAAAAAACTCTGTGATGCCTTTTCACTTCACAGGTAATATATGAGAACAAAGTATTATATGCCCACACAGTGTTGATAACTTTTCATTTGCCTAGTCATGAGGTTTAATAAGCAAGAATAATATTAAAGTTACTTCATCTTAGAGGCAATAGGAAGAAATACCTGTGTGTGGAGGGGGTCTCCTTTCTTTTTTATTTCTCTGTTTTTCTGAAATCATGTGAAGTTTTAAAGCTATGCAGTTGCTTTGGACTAAAAATAGTTCTTAGAACATCAAGTGACTTTTCAAGCTAACGTCTCAGTAGACTTTAATCTGCATTACAAGCCAGAAATCTTTGAAGCTTATCATGTTTAATTTGCACAGCAAAGCCAAGAAAAGAAGTAAAAGAAAAGGGGGGGAGGGAGTCACAGCAGGGCAAGCAAATTCAAAACCAGTCAGTCACATTACATGGTTGGGTTTCTTGTATGTATTCGCTTCTCCACATGCTAGTTTGACCTAAAGAATGACCAAAAGCAACTGTTAAATACAATGAATTAGTGGCAATGAGCAGACCAAAGCTGCTAGGAATAGAAACCTATGGCAAGACTAAGGTTAAATGAATTTTTGCTTATATAATGTTGCATTTGGTATAATGATGCCACCAAGTATTAGCCATAATTAAAAATGTTCCCTTATGTTATATGTTCACTGTGTTGTGCACACCTTGAAAAAACAAATATTTAGGATGATTCTTTGGTTGGGGAGAGTAATCCTGCCCCAGACCATACACAATCTAAACAGATTGGAAACAGGAACAGACTATATCCAGACCAAGCTAACCATCTTATCTATTTTATTGTCCTTTCAGTGAAGATACTGAGGTTAGGATAGCTTTACCATAAAGCTGTGTTAACTTGAAAATTATCAACTAAAGTCTTCTAGACAGTTATTTATTTTGCAGCTACAATTCCATTTACTAACTAAATGAATAACTCAAACTGAATCAGTGCAACACTTTAACTCTTTTTTCCCAGTTGCATAAAGTTGCTATGAAATCCCCAAACTCCTGCCCACCACAAGAACAGCTGGAAGGAGCCACTCACCCGAATGTTGATCTGTTTGTCGTGGAGCACCCTCTGCAGCTCCAGAAGGCTGCCCTTCAGTGTCCTGAGCTTCACAGCCAGCTGCTCTGCCTCGTCCTTGGTGTGAGCCTTCCCTTCCATAAGCAAGTTCTCATTGTGCACAGACAGCTCTGACAAGGCTACCACCTTCTGCTCTATTTCAACCAGCATGTTCTGCAGCAGCAAAAACAAAGACCCGAATTCATACATTTTCCAGCACTTGTTTTCAGGCAAGACGACCTGTGGCCTACCTCACCCGTGTCCAAGCTAAGAGAAAGTCAGATTAGCATTGCTTTGCCTTCCAGTCCCATTCAGAGTTCTTTAGAATATGCTTGCAAATGTTTGTATTTGCCATTTCAGTCTGCAACCCTTTTCAAAATAGGAAAATTAAAAAGTTACTTGAAACAAATAATTTGTTGTAGAGGAGATGCTCTTTATTTGCATATTAAAGGTAAAGGCTAAGAAGTGAGACTGACATCCATTGGTGACAAGAAATGAAGCACGCAGCCAGAGCTACTTCTTTCCTCTTCTTTCATTTACACGTAGTCAAGTGCTTCCTTCCTCCTCCTATGTGTTGCTCTGGCTGTGTTGATAAGCTCCTCTTGTCACTATTTGCTCTTTCTGATTGGTGCATGATGGACTTAAGGATTTCTGTATAATCCTCTTTAGTCTAAAGAGAGACTTAAAGTGACAAATCTCTGGCATGTTTATTCTCAAAAGCTACTTCCCTGACATTCCATTAACCATTCATGTATTAGAGACATTGTGCATATCTTGATCTCCCAGATTCAATGCTCAAACAAGTCTTGCTCAAAAAACCTAGCCTGACATCAAATGCTTTCATTTCCATAGCAACTGTCAAGTATGAATTTAGAAATATTTCTCCTGAAGGAATATGTGCAAAATAAGATCGCCAGAGTTTCTAAAGTGGAAAAAAATATATAAAACTTACTGCATTAAAGTTTTGAGAAGCAGCAAAAGAAAAGTAGTATTAAGCCTTCCACAAAGTTAACTTTCCTTTTTGAGTTTCCTACAGACTGTATTAAAAAAACACTGCTTTGTTAGAGTTCATAGGGTTTATCTGCATACAACAAAGGGCTCTCAAAGACAGGTGATGAAAGGACTCTTCAGACTAAGCAGACTGAAAATTCCAATGATGAAGTATTGTCAGTGAAAAGTCTTCAGATTTGCAAGAAACTTAACTCTCATTTAGCCTAAAATAATTAAGGTCATCATTCTTTAAAAAGAAAAGTGTTCTTTTATCCATCTGTCTATTGTCTCTTTTGTAATTTTAATTATAATGATCATAGAATTCTAAACTATCATTTAAAAATAGAAAACTCCCAATAATTTGAGAACCTGGATGTTATGAAGCATCTAATAACTTGTTAATAAAAGTATTTGCACAAATTCTTATCGCAGCAACATGTCCTTGGTTGTTTTGGTACTCTGAGTAGATTAATCTTCAAGCCATAAAACCATCACATACTGATGATTATCCTTTATTTTTGCATGTATGTAAGGATTGTTCCTGAAGAAAACACAGCACTATCCCAGTCATCACTGCTAGTGCCAGTATGTTCTTCAGCTGGAAAAGGACGTGTAGGAAAGTACACTGCAGGTGTTTTCACACCTGTCAGGTGAGCCGTTCAACAATACCAGGTTGAGGGGAGCAAAAACAGTAATTGAAGCAAATACAATGCCTTTAAAGCTAAACATAACTACATCTGAAAGATGTGGAACTTCAAATCTTTCTGCAGTCAGGACATTTTGTTTTCTTACTGCTACGTTCACATGGGCTTTCTAAAGTGCTGCTTGCAATCTCTAATGAGAAATTAGGAACAAGCTATATTTTGTTTCACAAACCTTTGTGAAAGCTTACTGAGCATACAGAAGATGCTAAAGAGCTCAGAAACCTCTCCACAAACATGCTGGCTCATTACACTTAATAATTGTCTTAATATTTTACCTGACAGTCTACCAGCTGTGCTTCCATGTCCATAGGTTCCTCTGCAGGAAGTAGAGTGGTGTCCAGCGTTGCTCGGGTACTGAGGAGCCAGTGGTCAAGCTCATCGGCTTCACAACGGTACCGCTGGAGAGCCTGCTCCTGCCGCTGCTCTTCCAGCTGCTCATTCAGCTTCTCCTAGAGGTACAAATTATATTTTACTTTTTAGGAGAAATAAACCATAAAAGCCACTTATAAAAAGTTGTTCCTCTCTATTTTGCACAAATCCTATGCAGGATTTCTAAGATATATTAAGACCTATCTTTTACAAAGCATTATTTCTTTCAATTGATGAGTGCATTTTTCTGATGACTGAAATTCTCTAAGTTCAGCCACTTTATTTCTACTTTCTCCAGAAGAGCTCTGCTATTACAGCTTTCTAAAGGTGAGGTCTTTTCTGCCTCCTTTTGCTGCTCTCCTGTGGGTTTCCCCACACATTCATTCCGTTTGCTCAATTAGTACAGCACTGTTTGCTCAGGGAGAAAGATGCACATGAAGAAAAGAAATACACAGAGCTGGGAATGTGTTGCAGGGAAAGGAAAGCAACTTTGCCTTTTTTGGCAGCAGGCTGTTAGCTTTACTGTCTCTCAAAGGAGGCACAAGAGAGGTACTTCAAGGACCAAACAAAGTATGGGTGAGGCCTTGGTACAGTCACATGGGCAAAGACAAGCCTGAAGAGCTGTCTACCTTCTCTGGCCTCTCAGAGGATCCCTGAACCATGGGCAGTGGAAGGACACTAAGCTTCAATGGCTGCTCATATCACAGCAACACAGATGCCCCAGGTCCATCCATCAGCTCATCCATCCATTGGAAAGACAGGGAGTGATCAGCAAGTCTTGCTCACCCTTTAATTGTCCCATCTGAATCTGAAAACTGGCTGAACAGCTGTGGCCAGGGCACAGTGATCAGTGGCACAAAGTCTACTGAGTGGACAGTAATAAGCCTCAACAGATTTGCTAATGACACAAAATGGGAGGAGTGGCTGATAGGCAGAGGGCTATTCTGCCATCTAGGTGCACCCTGAAAGGCTACAAAAATGAGCTGACAGGAAGAAAGGAAAGTGTGATGCCCTATAGCTGCAGGGGAGCAACCCCATGCACCAAGTACAGGCTGGAGGCCAAGCAGATGGGAAGCAGCTGGGCAGAAGAGAAGAAGGGGTGTCCTGGTGGACTCCAGATTGAACACAACCCAGCAATGTGCAAAAGAAAGCCAGTGGTGTCTGGAGCTGCTTTAGGAGTGTTCTCACCAGGATGAGGGAGATGATCCTGCCCCTCTACTAAACACTGGTGAGTCTACACCTGGAGTACTGTGTCTAGTTCTGTGCTCCCCAATACAAGAGAGACACTGAGTTCTGGAGAGAACAGAGGGGATTGCGTGGATAAGAAAACAAATAGGATGGTTAGTTGTATCAGATAATGTAAAACCTAAGCATGGTGCAAATATTATGGAACAAGGGGAAAAGATTGTATTCGATCTGGCTGGGATGGAGTTAACTTCATTGCAGCCTGTACAGTGCCTTGCAGCTGCGGTTAAATCTGTGCTGATAACACAGCAATGTTATGGCTACTGCTGAGCACAGCATAAAGGCTTTCTATCTGCCCCTCACAAAGGCCAATAGGCTGGGAGTGGGCAGAAGGCAGGGAGAGGAGATAGCCAGGACAGCAAATCTGAACTGACCAAAGGGACACTCCACACCAGATGAGATCATGCTCATCAATAAAAGCCCAGGGAAAGAGAGGGAGAGGCATTGTGGTTATGGTGCTCATCTTCCCAAGAAACACATGCTGAGCTTTCCAGGAAAGTAGCTAAACATCTGCCTGCTGATTGGGTAGTAGTGAATAAGTTCCTCATTCCCTGCTTGCACGCACAGCTTTTCCTTACCCTGTATAAGCTGTCATTATCTTGATCCATGAGTCTTTTTGTCTGCCTTCTATTTTTAACCCATCTCAGGAGAGAGGAGTGAAGGTGGATGTATGACTGCTAGCAGGGTCATCCTACAACACTTTGTAAGGAAATTCAGACTCAAATATTCAGGGTGGGCAACTTCATCACACAGAGAAGTGTTTGCACAGCTTTTCTGCATGCTCAATTTCAATTAAAAACATTAAAAATTGCTTTTAGAACAGTTCACAGAATAATGATAGTTGTTAGATGTCTTAAATAATCCAGACTGAACAGTTCTCAAACGCTAGTTACTTGAATTAGGTCCACAGAAAGAAGAATATTACCAGTCCACACCATCACCAGCAAAATATTTTCATCACCTCTTTTACCTTCATTTCTCCATTTACTTCCCTGGGATGTTCTGGAAGATTTTATCTATGAAATCAGAGCTATAAAGTACACAGGTTAAATTACTGAATGTTGCCCACATATCATATATATTTCCTAGCCAGGATTATTAGGGAATACTTGTAGTATAGTGTCAAAGTATCCTAACCACAGTTAAGAGTAATATACTACTCATGCTTTATCTTGAAACTGTCAGCATTTCCCAAGTGCTACCAACATGTTTGTTAGATCTTGTACAAGGTGCAAGCTATAAACAGCTAGATCCCCTATTCTACTTCCAACCTTTCATTTTTAATTAAAAGCTATTTTTCTTCTGGCACAACTTTGTTATTTTAAAACTAAAAAAGATATTTTCTAATGACCTCTTCACTGTCCTAGGTGACTGGTCAAAACTAAAGCAGATGAAGCACCCTGAGACTCTCCTGTAATCCAGTGTCTTGGTTTAAACTCAGC